>NC_047111.1:37174596-37484265 GCF_902500255.1 Thalassophryne amazonica | reverse complement strand
GAATCTCCCTCACCCACCCCCTCTGGTCTTTTGTTGTTGCGCCGTCACGTGGCTCAGCTGCGTCAGTCAACAGCCATGCAGGTAGGCTCAGCCTGGCCCGCCCACTCAGCGCTCTCCTCGAGTCAGCCCTCTACCTCAGGAGATTTTAAGTTGAGATTTTTTTAAACAAAAATGTTGACACTGATAAAGTATTTTGTTGTCGCATACAATGTTTGGCGAAATTCTATCCTTGGTCTTTTGGATCCTTTGGATCTATGAAGCTTAAATATGAAAAAGTATTGGTATTGATATCGGCAATACTGGGCCTGTATTTACTTGGTATCGGATCAATACCAAAATTCCGGTATTGCCCACCTTTACCCATGAGTGACTGTAGCTGTAGAAAAGTAGCCTCTGGCGCAAAAAGTACTACATGCACTTAGGCTACTAGTTAGCATTTTTAAAACGTTTATTCTCAAATGCCCAAATGTCACCAGTTGCTCAACCACTTCAAGCATGCAAAGGTTTAAACTCTGGAGGTTGATTTTGTGTTTAAGACACAATAGTGATGGCAGAAATAAGTACTTAATACAAGCTATGAACCAACTTAATAAAATGCTCAAAGCCCTGGCTCAGGAAATGGTTTAATGCTTCAATAAACTTGAAGCACAACAATGCCACCAAGTGGACAGTGGGTGACATCCCCACCTCAATTTCTGGCTGTGACTGTTTTGCAGCCCTTACCAAAAAATAGTACTGATAAGTATATAAAAAGTAAACTAAGAGTATACTTGAAACATACTTGCATATACTACTTTTTGGTAAGGGAGGAGCCAGATTTGACTCATTAAAGTACTGTGATACTTCACACAGTATAATTATCCAATGTCTGAATGTATTAAATGACCGTCTTGAAAGACTCTGACCATGAGAAACTAAATTCTCTGGTCTGAGACAAAGCTTGAACTCTTTGGCATGAATGCCAGGGGTCATGTTTGGAGGAAACCAGATAGCATCCCTACAGTGAAGTATAGTGTTGGCAGCAATTTAATTCAACTTTGTCAATTCTGCAATACATACAGGCATATTGAGAACTGAAGTTTTGTTAGTCTCCTGGAAAACACCTTTTTTTTAAAAAAAAAAAAAAGGTAAAATGTCATGTGCAGAGTATCACAACAATAAGAATATAAATACAGTAGAATGTGGTCAGTGAGGTATCTGGTGGTATGACTTGTGCGAATGGAGCAGTGATTTGATGTTGTTGAGCTTACTCAAACTAATTTACACTCATCGTGCTGTGGGAATGTTTTTCAGTAGCAGGAACTGGGAGACTAGTCAGGATTGAGGGAAAGATGAATGCAGCAATGTACAGAGACGTCCTGGATGAAAACCTGCACTCTGAATAGTTTCCACATGCACTGTAAAGCTTGAATCTTGGCCTTGTAAGATTCTGATCTTAAGTCTAAAGCGGCCTGTTTGATACTAGTGAAGTACTTCAAGGTTACTTTTCATATTATAAAGACGATGGCCCTCTCATACACTGCACATTACCCCACTACCACAAAAAAATGTCTTGGTACACAGTAAATTTGGAAAGCAAAATAAACTATGCCAGAACTACATTTTCTCCACTCTGGAGTTGAACTCTATCAGTGTTAAATCAACTCTTTCATGCTGTGAATGACTCTTGTTGCAGTTGAAAAACTGGATTTGACAAGCCGATGGAGCTGATTTAACACTGATAGGTTAGTTAACTCTTGCTGGAGTGTGATCCATTGTAGTCCCTTTAAAGTGCATTTTACTCTGCAAAATTTGCAGTGTACTAGTTTTGAAATGGAAAAATGTTGCTGACCTAACACACTACATGAGGTTTTCATGAAACAGACCACAGTCTACTCTAATCTCAGAAGATATAAGGTATAATTCATGGAGATGTGAGCTTCTGTTTTGGGTTACTAGTTGGGATCATGGCTAGTTGCCTGGTGGTGACATCATTACAGTGGGCGGTCCGTAATCTTCATGAACCTTGTCCACCACTTGTCATATGCACTCATTTGGCATGTGCAGTTCAAATTTGGTTAATCTGAGTTTATCATGAACAATCAAATGTCTAAATCTACCATCTGGCCATAAACACTGGCAGGGGACAAGTAGCAGTTGAGTGCAGAAAATGGGCATAGTGGTGTGGATGGTCTCAAATTATAGTTAGTGCAGCAGATAACAATCCTTCACTCAGTGATACAAGCATCAGATTTTGCATGAATGTTCTTCATAAATCAGTGTTTGAGGGGAAAAAAGTGCGGGCCACTTAAAGCCAATATAGCGGCCAAATAGGGGTCAATGAATAATTACACAGGAGTCAAACATAAAAATGCTCCAGTCATATTGAAAGCTATACCACATTATGTGTCTGATCACAAAGATTCCAAAAAGGTATAGTTTGGACTATCTGACTGAATGTTATGGGGTAAAAATGGCAAGAATAGTGACAAAGGTCAAGTTTCAATTTGTATAGGAGTCAAGTTAAACTTGCTCCAATTTTGGTAAAAGGGGGTGCAAATTATTGGTTGAGCTAATAGGATTAATAAATGGAATAGTTTTGACTGTGCAGAATGCTTGGTTTGAAAAGTACATGTCAATGTCTACGTCCATTGGATTCTATGGCATGTGACGTTACCATGTAACGTGACAACTGAGCATGACACATGCTGCAAACTATTCCTTTTTAAAACCCTATTAACTCTAATAATTTGCATCACATTTTACAAAGACTGGAGCAACTTTAACTTTTGACCCCTGTACAAACTGAAACTGACCTTTGTCACCATTCTTGTTTTTTACCCCATAACTCCATAACATTCAGTCATAGTCCAAACTATACCTTTTTGGAATCTTTGTGATCAGACACATAATATGGTATAGCTTTCAATATGATTGGAGCACTCTTAAATTTTGATCCCTACCTGGCCGCCATATTGGATTTTCAAGTGGCCAGCACTTTTTTCTCAAACACTGATTTATGAAGAACATTCATGCCAAATCTGATGCTTGTATCACCAAGTGAACAATTCTGCCCAAAAATCAAACTTATTTGCTCACTAAGGGTCAAAGCTTCTGTTGGACCGCTATTGAATTCAGCCAGATGTTTCAAGGAAATAAAGGGCTGGTGGTGCCAAAAATCACAGCAACTGTCACTGCCCTATGTCATGATTGTCAGCAACTTGTAGTGGTCACTGGGCCATCCCTATGCCCCTGAAGTAGCAACCAGAGCTAATCAGCACCGAGGCACCTGCCTGGTCAATCATTAAATGACCAAAGTGCCTCATCTGATTTTCCCAATGCACAGATGATAGTGAGTGTTCTTTCCCAAGAATGAGATTTTATGGCTGCTTACGGCATTTGGGGGTCACTTGAAGAATTAATGTAAAAGTTGGTGGAATTGTTGAATTTAGGGCACAGCCAGTCTTGACTGAGACTGAACTAGGGTTCCTTCTTTCTCCCCCCCAATGCTTTATTGTTCTGATCCGCTGTTTCATTCCTCCTCAGTTCATGGAGTTTGCTCCCGGTGCCCCTCAGCTCTGGCTAACTTACCCAAAGCGAAAGGCCTTTGCTGGTGAAGCATTTCCACTTCATGCTCCTCTGCCTGCAGGCCCAAACTCCCAGTTCTCAAGCACAAAAGGCTTCAAGTCCTACCGAGCCGCATTTACCTTCACTGGACCTCGTGTTGACAAGTACCACTGGGTCAGTAAATCCAGGTCATAGGACAGGCTGAGACACCAACCAATAACCACTCATCCATGCATCTGAAAGTGGATGTGGAAATGGCCTTACTTTTTTTCTCTAGACACTGATCTTTCAGAACTGTGACAATACATCTGTTTTTTGTGTAAGAATAAGTTGATTGTATCAAATAGTCATTTAAATTAATGCTGTTAAAGCGTGTTTTTAAGATTTAGAAAACTATTTTAAATAAACTGCTCTAACTGCTTTTAAATGAAAATGTAAGTAGCTGTGAATAAAGTAGCATTGAGCTGTCACTTAAAAGAAATAAACATCTTTAAAAGAACACTTGAGTTGTGAATATTGTGTATGAAGGCCAAATGCATGTGGGTTTTCTTTTTATATTGGTGGCGAGGGGGATTTGGCCCACAGACAATTATGGATAAACTTTCTCTCAAGATTAACAATAATGGTCCAATAGTTGTATCAAAATATTCATCTTAAATCAGAAATGTAAGCCAAATTTATATTTACATTCAAAAAAAAGATGAGAAGGGGGTGCATCACTCAATTGAAAAGGTTGAACATTAAATGTCACTTTTGCAAAATGCTTCAGAATACCACACTGAATTATTTATTTTTTTTTTCTTCTCAGCTGTAAAAAGGACATTTCCTGGAAGGGGCTTTTAGTGGACTTCAGTGGAGACTGAGATGACATCTTGTGAGCAAGGATTAAGTTATGACCTCCAGTTGTGTATAGCATGTGGGGAGTTAAAGGCCGTGTGTGTGGAGCCCATAGTCCAGTAATATTTTTATTTATTTATTTTGGCCAGGTTGGAAAAAATTGAAAGATGAAAATCCTTTAACCGTACTAAGTCCCCATGTATCTTCTTTGAGCTTTTGCTGGTATGATGCCATGTGTCAGGATGTCAAAAAATGGTTTTCACACATGTCATTTTAATTACTTGCAGTGGTATAGTATCTTCATTGTTGCTTCAAAATGAAATACATATATCTAGTAGATCTTTATTTCTACAATGCAAAGTGGTTCTGAGCGATCGTGCGACGGCAAGAAAGTCCGGTCTATTCTGTTACGTTTTGTGGTCATGGAAATGGCTGCACCAATTCTGGAAAAAAAGACATTTGTGTATCAGACACTGAAGCGCATGACTTTGATGGAAAAAAGGAAAAAATAAGTTCCAATTTGCTGGTACTCAAAATGAAACCATTGATTTCCAGATGGCTTATGAGGATCATTTTGATGGAATGCGATTTTGTCAGTGACTGAAACCCCCCCTTAACCTTTCATGTAGCCAAAGTCTGATTCAAACTGTAATAATGTGAACCCAAGTTTAAAAAATTGTGTAGATCACCTATCCTGGATTGTATTTTGTGGTTCAACATTCCAGTGAAAACCCCTATAATTACAGACTGAGGTAACCTATAATGACCTCATAAATGAGGTCATCATAGGTTACCTCAATGAGGTCATGACATTATGATCTCATGCTCTGTTTACATCAATGCTCCAAAGCATTGTATGGCTGTCTGATAAAGTAATCAAAAATATACCCTTGTAGATGAAATTATACATCTGGATGAGGTCATTTCTCATGTAAATATAAGCTATGACATAATGGCGAAAGCTAAATGATACATCTGGACTTTCTGTATGCTATCAAGGTTAGTGAGGGCAGAGCATGTACCAAGTTTCAGCTTTTACATTTTTTTTTTTTTTTCCCCTGACCTTTATCTCAATTTTGACTGGATTACTAGGAAAGCCATAAAGTGGGCTGCCCAATATCGGGGATCCAAAAAACTACAATTTATAATTACACAGACACTCAGGTTGACTCTGTAGACCTGCATGTTGAAAATGCCTTTCAAAAATCAACACGGACACTTTTCAAATCACTACATCAAGGCTGCAGTTTGTTTTATGGTAAATGGCACAATCGTTGCAAAGTGTACCCCCATGGTCAGGTATCCTGTGCTGTTCTTATTGGTGCCCTGACCCATTGTAGCAGTCTTGGCATTTGTGCTAATGTGGCGACTGCTGAAGGTGGGCTGCAGTGAAAAGAAAACTGACAAGGCAAAGTGCATGTGAGAAGCTAATGGCTTAAAGTTGGGTTGAACAATATGGCCAATTGCTAAATGTGACCCAGCACGGGAATGGTCCACTGGTCCTAAGCTCTTCATATTAAATGGACTGCAAGATGCTCAAAGTGCTTTACAATAATGCCTCACATTCACCCCGATGTCAGGGTGCTGCCACACAAGGTGTTCACTACACTGGGAGCAACTTGGGTATTAAGGACCTAGCCCAAGGGCCCTTAGTGATATTCCGGTCAGGCTGGGATTTGAACCAAGGATCAAGCCCAACGCCTTAACCACTACACCATCACCTCCCCCTGTTATTTGATGGTGTATATTACAACCCCAAACTGATTTTAAAGTTCACAAATAATGTAATACTTTCAAATAGCTAACAAACCAGAATCCTGCTTTTTTCAATTTAAAAAAAAAATATTCTGTTGACATACACCATTAATCAGCTTTAATTGTACTGTTGTTTATAAATGTGTTTGAATTGAAAATCAACAAATAATGGTAATTCACCATAATTAAATGTTTTTTTTGGGGGGAGGGGGGATTGTCACACATTTGGGTGATTCTTAGACTATGGGCACTTAATGTCCTTGATCATATTGTATGAAAAACAGAAAAAGGGGAAATTTCACACTTTTAGTTATCTTACAATGAAAGTGTGTTAAGAACTTTGTTCTAGTAGTCTATGATGACTTTTTCCACCTTTTTTCAGCATCATTATATGCAAATATTGCCATTTTGTGCTTGTCCCACACCCAGACTTTTGATCTTCAATGATAAAAATGAATGGTAAAGAATGTTTTTTTCTAATGTTTTAAAATATCTCTGAATAAATATCAGTAAAATAATCAAACATAATTGGGGTATTCAGTGTCATACAACTGTTGTGATTTTTTTTTAAACAAAATGTAGTTGTCCCACACTATTGCCGTAATTTCCACCACAACACTGTAATATCACTAAACAGTTTGTATGAAAGATTGTTTGGGTAGTTTCTATGGAGATAAACAGTGACATCAGAGCACATGTATATAGCGCCAAATCACAACAAACAGTTGCCCCAAGGCGCTTTATATTGTTAGGCAATGGTGTGGTGGAAATTACATTTACAAGGCCAATAGTGCCCGTAGTTAAAGAATCACCCATTTGTGACATTACTTAACCTACTTTTGTTGCAACATGCTTTCCTTAATACTAGCACAAGTGGACCCTAGGACTAGTGGTAAGTTCCCGCCCAGCACAGATCTAAAATGCTGTTGGAACACACATGCACAGACACACGTTCACAGCGAGAGAGTCAAGTTAGCTGGTGCAAAGGAGGCCGTCATGCAGTCACATGGACAAACACACACACAAGCTGCCAGTGAAAGACTGCGAAAGAGTGAGATACTGATGTGACGTCTGACACAAAGACCTGCCTTCAGGTCTGCGCACAAGGCTAGAAAGGAGATTAAAGCAGTACTGCTAAAAGGCAGAACTTATTAGTACTCTGGTCTCTAATAATTTAGTACTGGGTCCTGTTTAAAATTGGGTTTCTGTACCCATCCCTGGTCATAAGGTTAATAGACAGAGGGCTTTGGCTATGTCTATCTTTGTAGCAAAATAAAGGGTTAAGTCTTTGGATAGTGAGGCTTCATGTCTTACTGTATGGCAGTGGGACTTGAACACTAACCAGTGACCTAAGGGGGGTGAGTCTTTGGTACTTTGGTGTCTTTGGTACTAGGTCTCTTCAAATGATCCTTGAGTACCACTGTAATGATTCTAACCCTTAGAGTCTAAGCTGTTTCTTAGGCAAACTGAGTATCACTTGCATGATGGAATGTGAACTCCACCATTTTGGCCATGTGATGCAATTCTTTTGGTGTGATCCAACATGTAGGTGCCTCAGTGTTGAGGATCTCAGCATCTGAAGGAGGCCAGAGAAATTACTGTAGTTCACATTGCAGTAACAGACGGTTACTTCCAAGAGATGAGGATGCCTGGGCTGTTGTCATTCAGTACCTAGGGTGGTTCCATGGTATGATGCACGCCACAGTATGTGACACCAACACACACATGCTCCCAGACCTGACTTGAGATGGGAACAAGGAATCTGAGAATTGGGGCCGATGTGCAAAATCAACTCTATAGATTCTTGTCAAAATGAAAAGGCAATGGTCAGCACAACCTTTCCAACAATCTCGCTCTATGGTAGACAAAGGCAAATCCCAGAAATGGCATAAACAATGAAGGCACAAACCGGAATGGCACAAAAAAATCTGACCAGTGGGGAAAAAGCCACAAACTGGACAATGTTGTAAAAAGCCACAAACCGATGGTAGACACAGCCGCAAACAGGAAATGACATGGTGACATGCTGAAGAGCTTCACTCGTTCATGGCCATGACATATACACATTATTACAACCCCTTGCAATAATTATGGAATCACCGGCCTCTGAGGATGTTCATTCATTTGTTTAATTTTGTAGAAAAAAAAGCAGATCACAGACATGACACAAAACTAAAGTCATTTCAAATGGCAACTTTCTGGCTTTAAGAAACACTATAAGAAATCAAGAAAAAAAAAATTGTGGCAGTCAGTAACGGTTACTTTTTTAGACGAAGCAGAGGGAAAAAAAAATGGACTCACTCAATTCTGAGGATTAAATTATGGAATCACCCTGTAAATTTTCATCCCCAAAACTAACACCTGCATCAAATCAGATCTGCTCGTTAGTCTGCATCTAAAAAGGAGTGATAACACCTTGGAGAGCTGTTGCACCAAGTGGACTGACATGAATCATGGCTCCAACACAAGAGATGTCAATTGAAACAAAGAAGAGGATTATCAAACTCTTAAAAGAGGGTTAATCATCACGCAATGTTGCAAAAGATGTTGGTTGTTCAACGAACGAATGGGAGGAAACTGGAGTCAATGTCTGTGACCGAACTGTAAGAAACCGCCTAAAGGAAATGGGATTTACATACAAAAAAGCTAAACGAAAGCCATCATTAACACCTAAACAGAAAAAAACAAGGTTACAATGGGCTAAGGAAAAGCAATCGTGGACTGTGGATGACTGGATGAAAGTCATATTCAGTGATGAATCTCGAATCTGCATTGGGCAAGGTGATGATGCTGGAACGTTTGTTTGGTGCCGTTCCAATGAGATTTATAAAGATGACTGCCTGAAGAGAACATGTACATTTCCACAGTCATTGATGATATGGGGCTGCATGTCAGGTAAAGGCACTGGGGAGATGGCTGTCATTACATCATCAATAAATGCACAAGTTTATGTTGATATTTTGGACACTTTTCTTATCCCATCAATTGAAAGGATGTTTGAGTATAATGAAATCATTTTTCAAGATGATAATGCATCTTGCCATGGAGCAAAAACTGTGAAAACATTCCTTGCAAAAAGACACACAGGGTCAATGTCATGGCCTGCAAATAGTCCGGATCTTAATCCAATTGAAAATCTTTGGTGGAAGTTGAAGAAAATGGTCCATGACAAGGCTCAACCTGCAAAGCTGATCTGGCAACAGCAATCAGAGAAAGTTGGAGCCAGATTGATGAAGAGTACTGTTTTGTCACTCATTAAGTCCATGCCTCAGAGACTGCAAGCTGTTATAAAAGCCAGAGGTGGTGCAACAAAATACTAGTGATGTGTTGGAACGTTCTTTTGTTTTCATGATTCCATAATTTTTTCCCCAGAATTGAGTGATTTCCATATTTTTTTCCTCTGCTTGGTCTAAAAAAGTAACCGTTACTGACTGCCACAATATTTTTTTCTTGATTTCTTATAGTGTTTCTTAAAGCCAGAAAGTTAACATTTAAAATGACTTTAGTTTTGTGTCATGTCTGTGATCTGCTTTTTTCTACAAAATTAAACAACTGAATGAACATCCTCTGAGGCCGGTGATTCCATAATTTTTGCCAGGGGTTGTATTATTATTATTATTATTATTATTATGGCCCTGCTACAGACTGGCGTCCTGTCCAGGGTGTACAGCACCTCACACCCTATGAATGGTGGGATTGCTCCAGCCCCCGTGATCTCAGTAAAAGGGTATGTAAAATGGATTTATTATTATTATGAGTGAAGTGCTGCGAAGCTTGCTCTATAGTAGACCAAGGCACAAACAGGAAATGGCACAAAATCTCCCCCATAGGGAAAAAGCCACAAACCGGACAACAATGTCGTAAAAAGCCACAAACCGATAGTAGACGAAGTCCAAACCGGAAATGACGTGAGATGCTGAACAGCTTCGCTCGTTCGTGTCGCGACCAACAAAATTCGAAAAATAGCCAGCAGGGAGGAATATGTGGAATTTACAGTTTGGTGTTACAACACACACATATAAATCATTAAGATGAAATCCAAACAATCACAAAGCAGTACGGGAAGCCGAATGACATTTCTTCACCCTCTTTCGGTGTGCAGCCAGCCAATAAGGAGACGTCTTCATTGCGTTGTGAGGCTGAATGTCCAATCACAGATCGTCTTCTTCGTTGCACCGTGGCTGTTTGGCTACATCCGGTCGTATATATGTTGCCACGAGTTAGCGTCGCATTTTGGTGCGTGTCCATTTTGAGCAGCGTTGTTGGTCTTCTCAGTAATGTAAGGACATGTTTGGCTTGAGCACTATTTATTTTGCGGTATTACCTACGCAGTTCAGTTTTTGGGCAACGGTTCTTTCGTTGTGACATTTGTTACCGTCCTGCTTTTAGCGATGTGATATGTTTTGGCGGTAGCATTGTCTAGCCGTCTGTTAGCGGCGGAGGTGCTAACGTAGCTGGTGCTATTTAGCGCCGCTATTGTTCTGCAGCGGCGCACTGTTAAGATTGAAAGGTTGAAATTAAACCGGAGCGCTGTTAGACTGCTATGAGTACAGGTTTGAGGCTGTGTTGAGAATTTAGTCTTTATTTTGGGGTAGTGTAGGTGTAGCGGGCTAGCTGCCAGCCAGGCCTGTGTTGTTCCTGAGCGGTAAACGCGGTCCGCTTAAACACCAAGGGTCAGCTTTCTCTTTCGGTTGCTACGTTTTTATACAAAAAAGCATTTATATGTGCCTTACAATTAAAAATTATAACTAAGTCAAACAGTGATGACCGTTTGAATAGGGATGAATATGTTGGGTGCCACATGATGTGGTTTAAGATTTCCATTTCTAAACTGATGCAAATGTCTGTTTTGAGTGGTGTTCTAATTTTGTTGTTTTAGTTTCTGATTTATTTAGGCAAAAATTAAATGTGCATAAAAATCCATAATGTTGCTTTTTAATTTTTTTTTCGTTTGCAATACAGTTTAAATGGCATTGATAACAAAAAGCTAAACACTTATTTCCATTGTGGTCCACAGAAACGGGAAAGGCAGCTACTATTCATATGTCGCGGTGTTGGTATAGTGGACTTCTGTTTGTACGTAGTGTCTCTTCATTGGTCAATATGTTATATTTGGTTAATATAATGTAGGGAATAGCCCGGTTATGCCTGATTTGCAGACATCCATGCTTGATTTTATGGTCATAAATAGAATTTTACCGACAGCGCGTTAGCGGAGCCGGTAAAAAGGAGTAAAACAGATGTTTGACACCATAATCATCAGACACAACAGGGTTACTCCCATTCTAATCCAGTTCTATCGTTAGCATGGTTTATTTTTCTTTAAGCTTACCGTCGCAACAGCGCCATCATGCTCCTCCCTCATCTCCACAATTCCTTATTAGTATAGCATACATCATAATTCAATAATGCTGCACACCCAAATTGCTGGTGGCGGTAACGCACTGTTAGTCTGCAAACCGCCAGTAAACTCGGCAGAAGTGGAGCATGCATTTGACCTTTTCAATTACCAATCTTCAGCAATCTTTGAGAATCTTTAAATTCTCAGTGCGGGAAGCTGCAGGAAGTAGACGCAACAGAACAGAAGGCTTTGGAATGGATGAAACTCTAATATGTACATCCACCCAACCCGGACAACAGCCAGGAAAAGGGTTCAGTTCCAACCATCAATTTCTATTTAGTCACAAGGTGGAGGACCAGGATGATCCACTTATTCGCTGGCTGCTGCCAGAGCACTGCTGTCTTGGTTAGCATCTAACAGCCAGACATAAATAGAAATTGATGGGCATAATCAATGTTTTCAAGAGTTGGATCATAAGTCTGCGTTTTCCGTGCTATTACCGAAACTGAAAATTCTAACTCATGAATACTGCCATCTACTGGATGGCAGTGTGAATACCAATTGCCACACATTCGCTATAAGTGCTAAATCACTTAAACATAATTTTCAGTTTTTCAATTGCATTTTGTTTTACAAATAAAAAAGCATATTTACAAATACACATTTATTTGTAAAACCAACACTCACGTTACAGTAACTTGTGTTGGTTTTTACATATACCGGCTAATCACTGATGACAGGAAACAAATTTTCCCATAATGCGTTTTGGCATGTACGTATGCATTACTTTAAAACTAAAACATATACAGCCCCTGGCAATAATTATGGAATCACCGGCCTCGGAGGATGTTCATTCAGTTGTTTAATTTTGTAGAAAAAAAGCAGACCACAGACATGACACAAAACTAAAGTCATTTCAAATGGCAACTTTCTGCCTTTAAGAAACACTATAAGAAATCAGGAAAAAAAATTGTGGCAGTCAGTAACGGTTACTTTTTTAGACCAAGCAGAGGGAAAAAAATATGGACTCACTCAATTCTGAGGAATAAATTATGGAATCACCCTGTAAATTTTCATCCCCAAAACTAACACCTGCATCAAATCAGATCTGCCTCGTAGTCTGCATCTAAAAAGGAGTGATCACACCTTGGAGAGCTGTTGCACCAAGTGGACTGACATGAATCATGGCTCCAACACGAGAGATGTCAATTGAAGCAAAGGAGAGGATTATCAGACTCTTAAGAGAGTAAATCATCACGCAGTGTTGCAAAAGATGTTGGTTGTTCAGTCAGCTATGTCTAAACTCTGGACCAAATACAAACATGGGAAGGTTGTTAAAGGCAAACATACTGGTAGACCAAGGAAGACATCAAAGCGTCAAGACAGAAAACTTAAAGCAATATGTCTCAAAAAATCGAAAATGCACAACAAAACAAATGAGGAACGAATGGGAGGAAACTGGAGTCAACGTCTGACCGAACTGTAAGAAACTGCCTAAAGGAAATGGGATTTACATACAGAAAAGCTAAACGAAAGCCATCATTAACACCTAAACAGAAAAAAACAAGGTTACAATGGGCTAAGGAAAAGAAATCGTGGACTGTGGATGACTGGATGAAAGTCATATTCAGTGATGAATCTCGAATCTGCATTGGGCAGGGTGATGATGCTGGAATGTTTGTTTGGTGCCGTTCGTGAGATTTATAAAGATGACTGCCTGAAGAGAACATGTAAATGTCCACAGTCATTGATGATATGGGGCTGCATGTCAGGTAAAGGCACTGGGGAGATGGCTGTCATTACATCATCAAGAAATGGACAAGTTTACGTTGGTATTTTGGACACTTTTCTTATCCCATCAATTGAAAGGTTGTTTGGGGATGATGAAATCATTTTTCAAGATGATAATGCATCTTGCCATAGAGCAAAAACTGTGAAAACATTCCTTGCAAAAAGACACACAGGGTCAATGTCATGGCTTGCAAATAGTCCGGATCTTAATCCAATTGAAAATCTTTGGTGGAAGTTGAAGTAAATGGTCCATGACAAGGTTCCAACCTGCAAAGCTGATCTGGCAACAGCAATCAGAGAAAGTTGGAACAAGATTGAAGAGTACTGTTTGTCACTCATTAAGTCCATGCCTCAGACTGCAAGCTGTTATAAAAGCCAGAGGTGGTGCAACAAAATACTAGTGATGTGTTGGAGCGTTCTTTTGTTTTTCATGATTCCATAATTTTTTCCTCAGAATTGAGTGAGTCCATATTTTTTTTTCCTCTGCTTGGTCTAAAAAAGTAATCTGTTACTGACTGCCACAATTTTTTTTTTTTCCTGATTTCTTATAGTGTTTCTTAAAGCCAGAAAGTTGCCATTTGAAATTAGTTTTGTGTCATGTCTGTGATCTGCTTTTTTTTTTTTCTACAAAATTAAACAACTGAATGAACATCCGCCGAGGCCGGTGATTCCATAATTTTTGCCAGGGGTTGTAGCTGAAAACTTTCAGTTTGTGCCTGACTGAGGTGTGTGCAACCAATTGGTTGTACACATGAAAATACAAAGGCGGTGTTTTGAGATTTATCCAGTCTGGGGCCTGTTCTCAAAAAGTACCTTGTGAGGCAACGCTGATATAAGACTTTTGTGGAAATTAGTCTGTGTGGGCAGACCCTGGTGGTTGATCACATAAACTCTTGCTGCTGTTCTCCACCTGCAAATGTTCATGAAATGCTCTGTTCAAGCGATCCTGTTAAATGCAGTGCCATCATGTGCTCCAATTAGAACTTCATTTACATTAATGATGGTTAAAACTCTTCAGTAAATCTTCTTCACAGTAGACATCTTCACAACTAAATCCACAGTATTTAAAGTATTTATTTAAAAAAGATACAAAACATTGTCATTTGTAACATGCTTCAGCAGCAGCAAGTCCATTGCTGTGCTGCACCTGATGCCTGAAACATGTAATTGATGCACTGACACAAGGTGTTTGGTACGTGTAACAGTAATCAGAAAGTATTCACAGTGCTTCACTTTTTTCACATTTTGTAATGTTCCAGCCTTATTCCAGAATGGATGAAATTAATTTTTTCTTCTACACACAATACCCCAAAATGACATTGTGAAAAAAGTTATATTTTTGCAAATTTATTAAAAATAACAACTAAGAAATCACATGTATAAGTATTCACAACCTTTACCGTGAAGCTCAAAATTGAATTCAGGTGTGTTTCCACTGATCGTCCTTGAGATGTTTCTACAGGTTATTTGGAGTCTGCCTGGAGTAAACTTGGTTGACTGGATATGATTTACAAAGGCACACATCTGTCTACATATAAGGTCCTACAGTTGACAGTGCATGTCAGAGCACTGTCAAAATGTTCAGCACATTTTAGCTGCACAAATGGGAGAAATCTGGAAGAACTTGGAAAATTTATGGCGGGGATCAATGAAAATGGTGCACATGCGTGGTGTCAGCGATATGTTACATTAGACGTGCCAATTCATTCACACTGTGTATTATCAACCTGCCTTTTTTTTACTTTACCTCTCCAATTATATGAGAGCATCAGCAGAGACAGATTGACTTCCAGCGTTGTTGTTGGGATTCAACACAGTCTCACATGTGCTGGCCATAATGTAATTATTTAATTAATTACAACACAGTAATTATATGTATATGTTGACTCAAACGTGAGAATTGTGTTGATCCATTTGGGTATTATTAATTTATTATTCTTAAATTATTCTTGATCTGGTTAATCTGGATCTTGTCTAGTATTTTTTTTTCATGCTCGTTTTTAGACGTGTTAAACTATGTAGACTGCAGCTAACAGTTAAAAACTTTTCTTTTTTAGAATACCCCCCCCCAAAAAACTATATTACATGTCATAAATGTTATTGCAATTCACATTCATTTCTAAATTCAGCCTGAGGGGTGAGGGAAGTCTCACTTAATTACTGGGTACTGGCGCTGCAGCTATCGGATATTTTTGGAATCGAGTATTCTATCGATTATTGTATCGATTGAGTAATCGGATAAAAAGTACTTTTATGTTTTTAAACAATATCAGTAGTGGCACAGCTCTCTCTAAGCAATGGCACAATGCCTTTGTGCCTTCATGCAGGTTTTTAAGTTTAGGGTGTTCCCTCGCTCTGTGTTTTTCTGGGTAATTATTTTTTCTAAAGCGTTTTAGAGCTTTGACAAACCATAAGCCCAGGTTTGTGAAATCTTCAGTCTGAGGGACGTCTGACAGGACGTTCTTTTTTCTTTCCTTTCTCTTATTGCACATTTAATTTGTACTTTGTATTACTGTGATTTATTCAGTGTTTAGTGTATATTATACATGTCATACAGAGTGCAGCTCAAACCAAAGTCAGATTCCTTGTTTTCTGTGGATACTTGGCAAATAACAGAGCCGTTTTGCAAAATGGCTGTGAAGTGTAGCGTTTCCACACAAATTAACTGTACAGCCTGTTGGTTAAAAAAAATCGTATAAAATCTGAATATAGGTATTGGTATTAAGGTATTAATATATTGGTATTATATGTATAGGTAATAAACATGGTTCACTTAGTGTGTGTCCTGTCACTTCATCTGCAGTCAGTGGCCAAAAGCTGTTTAAAAAAAAAAAAAACACACACATAGTTTCACTTTAAATGCGCAGTAAATCCGTTCAGACGATCACCCTGGACCCATTCTCTTAAAAGCCTTTATTTTATTCTGCATGCGGCTAGTCATGCGCATGCTCTATGGCCGCCTTCTGTTTTTTGTGGGAGCATTACAGCACCACATACAGGCCTGGCGTATGTACTACAGCTTTAAATGAAGCCTCGATTTTGACATTTTTTTAAATCAAATTTTTCGAATTACTCTACTACTACTAATTGTTTCAGCCCTACTGGGTACAAATTTATTTAATTAAAAATACTAAATGTACATGTATGTATGCATGTTCTCTGCTCTGTACAATGACCACAAGCATCACGTAAAGGAAGAACCCTTTAAACAGGGCCTTTCAAGTACTCAGTCAACAGTGAGCCCAAAAATATTATGAAATGTTGTAATGTACCTTGGCAGTCAAATTTGTCAGTGAATAGACGATAACATGTCGGATGAAGCCCGAAGTCGGGGTGTTCCACAACATCGTGAAAGGACTTCCCGCTATTTAGCTAGGATGCACAGCAGTCGACAACCTTAATTCACCTCGGTGCTGACATTGGGGTGGATTTGTCATTATTTATGGAAAAATAATTTAATTTCCACCTGCACTCGCAGCTGGAGATGCCATGTTGTTTACATGCTGCTAGGATGTGAAATGCTGAGCAGTGATTTGTTCAGGCGGATCACGTGGGGTTCCACTTCAAATTGAAAAAAATATATATAAATATTTTTTTTCTACATTTATGTGTCTCTGGTGTGTGCTTTTGTATATTTTAGCAAAATTATTGTGTAAAGATTATTTAGACAGACTTTACTGGGATGGAATGTAAAGAATGACTTTCTTTTTGTCATTGGTTCACAATGAGAGGGAGTGGAAGGGGTGTCGGGGGGGCACCCCCTTCTGTTGTGCGGAGCTTTTTGCAGACAAGCCTGCCACATAATGTTTTTGTGTTGATTTTCAGGATGTCTTTGAATTCAGTCCTCTGTAGGTTGACTTGTTTTCATTTCTGTCAAACGATGTGGCATCCTTTTGTTCTGAACACATCACCCATTCCATATCAGGAAAGATGTCTGGCATGATTCCCTTATTCCCCCCCACCCCCCTTGACATCTGTGGTTTAATTTTTTGAGCTGTGTATAGGGCTGCAGCTATCGATTATTTTAGTAATCGAGTATCCTATCGATTATTCTACGATTAATCGAGTAATCGGATAAAAAGTACTTTTGCGTTTTGAAACATTAACAGTCCAGGGCTCTCCCTAAGTAATGGCACAATGTCACTATGTTATTTATTTTTTCACATCTTTACAAGTTTTGGATCTTCCTGGTGTCAGGAGCTCAGCCAAAGTTGGGTCAAAGTCTTGACATTTTGCTGAAATGGCGATGGGTTGTGGCTTTCTATTTTTTGTTTTCTCCAACTTGTAAAATTTAACCGTTTTTATTCGTTTATTAAGGTAGTGGACTGGGTGGACTGGGTGCATGAATGTCTTTTTAACACTCTGGGATTCAGCCAATGCATTTCATTTTCAGCTGGAGGTTGAACATGCAGCCTCGCAGTCACTGTTTTTTTTTTAAATTTTTTTTTTTTATCTATCATCATCATTATTATTTTATTTGAGTTCCGTGTTGTGAAGCATGTGTGTTGCGCAAAAAAAGCGAAACACTCATTACGAGTCACACAGAAGAGGGACTTCTTCCAGAGACTGTCTGTGGCCGGGATGAAGCTGTGTGAGGGCAGTGCTGAGCTCACACGGTCAGAGAGAGGCAGCAGCCGGCTGCAGCGGATGAAGCTGTGTTTAAAAAAAAAAAAAAAAAAGACAAACAAATACACTGCTTTGCTTTAAATGCACAGTAAGCTATTCAGATGATCAGTGTGGACCGTTTTTTTTTTTCCCTAAAAGGCTTTATTTCCCTCTGTCACATTGGAAAGCTGTAGCTTTTGTGCTAATTTGATTAGCGCTTGCTTTACTACTTCTGTCTGTTTTTTCTGGAGACATTACAGCGCCACACACAGGCCTGGCATATGTACTACAATGTTAAACGAAGCTTTAAGGCACAGAATTTGCCTCGAACATTTTTGTAATTGAATTATTCAGATTACTCGACTAATCGTTTCAGCCCTAGCTGTGTATGACATTGATAATTTGTTGCAGGCCTAGCTTCTACGCTGCCTGACTTTTGTTTATTTCTATCCTCACTTGAAATTTCTTGTCTTATTACAGATTCAATTTAAGAACCAACCATCAGAATGGCAGACTCAGAGAATCTGCTCATGGAGACGTCAGAGGAGAATGTCAACGGAGAGGACCAGAATGGTGCTGAGCAGACTTGTGGAGATGACGCAGATGGAGACAAGATTGATGCCAGCAAAGGAGAGGAAGATGCAGGGTGAGTGAGGAGCATTTAAAGCAGCAAGTGATGCTTGAAAACACGCATTTGTCTTGTCAAACGTTTATTTGTCTGAGTGACAGTCTTATTAGACCCCAGTTACACAGGACTGCATCTTTGGGAGTCCGTTGTGCATCCTAAAAATTTGCCAGGATGCATAAGGGACACAAAAATGCCTTTCTGTGTAATTGCTTCAGCCTCCCTTGTCCATCGTCATCTCCTGTGGAGTTGGGGTGCTACAGATGATGTTGCATTTCTATCGTGATCTGCTTTGAACAGAGTTTGCCGTGGTCTAAAAGCATGATGTCCTATTTCCTATTTCCTATGTCCAGTTTCACTAGTATTGGACAACACCACTATTTTTGTCATGTTGCCTCTGTACAACACCAAAATTCAATTTATTTAGTTGATAGTGTCAAATCACAACACAGCTGCCTCAAGGTGCTTCACACAAGTAAGATCCAACCTTACCAGCCCTTAGAACAGAGGTCTCAAACTGGTTCCAGAAAGGGCCGAGAGGGTGCAGGCTTTCTGTGCAACCACCCACTCCATCAGGTGATTTCTTTGATTAACTGATTTCACCTACTCAGTGATATTAATCATTGAAATCACCTGCTGGAGTGGGTGGTTGCACAGAAAGCCTGCACCCTCTCGGCCCTTTCTGGAACTGGTTTGAGACCTCTGCCCTAGAGCAAGCACACAGGCAACAGTGTTAAGGAAAAACTCCCTCTATTGATGAAGAAACCTCAACCAGACCAGACTCAAAGGAGTGACCCACTGCTTAGGTCAAGAGTTTCATTTCAACTCTATTTTGATGGAGTTGAAATGAAACAAATGTACTTTTGTGTGTAGTGATTATAAATGCATCACATTATCCATTTAGGAATCACTCTGCACTGAGATGTTATCAATTTTCAACAAACGTGTATAAAGTCTGCTGCATCCCTTAGAAATTAAAGCAAACCTTTCAATGCCACATTTATTACACATGGACCACACCAGCACACAGTGGCAGGAATGAAACCAGACAAGTGAATAATTCTGCTTATGGAAGCACTTGACGCATGAAGAATGCCACATTAGGGGAGTTCACACAAACCTCCGTCTCAGATGTGGATAAAATGCGATTAGTGGCACATTTTAAAATGAAATAAAAAAAAAAAATGTCGACAGTGATGTCATTGTTTCGTAACCTGTGTTAAGCAGGTCTAACAACTTGTAAGTGCTCACAGTAAAAAAAAAAAAAAAAAGATTCCAGCAGATACTAAACCCCCCAAAAAACCTTGATTAATTTATTTTATGTTATTGACTTTTCAAAATTAAATGATTCCCACAGCTATTAAGAACATTGCACAGTATATGCATGCAGTTTATGTTGAAGATTATATGATGGTTCTTTGAACAGCTGCACAAGAGCAAAGTAGCTGATTGTATAATTCTGTCTGCAGTAAAATGTTTGTGGGTGGCCTCAGCTGGGACACGAGTAAAAAGGACCTGAAGGATTACTTCAGTAAGTTTGGTGAAGTGTCAGACTGCACCATAAAGACAGACAACGTCACTGGTCGATCTCGAGGATTTGGCTTCATTCTCTTCAAAGACTCTTCAAGCGTGGACAAGGTGGGACACTTGCACTGCATCCAGAAAGTATTCACAGCACTTGACTTTTTCCACATTTTATGTTGTAGACTTATTCCGAGATGGATGAAATTATTATTTTTTTTCCTCAGTTATACATGCAATACCCCATAATGACAATGTGATTTTTTTTTAAAGATTTTTCTTTAAAAAAAAAGTGTGTGCGCGCGCGCACACACACAAAAATAAATTGCATTACATAAGTATTCATAGTGTCTGCCATGGAGCTCAAAATTGAATTCAGGTGCATCCTGTTTCCATTGATCGTCCTCGAGCTGTTTCTACAGCTTGATTGGGGTCCACAGGGTACAGAAACATTTCTGCTGCTTTGAAGGTCCCAGTGAGCACAGTGGCCTCCGTCATCTGTAAATGGAAGGACTGTTGCTAGAGCTGGCTGCCCATCTAAATTAAGATTGGGGAAGAAGGGACTTAGTTAGGGAGTTGACCATGAACCTGACGGTTACTCGATCCGAGCTCCAGCATTCCTCTGTGGAAACAGAAGCTTCCAGAAGGACAATGATCTCTACAGCAATCCACCAATCAGGCCTGTATGGTAGACTGGCCAGGCGGAAGCCACTTCTTGATAATAGGCACGTGGCAGCCCACCTAGAGTTTGCTAAACGGCATCTGAAGGAGTCTCAGACCATGAGAAACAAAATTCTCCGGTCTGATGAGCTAGAGATTGACCTCTTTGGTGTGAATGCCAGGCACCATCCCTACAGTGAGGCATGTTGGTGGTAGTATCATGCTGTGGGGATGTCAGGCCTGGTATTTTTCCAGCCTAAGCCAGATTTCCGGCTTTTGGATCCGGATATATGTAGCGGAGGCAACAGGTTGCCATGTGATCCCTGTGGAAGGACGCGTTGTGGATTTGTAGTGACGTGGAGATGTCTGTCTGGAGTTTATACTTGACGTGGAGATGTCTTGTCTCTGGCAATCAGCCTGTGAGCAGGACTTATGTCCCTTTTGTCTTTTATTTAAACACAATTATGACAGTTTGAGGGGGAGAAAGCGAGGAAGTGCAGCAGCAGCCGGTGTTTTTTTTTTTTTTTTTTTTTTTTTTTTTTTGTTCCCTGCATGCGCGCGTGAACGAATCGTCCATGATTATTTTTATTAATTACACAGATGTAATTAAACAAATGGTGACTGGTTTATAACACAATTATGACAGAGTTTGAGGGGATGGTCCACGAATGACGTTTAGCGCCGGGAAATATACCGGTTGTGTTTAACACGATGTTTTTTTATCTATGTAGTTTGAAGAGGTCTTAGTGAAAGGATTAAGCATCCATGACGAGTGATTGATAAATTTCAAAATTCAAATTGCTTACTAATTTTGGCATTTTGAAAACAAAATGCTTAGCTCATGTTGTAAGTTAATAACTATTCATTTATTGAAATAATTTTTCACATATTTGAAAATGAGTGGATGCGAACCCAACCCTTTTCATTTTCTGCCTTGCTTTTCTTTCCACACTGATGTTCGCTTGGACTGGTGTGTTGAATAAACTATAATATATGAGCCCAGCAGCAACAGTGTTCAGTGATGGTAGTATGTAGACAAAACCTGCAGATGTTAGAGGAACCTATGCCAAATTTTTGTTTGTGGTTATTTTATTTTATAAAACTGCATTGTAAAACAAACCACTTGACCTTAAAGATGGTAATGGTTGTTTAAAATCTTTAAGATTGGGTGTTCCTGAGGGCTTTCCAAACAGGTTTTAAAAGGCCTAAATCGCAGCCCCCAGCCTGGGGCTTTGCCCCTGGCTCCCATTGGGGACCGAGGCGGCCCCCAAACCCCTTGACAAATTAGTTTCAGGCTTAGCTATATTGCCTCAATGCCAGCCCTGGATGTTTCAGGCTTGTGGCATCATATTCAAGAAGACTCTCTGAAACACCTTTGAAGATGGCTTACGGTACAGAAATGAACATTCAATTCACGGACAACTCTGGTGGCCAGTCCTGCAGTCAGCATGCCAATTGCACACTCTCTCAAAACCTGCACCATCTGTGGCATTGTGCTGTGATAAAACTGCACATTTCAGTCGCCTTTTATTGTGACCAGTCTATGGCACACCTGTGCAATAATTGGTTTATTTAATCAGCATCTTGATATGCCACACCTGTGAGGTGGGATGGATCACCTTGCATAATTCGGAGGTAGTCCTCCTCCTTCATTATTCAATCCACGTTGTGCAAGGAACCAGTACTACTGACAGCAAAATGGCCCATGATGCTACCACCACTGTGCTTGACAGTTGGCACAGTGTTTTTAGGTTTGAAAGCCTCATCTTTATTCCTCCAAACAAATCTCTTGTCACTAGCTAAATAGATGAATGTTTGTCTCATCTGAAGATGACTTTTCTCCAGAAGCTTTTTGTCTTGTCCATGTATTCAGCTACAAACTTCTGTATGGGGACTTTTGAGCAGGGGCTTCTTTCTTGGCCTGCACCCTCTCAGTCCACAGTGACCTAAAGCTCTCATCACTGTGGACAGTGGCACTGATGCCCCAGCAGTTTCCAGTTCATGTCAGGCTTGAGTTCTGATGACATCCTGATGAAGCTCTTTGAGTGCTTTTCTAGCTGTTGGGGGAGTGTCATATGGCATGACCAAAGATTTGCTACCACACATCTATAATGCTTAAAAGTAACTGGGGGGAAGGAAGGTCCATTTTGTGCAGTCTCCAGTTGTGATTACATGATGCAAATTTAAATTGTATTTCAGTTTGTTTAAATCCTGATTTTGTTCATTGTTATAGATTTGCCCTGTTATTACTACTGCATTATTTTCTCTATATTGAAATTTAGAGATAATGACAGTATAACCTCATGATGTCATTGATTCTTTATTGGGGCGATTGCTCGATCATGGCTTACGATAGTAATGTGCATGTGTGCAGGTGCTGGCTCAAAAAGAACATATACTGGATGGGCGTCAAATTGACCCCAAAAGGGCAATGGCCATGAAAAAAGAACCTGTCAAGAAGATCTTTGTTGGAGGGCTGAACCCAGAGGCACCTGAGGAGACCATAAGGGAATATTTTGGAACCTTTGGAAAGGTTAGTTTCCCTAGTTAAATCCACACAAAAATACCATTTACATTCTAATCCAACAGAATTGCATGAAAATTGCTGGGTTGC
The DNA here is from genome assembly GCF_902500255.1 of Thalassophryne amazonica. NCBI lineage: Eukaryota > Metazoa > Chordata > Actinopteri > Batrachoidiformes > Batrachoididae > Thalassophryne > Thalassophryne amazonica. The sequence goes on along the minus strand of NC_047111.1, from coordinate 37,460,970 downwards.
TCAATGAGGGACTAGTTTCCAGTGTGTTTTGAAGAACTGTCCACTCATTGACAGTTGGGGCTTTTGACATAACCAATGCGTCGTTACTGCAGCCAGCAGCAAACTAACTACTAAATAATGTTTGGATTGCATGTCCAAAATGTTGCATAGAAAAGGCTGAAGTTTTTCTTTTTTTTTTAGTGATTCCTAACCTGCATGGAAGCAGTCCTGTGGCAGATGGCTAAATGGCTGCTTAAAATTTGTTCAGTTGGAATGGCTGAGTCACTTGGTTGCTAAGAGTGACAATGCACTACAAAACATGTTACAGACAAGAAGCCCTGTTTGATTTACTCTTCTGCACTTCAGCTTATAAAAGGCTCTGTAAAACATGAATATGGTCCATTTTAGTGACTATACAAGAGTGGCCTCAATACAAATGATAGTGGATTGTTGTTGGGTTTCCTTTTGGTATCTTGTAATTTTCTAAAAAAAAAAACAAAAACCTGAGAAAAAGTTTAAAATGGCTACTAATTCTGCACATGTATTGTTTAACAGCACTTTTGTCTTTTTGTTTTTTTTTAATAGATTGAAACAATTGAGCTTCCCATTGACCCGAAATTGAAGAAGAGAAGGGGTTTCATTTTTGTTACATATGAAGACGAGGCCAGTGTGAAGAAGTGCCTGGAGAAGAAATACCACACTATCGAAGGAGGCAGGGTATGAAAGTATTGATGTAGTTTTGACTGTGTTGAATGCTTGGTGTCCAAAGTAAAGGTCAAACAAGGTCAACGTCCATTGGATTCTATGACATATGTTACCCCATAACATGATAACTAAGCATGACAGATGGTGCAAACTATTTCATTTATTAATCCTATTAGGTCAACAAATAATTTGCATCACTTTTTATCAAAATTGAAGGAACTTAAATTTTGACCCCTGTACAAACTGAAACTGACCTTTGTCACCATTTTTGCAGGTTTTACCCCATAACGCAAGAACATTCAGTCATAGATAGTCCCAACGATACCTTTTTGGTATCATTATGATCAGACAAATAATGTGGTATAGTTGTCAACATGATTGCAACTTTTTTTTCTTTTATTTTGACCACTGTGTAATTCTTTGACCCCTGTAGCTCATTAGTGGTCAGCCCCAGAATGGCTCCATATCTGAAAATAAAGATTAATTTAGAATATGTGTGCCAAATTCTATGCTTTTATCACAAAATGAATATTTGTTATGGAAATTTTGGCTAAGTGGCTCCACTATGAATACAGACATGACTGGATCTATGGATAACATTGTGACAAATACCTGTAACTTGCCTGAAGGAAAGTGGACAGAGCCTCTTACATTTATCCCAGATGTGACAATCGGGAAGAATAAGACAATATTTAGTAGGTAACATTGGTGCCGTCGGCTGTAATCCTGTGTGCACATTTTTGTCACAGCTTTGTTTGTGAAAATCATTCTGTATTACAACAGTAAAAATAGCTTGTGTGAAACTACATTTAATGTCTTGTTTTAAACATGCTTCGCACGAATGATAGTTGTATTTGGGGAGGAAAGCCGGAAAAACAGCGGAGTTTTCGTCAGTGTTTTCTGGCAGATTGCAGAACACTATAAAAATGCAACATTCCATTTATTCATCAAACACTAAAGTGTACTGCTCCTGTTTTCATAAAAAGAAAAAATATTTTTCAGCTGTTCAGAAACAGTAAAAGCTGCACTGTAAACAGCAGCGCTTTACTTTTGTTTTCAAGCTGGTTGCCAGGTCTGCACTTTATAAACCAGCCTCTTAGGATGCAAGTTGGGTTGGATGGTTTCATCCTGTTTTAGCACTTTTTTTGGACCATGGGCGTTCAAAGCCGAACAGCACCCTGTGAAATAAGCTGCGAGCCACTCCTCCTACATGTTTTGGACGAAAAGGTGCTTAATGCTCCCCATGCCGACAGCAGAGATGGGAGCTCATGCTTAGTCACATAAGATTTACGCACTGCTGAGCATACGTATTGAGAATCTAACAGTAGTGTATTGTGTAGAAAGGGGTGTGGTGTTGTGCCTGCATGCTAGGGGTGTGGCCATGCCCTCTTCACACCCCTCTTCTAAATTGAGTAGTGTTTATAAAATGGGTAGCTGACATTTTTTTCCAAGAGTGGTAATAAATTAAGCAAATTTTCTATAATTTTAACTGAACATGAATTAAAATGAGTTTTGTGAATAATTGTATTTATTATTTGACATATTTAGTTGATGTTCTGTTTGACAACTGGCAAGGTTGAGATATTTCCTTTGTTTAGAGCTTGTCTGGTTACCAGAGACTGATTCATGGTGATGTCAGTGTCCATTGTTCACTGTTACCTAATATCCCTGATTTCTCCAGAAATATTAGTCCTATCAGCTTTCCATTTTTGTGACGTTCATCCCTGACCCAAAATACATAAACATACCAAACTGTAAATGTCGACTCTCCCCAGTTTCTCTGTAATCAAAGGTGCACACAGGCCACTTGGTTTTTAATATATAGATAGATGCTGGGTGGTTGGAGAAGGTCAGGCGGGTGCCCAAATTTCACCTGGCTGCTATATAGTTACTTTCACAAGGTGGGGATGGACCAGTTGTCTGACTGGATGGTTGCAGTCCAAGACCGAAGATGGTTCTGTGGTGTTATGGATGTAATGAAGTGTGGGACCAGCACATGCTCACAGACTTAACTTTGTCATACTCCTGATTTGACTAAAAGGTATTCCAACTGCTGGTACATCCTGTGCTGATGCAGGGTTTCTCATGAGCGTTGTACATTCTGATACTGCTTCCTGTTTTCTATTCATGTTTCTGCTTTTATACTGTTACTTATTAAGTTTTTCCATTCATAGTGTGAGCTGAAGATTGCTCAGCCGAAAGAGATCTATCTCCAGCAGCAACAGTATGGAGGAAACCGTGGAGGTGGTTATGGAGGCCGGGGAGGCAGGGGCCGTGGAGGTGAGGAAGAAATTTAAAACGTCACTTTCTTTAACTTTGATTTGATATTCTGTATCTCATGTAGTTATGTGCATCTCTCTTATAAATTGATGCGATGCAGATGTACTCCTTGCACAGTTACTAGGCATATTGTATTCCTGAGGACTAGGGCTGCAGCTATCGATTATTTTAGTAATCGAGTATTCTATCAATTATTCTGGTGATTAATCGAGTAATCGGATAAAAAGTACTTTTGTGTTTTAAAACATAAACAGTCCAGGGCTCTCCCTAAGTAATGGCACAATGTCACTGCGTCATCACAGAGATTGTCAAATTTAGTGTATCCCTTTGTTTTCCTGGGTAACGATTTATTTTTTCACATCTTTACAAGTTTTGGATCTTTCCTGGTGTCAGGAGCTCAACCAAAGTTGGGCCAAAGTCTTGACATTTTGCTGAAATGGTGATGGGTTGTAGTTTTTTGTTTTCCCCACCTTGTAAAATTTAACCATTTTTATTCGTTCATTTATTTATTTATTCAGGTGGTGGACTGGGTCCCTGCATGAATTTCTTTTTAACACTTTCTGGGATTCAGCCAATGCATTTAATTTTCAGCTGGAGGTTGAACATGCAGCCTCGCCTTTACTGTTTTATTATTATTTTATTTGAGTTCACGTGTTTGTTGAAGCATTCTGTGTTGCCCAAAAAAGCGAAACACTCATTGCAAGTCACACAGAAGAGTGGACTTCTTCCAGAGACTCTGTGGCCGGGACGGAGCTGCGTGAGGGTAAAACCTGCACCCTCTCGGCCCTTTCTGGAATAGTTTGGAGACCACTGCTTTAAATGCACAGTAAGCTATTTGAGATGATCAGCGTGGACCGTCTTTTTCCTAAAAGGCTTTATTTCCCTCTTTGTCGCGTTGGAAAGCTGTAGCTCAAACCTAAATGTTTTTTTTTTTTTTTTAACTGCTGAAAACATGTATGCAACACATGCCATCATCTTGTATGTGCATATTGTCATTTTAATTGCACTTTGTGTTCAATGGGGTGTGTACCTGAGGTGCTCCACAACACGTTAAAATGAAAATGGTGTGAGGACTATTTTAGGTTCTTTCTTAGCCCTTCATGAAGCACAGTGCAAGTTTGCTCGCAGCTGAGCAGACAGAGGGTGTAGATAAAAGCAGAGACTTTCTTCAGAAGCGCAAATACGCATTCCATTGTAACAGTTTAATTTTTCACATCTTTCCCCCACACACATTTTTTTTCTTCAAATTTCTACTTGTAACACCCCATAATAACATGAATTTGTTCTGAAATTTTTGCAGATTTATTAAGAAATCACATCTACATAAGTATTCACACCCTTTGCCCAATGCGTTGTTGATGCACCTTTGGCAACAATTACAGCCTCAAATCTTCTTGAATATGATACCACAATCTTGGTGCACCTATCTTTGGTTGAGTTTTGTCCATTCCTCTTTGCAGCACCTCTCAAGCTCCATCAGGTTAGATGGGGAGCGTCTGTGCACAGTCATTTTCAGATCTCTCCAGAAATGTTCAGATTCAGGTCTGGGCTCTGGCTGGGTCACTCAAGGACATTCACAGAGTTGTCCTGAGTCACTCTTTTGATATCTTGGCTGTGTGCTTAGGGTCATTGTCTTGCTGAAAGATCAACCACCGTCCCAGTCTGAGGCCAAGAGTGCTCTGGAGCAGGTTTTCATCCAGAATGTCTCTGTACATTGCTGCATTCATCTTTTCCTTTAGTCCTGGTTAGTCTCCCAGTTCCTGCCACTGAAAACTTCCCCACAGCATGATGCTGCCACCACCATGCTTCATTGTAGGTATGGTGCCAGTTTCCTTCAAACATGATGGCTGGTATTCACATACAAGAGTTCAATCTTTGTCTCGTCAGACCAGAGAATTTTGTTTCTCATGGTCTGACTCCTTCAGGTACTTCTTGGCAAACTCCAGGTGGGCTGCCATGTGCTTTTTACGAAGGAGTGGCTTCCATATGACCTCTCTACCATACAGGCCTGATGGTAGATTGCTGCAGAGATGGTTGTCCTTCTGGAAGGTTCTCCTCTCTCCACAGAAGAATGCTGGTGCTTTGACAGTGGCAGTCAGATTCTTGGTCACCTCTTAGACTAAGGCCCTTCTCCCCCGATCGCTCAGTTTAGCTGGGCAGCCAGCTCAGGGTAGAGGATCAACTGAATTTACTGAATTTAAGCTGTAGAAGCATCTCAAGGATGATCAGTGGAAACGGGATGAACATGAGCTCAATTTTGAGCTTCATGGCAAAAGCTGTGAATACTTATGTAAAGTGATTACTTTTTTAATAAATTTGCAAAAATCTCAAACTTTTTTATATTGTCATTATGGGGTATTGTGTGTATTTTGAGGGGGAAAAATGAATTTCATCCATTTTAGAATAAGGCTGTAAAATAAAATGTGAATGGAGGTGAAACTGTGTGATTGGAGCATTAATCATGTCTACTCTCTCAGGTCAGAGCCAGGGCTGGAACCAGGGTTATGGAAACTACTGGAACCAGGGATATGGTAGTCAAGGCTATGGCTATGGAGGATACGGCAGTAGTGGCTATGGCAGCTATGACTACTCCGGCTACTATGGATATGGTCCTGGATATGATTACAGTAAGTACACAGTGTGTTTATTCGCCTTTTGTTTCTGGTTAGAGTAGTTTGTCACACTACAGTACTAAGATTGGTGGCGTTTTAAATCTGTAGACCTCACTCTGGACAAAGAGGATCATTTCACCATTTACAACCTTGTCATTATAAACAATTTCAAATACGAGCCAACAGGACATATAATAACCGGTAATCTCAGAATAATTGAACAGGAAGCTTAGAAAATTAAAGGACCATCATCTAGAGAACAAAATAATATTAACTGGGACACAAACCTCATAATAGTTAAAAAAGCCATTAAGGATTACAAAAAACATTGGGCTGAAAAAGTAGATACTAGAACATTGGACGAATGGGAAGGTTGAGTATTAGAAACAGTTCAAATTAAGATAGATAGACTTAAGAAAAAGGAAAAATCCATATAAAAAAAAACATCTACTGTCAGACAAGGTTTGCCTAGAATACCTAAATAACTTTCAAAGACGTTTTGTTTTAGTACCAGCAGATAAAGCCAGCAACAATATCCTAATAGTTTGCAAAAAATATTACTTAGACGTAGTTTTAAAGGAACTCAACGCTAGTGATGGGACCAACCCACAAACATGTCTTATAATAGGCACGCAGAAGATATTGTTACAAAACACCAAGAATTTATGACTAAATATAACATTAAAATTACTAATGAAATGAAACAATTACCATCGTTCTACTGGCTTCCCAAAATGCATAAAAATCCAATAGGTAGTAGATTTATAGCGGCCTCTAATGCATGTACTACTAAACCATTATCCCAATTACTGACCTCTAGCCTTAAATTAGTTACAAAACATTTCAAACAATAGCAAAGCCATCTGGTCAGTGTGGTGAAATTGAAAAGACAGTTGTGGATCAAAAAATGACTTCAGTGAAAAAGAGAACTGGATGTAACATGCGTTTTAACAGTAACCAACGCACGTGTTACAACTGCAATTAACATTTCTAAAAACTATTTGAGAATCGAGGTTTCACCTGATGTACCCCCTACAACCGTTTTTTTAAGGAACTTCATTAAGACAGGCAAGCAGCTGGTGTATTGAAGTAAAGACTCTAGCCTCACTAACGAGCCAGATAATGCTATTAGCTAGCAAGCGAACATTGTTAATTGGTGTTGGATTAGTACTCGAGTCAGGGAACAATCACTCACCTTGAGACCACACAAGATCACTGACTGGTCTGGTCCCATGTTGTCCATGGTTGTTCTGCTGTACCTTCTTGTTGACAATAGAGCTCTCTGATTGGCTGTTGCAGCCTATGACAGTGTAGTTTGTCAATGTATATTACTTTGTGCTGATGAAAAAGATTGTCTGGTGTAAATCTGGTCTCTTTCTAATGGTGTGTATTCTGTCTGTAGGCCAGGGTAGTCCCAGCTATGGGAAAACCCCGAGACGAGGGGGAAACCAGTCCAGCTACAAGCCCTACTGATGATCGCGCTGTAGGTAAGACGCACTCTGATCTCCTGTAGTTTGGTAGCTATTAGTGCAGCAGATAACAGAATATTTACAGAGGAATCCTGCAAATGATGACAGACCTACCAAATTTGGCACAAGTACACTGTAGACATTACTCAAAAAAAAAAAAAAAAAGATTGGCCATTTGAATTTTTAGTGGGCAGCCAGGTAGGGGTCAATTGAACAATTACACAGTGGTCAAAATTAAAAGATGCTCCAATCATACTGAAAAATACACCACATTATTTGTCTGATCACAAAGATTCCAATAAGGTGTAGTTTGGACTATCTAACTGAATGTTATGGGGTAAAAACAGCAAGAATGGTGACAAAGGTCAATTGCAGTTTGTACAGGGGTCAAAAGTTAAAGTTGCTCTAATTTTGGTAAAAGGTGATGCAAATTATTGGTTAATAGGTTTTTAAAAAGGAATAGTTTGCACCATGGGTCATGCTTATTTGTTATAAGTTAGGATGTGTAACATGTCATCAACATTGTTTGACTTTGCAGACCAAACATTCAACACAGTCAAAACTATTCCATTTATTAATCTATTGGCTCAACCAATTTGCATCATGTTTTACCAAAATTGGAGCAACTTTAACTTTTGACTCCTGTACAAACTGAAATTGACCTTTGTCACCATTCTTGCTGTTTTTACCCCATAAGTCTAACATTCAGTCACAGATTGTGGTATGTGTATGTATTGTGGAATGCGGTATAGTTTTCTATATGATTGAAGCATCTTTTAATTTTGACTCCTGTGTAATACTTCAATTGACCTCTACCTGGCTGCCTGTTGAAAATTCAAATGGCCAATCTGTTTTTTCAAACAAGTAATGTCTAAGGAGTATTTGTCTTGAATTTGTTGCTTCTATCACCAATTGCAGGATTGTTTCTGTTATCTGCTGCACTACATGTGTGGGAGAGTGGTTCACAACCGAAAGAACATAGAAAGTGGCTGTCTGAAGATGACTCTCCACAAAACATTAAAAATGTCTGTGTGCCATGGTACAGGAGGGCTGCATTCACCCACGCAAACTTTCATATATGCCTTTTTTATTTCTGAAATTTCCAATATATATTATATTCAATATATAGTTTAACGGTAAGGTCCTTCATTTTCTCCCTTGCTTTCACTCTGGGTCGCCACAGATTGACTTGGCAGAAGTTTTACACTGGATGTCCTTCCTGATGCAATGCCATATTAGAGAATGGACAGGGGTGGGTTGGAACCGGGAACCTTACGCACTAGAAACAAGCACACTTAAGTGCTTCACCACCGCCCCTGCTAATGTATATTGTAATACTTCTGTAATAAAATACCTCAAGGTTGAAAGTTATCAAATGATTAGAAAATAATCAGTGAAGTAATTAAAAAATGCTCACTAGTTTATTTTAAAAACAATCACCAGAATAATGAATTACAAAGATCATTAATTGTGGCCCTACTTCAGATGGGAGTAGCCACAACCCTTGTTTTAAATTGTCACATGGTCTAGTTTTTTTTTTTTTTTTTGTCCTGTAATTGTGACTGTACACCATCCCAGTGGAAGTGAAATGCAACAATCAAGATGTTCTTGTGTAAAAATTCGGTTTTAATTCAAGTGGCTTAATATAATATTAACCATAGAGCAATTACAGCCGTTTGTGTATCTACTGTAGTCACCATGTTTTTAGAGTCCATGGGTAATTGGACAAACTAGTTGTCTTAATTTTTGTTGCAAATGATCACCTTCAGGCTTTTGTAGCTGTGATGGGAGAAATGGGGATCACCAGTTAATGCAGCTTTCAAGGTTGAGTGATTTGATCTTTCGTCCTGTGTGAAAACCTTTCAATGTGCCGCTTCACCATGAAGCTGATTGATTGATGGTGCAACAGACAAACGCTGAACAAAGCACAGTTTCTCCAATCATAGGCAAGGAGCCCTATAAGAGTTTTGTCTGGAAGTCTTGGTGGCTTCTCGCTTGGCTTTCTTTCGGCGAACATCAATTCATATGAAACATTCAGGTTTGTAATGAGTTGGTCAAGTTGTATGTCTAAACTCTGATTCAACACAGATGTGGCTCAGTACGCTTTGGCTTTTAAGTTCCTAGTTTGGAAGAAAAAAAAAAACCATTCCATTTATTTTTACAAACTTTGCAGATAGTGGTATAGGCTCATTCACTGTTGTATGCTTTCTAGTCTGTGCACCTCTCTCTCACACACACACACACACACACACACACACACACACACACACACACACACACACACACACACACACACACACACACAGCATGCTGACCCCACCCCAAAACACCCTTACTTACGGTACTGTTCGTCTTGCACCAAAATGTGTTTGAAGATTAAAGTCACTTTTTGGTTGTTGTTGTTCCACTGGGTCTGCTAGCAGCCTAGCACATTATCATTTTAATGGCATTTACTTTGGCGTGCACAGAAAACGTGCTGAAACAAATGGCTTATAGACATTTAGACAAAGTGTTAAAAGTGAGGATGTGAGATGCAGGAAATGTAACTATACTGTTTGTCCTTTAGGACCCCGGTGTTCCACTGAGGGCTGCACGGACACACTGGGCTTGACTCCACCTCTTTTATGACAGAAGACAATTTGTACAGAAAACATCAGAAATGTAACTTTTCATGTTTGTTTTTTTTTTTGTTTGTTTGTTTGTTTTTTAATTCCTATCATGTTTAGGTTTTATTTTCCCCTTTGTTTTGGGTTTTCCTCCCTCCCATCACATTTCCACTAGAGGAAGTGTAATTTTTACTGTACTTTTTGGTACCTGTCTTGATTCTAATGTATTGTAATGGTTGTATTTTACATGTTTGCTGACTTTACAGGTGAAACGCGATGCTGTAAAGGAGCTTTTTTGAAAAATAAAAGTTTTCAGTAAAGTTGTCCTGGTGCTTCCAGCCTCTGGGGTAAAATATTACATGTTCAGATTTAAGGTTTGAGTTTTTTTTTTTTTTTTTTTTGCATGAGAAGTGGGAATGTGGACATTTCTAATCTAAATCCTCTTCAAGTTTCACCATTAATGAACCACTTACAGGAAATTGCAATCATCAAGGGTTTTTTTTTTTTGTTTTGTTTTGTTTAATGTTTGGTTTCCCCTAATGACTTGTAGTTGCCCTGCCTGTGTAATGTCAATTTTGCTGATAATTATTTGGTTACTAAAGTTGTACTTAACGTCACCTGAAATGGCAGATGAAATCACCCCCACCTTTTTTTTTAATGTATAAATTCAGTGTACCAAGAGTAAATATTAAACTTCCAGGTCAATTCTTTAACACGTGACTGGGATTTTTCTTATCTTTAAGGATGTTTTAGTATTTCACGGGCATCTAATTAAAAGCTCTTGCAATTTTGGTTGGAACATTCGTGCTACAAATGACTTTTTGCATTCACTTACTGACTTTTGCAGCCCATTGGCGTGGCAGTCCTTCTGCACTGAGGAAGATCACGAGACGCCTACGCATGAGTTTGTTGAACGTGGGAATGTCATTGCACGTTGACAAACACACGGCCCTTGACAGATCCTTAGCTTGGTCTGATGGCTAGGAAAATCCCAAAGGATCTATGTCCGTAGACCTGCTGTTGCCTTCATCTATTGTCACAGCCATCTGGTTACACCATTGTTTCACCATCACCCCCTTAGCAGTCTCGTGTTCAGAGTTCCTGGTGGGCCTTCATATAGCGGCCACAGGACACATACAAGGTCTTCACCGTATTTCACTCCAACAGGCAATCCCCTTATTTGATCAGTTATCCAGGCAAGAGTTTGGATTTTGACACTTCTGCAGCAGTTCAAAAGCTGTTACACTAAATCTGTTGAGCTACACATTTGATGATCACTGACTCAAAACAAGCCAAAGTTCAGGAAGTAAGCTAATAACTTGAAGTCTACTTCATGGTACCAACAGCGTGAACACCTGGGGGGGGGGGGCCACAGCGGAGAATTTAATGGAATTCAGTCAGTATTTGAAGTTTAGGCCTTGAGCCAAGCAGGTTTCATAGGGATTTCAAAAAGGTATAGTTTGGACAGTCTGACTGAATGTTATGGAGAGAAGCGGCTGTTATCTATTTTTTTTTTTTTTTTTTTTTTGGGAGGGTGCGTAGTATGTTTTGGCAACAGAGTGCACCTTTGTAGCCAGATATAAATGATTCCTGTCAAACCTCAAGTCTGAAAAGACATTGACTTTAACCGCAAAGGTTGGTATTGACGTCTTCAATCAGTCTTTGAAAAATCTGGAACAAATGCCCAGACATGGGGAAATGGATTTTCTTTTTCTTCTAACATTGCAATTAAATAGTTACCAATTTCCTTTAAATGCAGCAAAGAGATTGGGGTAAAACGAGCAAAAATAGGTCTATTTTAAAGTAATGGATGAGAGTACATGCAAAAGCATTTGCAAGTTTCACTGGTAATCTGTTACGAGGGGCTCAAGCAGTGGGATCACCCACCCCACCCAAAATAATTCTTGCTCAGAGTTGCTCTATGATCACTAGCGAAGACTCCTAGCTAGAGGTTTTTGAGCAAAGTTAGTTCTCTGAGGGGATTCTTAGACTCTATGAATACCAACCTTTTTTTTGTTGTTTTTGTTCCCCCCCCCCCCAAATCTTCCTGCGAACACATCTTGGTGTAACAGTACAAGGTTGTTGCATTTTTATTTTATAATATGATTGAGACTTACTAAATCACTATGGGAAAGACATGATGGCAAGGTCACAGAGTATTTGCTGAATTATAACATTAAAAATGACAGGATCCTCCTATAAACCTTTCAAGGATCGACCTATACTGAATATAAGGATGTTTTTGTTCTTTCATATGACTGTGGACCCATGGAACAGCCTGCTTGACAAAATAGTTGATGCCCCCTCAATAAAACAATTTCAAAGCAATGCTCCAAGCACTATAGCATATCATGTAAATTTCTGCAAGGACCTGGAATCTGAGACTGACAAAGAATAGTTTGAGCCAGAAGTTGTCCTGATAATTGATCCAGCATTTAACCCACTAACCATCCAGCAGGTGGTAGACACATCTATGGAATATTACATAGGAGTAATCTGTTAAAGTTCACCAGCTGCAGTGTGGTTTGTCCTCATAAGTTCTTTCAGTTTGGTGTGTTAGAATATCATAGCATTCATTGTTTTTTAATTATCTAAATATGCTGGTTGGGATGGACACGCCTTTACAGTTCTGGTTGGACGTTTACATACACTCATCATGGGCATGAATGTCATGGTAAGTTTGGGCTTATAATGTCTTTGAACTGTTCTTTTGCCAGGGTGGAGTGATTGTACAGCATACATCATTAACGACTTAAAAAAACTAATTGGGTGCACAACTTCAAATTTATTTTGGATCTTTTCTAATCCACAATATACAGACATTCTTTGTTTTAACTGAAGGTTCTACAATGTAATTCTCCAATAAGTCTATACCTGATTACTCCAATTGAGATTCACTGGGGGCTGGGCCCTATCCCAGCATACATAGGACAAGAGGCGGGGTACACTTCAGAGTAAGTCTGGAAGCTGAGCGATGACCCAAGTGGAGGGAGGTCTAGGACTGGAACATGCTCTAGACAGCTTAATGGTGGCAGCTGTTGAATCAGGAGCTGGCGACTGAGTGGTAGTGGACCCGAACATTATGTTGTGTTACCTTATTTTGTAGATCTGGTGGTGGATCAGTTCTTGTGATTGGTGAACCCAGAGGCTGAAACAATTGCAGTGAACAACTGCCAGTTGGTTCAGGAGCTGGTGATTGGAGTGGTTGCAGGGCAGAAACCTCCGCCATTGCAGTAGTGTAGTAGTTTGGTCTTGTTTCCCATATTGTTCTGAGAGACAAGGGTACTGCAGTTCCCTTCTACCCCATTTGTGACGGTAATGCACCACCTGTTTGCAAACCACCAATAATGCTGCATTTAGGATGATGGTAAAAATGGAAAATCTAAGTTGGAAACTTTTGAGTTCTGAAAACCATGCAAGGAGCATGGAAAATAATGTGGATGCCCGCAGTAACATATTCAAAGTTTGTTGTTGTCTTTACAAGGAACACATAAACAAGTGTTTCAAGGGACAATGGGGGCCTCAGGAAAAAAGACACGAGTGGGATCCTACATACCCCACCAGGTGTAATCTCTGCATACATATAAAGATCAAAAACACAAAACGGTTTATGTTACAACAAAAATACTTTCCTGCTAGGGCCCCTAGGCAACTGCCAACTTTACCTACCCTGTTATGACGGCCCTGCACATAAGTTATTACAGCTGCTCTCTGATGGTGACCAAGATGGAATTGCAGAGGTCTTTGCAAACATCATAACGATGACAACCCTATCTAATATATTGAGAATGCAAATATATCACAGACAAAGGTAAATAATTAGCTAAAAATAATTAAATCGCATTTGTAATATCACTTCGGATTCCAAACGTAATTTCCGACTACCACATGCCGTGAAGGCAGCATAAACGCGGTTCTGTGGTTCCACAAACACTCGGTTCAGTCCTCAGCGGCGTGCGCGCGCGTCAAGAGCTGCGCTTTGCGTTTTTCTTTTCTTTCTCTTCGCCACCCACCTTCTCTGTGTGTTCGTAGGTGGACTTTTCTCTTTCCGAGAGCCTGTGAAGTCATGTCAGTGTGTGAGAGCTGCGTTAGCCGACAGGCTGCCGTACTGAGCTAACTAAGCTAGCCGTTGCCAGGCAGATATGAGTAACAGCTCTGTGTGTATCTGGACTCCTGAACGGGTTTAGTGCGCGTCCCGGTTGGGCTCCAGCTAACGAAGTAGGACCAGATGCTGGCAAGACTTTAGATCCAGATAAATTCCAGGTGAGATTTCAAATCTTTATTATGGCGGTGACGTGAGCTAGTCGAGATTAGCAGCAGCAACCTGCTAATTTGCCTGTGTCATGTTTGTTTATGAGTAAAACACCAGAATAGCAACATGTGATACAATAATAACATTAAAGTAAAAGGACGACACAAGATAGTGACGTCGTGTTTCTCACAGGTTACCAAAATCAGTTTGTTTTGTTTAAAGATAAAGTTTCCAGTCTACGTTACAGAATCTAGTTCTTTTATTTACCCCTAGTCATGTTGGCTAGTCTTTTTTTTTTATTTACATGGAAATAAGGGTACTTGCCACTTTTTTTCTGTTATCCTTGTGAAGTTTTATGTACATGTATACAATGTATCATTGAATTTTACCAAATAAAGCCAACCAATCTTCGTTGAAGATGAGAGGAGGCTGTTTTGTTTATTTTAAAATAATCTACACGGCTTATTACAGCATTTTAACATATGTTAAGAACTAAATACAAACAAACCAGTTTTATGTTTTGAAAATATTTAAAAATATATATTTCAAAGTTATTGAGCAGAAGCAATAAAACCAAATTTTTTTGAAATTGGAAAAAAAAATCTGACATAAAATGTATGATGGACAAAATGATTGGTACCCTTTGACGAGTGAGAGCCAAAGAAAGCGTTTCACACAAGAAAACTGATCAAAACTAGGCTGCAGGAGATGTCGTGTCTTCTTTTGAAGCATGTCTGTTTCCCACTCCAGCAGCACTATGTACAGCTTTTCCAGTCACAACCACAGAAGCCTATAACATTATTTCAGGGTGGTCATACGTGTCTTAATGTCACTCAGTTTTTGAAAACTCCCTACTCTTGACAGACATCCTGCGCATTCCCATACTGTTTGATTTGTAAGGATTGATGTGAATGAAGTTCAAGACACACACACACACACACACACACACATATAGTGATTTGGAAATGTTAATGTGCCCATCCACTGACTTCTGCAAAGAAAACCCAGCATGAAAGTAATGATTTACTGTAAATTCACAGAAGGGTGCCAGTAACAGTGTCCAGAATACATTTTATATCTGTATTTTAATTTCTCTTCATAAGGCATTTGTTGTTGTTTATGTTCAGTAACTGGATTTTTTTTTTTTTATTTCATTATTCATAAGTAGTTTGTTTTTATTTTTCTCAGCATATTTTAAAATGTGTGCTTAAAATATAGGGGCATTGGTCATTCTGACCACAACTGTAGGATGCATACTAAAAATAAATTATAGTTCTAAGAAATCAAATTTGAAAGTGGCATCATAGACTACATGTAGAATTCTTTTTTTTCATTCTTTATGACATTTACTCTTAATTGTTAAAATGTATAAAATAAACTTTAAATACTGTAATTCCAAACTGAACATAAGTACCACTATTATACAGTAACATCTAGAGTTGTAGTGATTTTATTGGTACATTGACAGAATATTGATTGTCAGATATTTTGGTAATAAAAAAGGGTCACATTATGCGAAAATTGAGGTTTTTTTTTTTTTATATAGTGGTGTGGTTTGGGTTTCATGTTAGATATTCCCAAATCCAAGAATTTTGCATCTCTGTAGGAACTCCCCTCCTGTGAGCAATATTTAAGTCACTTTTTGAAAAATTATTTATGTTCAAGCAGTATAGTAGTGCAGCCTCTGAGTGCTGCAGTCACCTTTAGCAAATACATTGCATGTGAGGAAAAGTCTTTCTTCTCCCTCCTCTCACACACGTACCGCACACACAAATGGATGCTAATGAGTTGGGTACCTACAGTGACTTTCCAGATGTTTAAAATGTATAGTGAAGTTGTTCTGTGCATTATCAAAGTTTGTCCACTTCTAAAAGTGGACCCATACCATATTGGAACTGTGATGCTGTGCTTGCCTTCCAGAATTTCACAAAGATGTTACACAAATCTGGAGGTGACTGGAACATATCATGAACAAGTGTCCCGCCATCCCAAACCCAGTGACCATTCATAAATATAGTAATATTTCATGAATTTTTGTGCATTTTTAGAAAAATGATATCCTAACCCTCAATACACATAGCCAACCCCATTTCTTCAGCTGTTATTGAATCTAATGTACTAATGTACAGATGCTTATGAAATAGGTTACTGTTATTTCTGTTGGCAAATTCAATTTACCAATACAGTGGATTTTTGTCAAGCTGCCAGTTCAGCTCTCATTCTTTCAAAAAGTGATTTCTTGCAAACAAAGCAGTCATTGATGATGAGTGGAGCGCTCAGAGGCTTGATTGGAAGAAATGTTTTAATATGATATGACTCGGGCTGCAAAAATGCAAACTTATCCTTGCAGTTTTAAATGGCTTGTTTTAGAATATAATGATTTCCATCATACTTAGTCATATTTGAACTTAATTTGTCATCACACAGTCTAAATAGTGTTCATGTGTGACACTCCTGCTCTCCCTCTTTCAATAGACGGCAGGCACTGCAGCACCTCCTTTCTATTTAAAACATATATAGACACCTGAAAATATTTAAGGATCCTTTACCTCAGAGCAGGTAGCTCGCATGTGACAAGGGACAAACTGTTAGGCAGCTAGTCACAATATTATAGCTGGTCAGCGTATAAGTTTTTGGTTTTCTGGTCCAAATATAACTTGAAAATTTCAACATGGAAGTTTTCGAAGGCTGAGGGATATAAAGTGTTTAATTGATAAATGCGATAAGTTTTTGTTGCTGCTTTATTGTCATTGTGTGTGCAACTTTTGATTTTTTTTTTTTCTCCGTTCTGTCGTTGTACTGTAAATACTGTAATTTTGGAGTGTTTGACCGGGTGTCCATTGGTACCTTGGCTCTCATAATCAGTTACACACGCGTGTCAGTACTTTTGATATTTGTATGCTCAAGTAACTGAAATTGTCTAAAACCCTGAAGTGATTCATTAGAATGGTTCTATCAAATTTTGTTAAAAATGTCATCACATATCTGCAGACAGACCAGATAACAGTCATACATTTAGAGGAAGTAAAATGATCTGCAAGTAATCACAGGATGATTTATGGGTTAACTTCCTCCAGAGACAGAGTGATGCTTTTAAGATTATTCCAAAAAGCCATACTGTAAATTTGGCATCATTTTCATGCCATTTGCATTAGTCAGTTCTCTGTTGTACATCTTGTCTTTGCTTCTTACAGGGCAGCTTGATTGGTTCACTCCAACCTCCTGTTTGCTGTCCCATCCTGGTCCTCTTTAAACTCCATTAAGATGAGTGGAATGCGTGTGGATACCAAAGTGGTGATGCTGGGAAAGGAGAGTGTGGGGAAGACCAGTCTGGTGGAGAGATACGTTCATGATCGCTTCTTGGTCGGCCCATATCAGAACGTGAGTGTCTGCCGCCCCGTGTGACAACGCGTCCCCGCCTGTTGCTTGGGTGTAATCAAGATGTTATTTTCATAAATGTCCCACGGGAGGCTGCAGTAATGAGTGTTAAAATCTACATATAATTATAAAAGGTCCACAGTACTATGCAAAAATCAAAGGCATGATAATAATGATTATAATTAATCATTAATAATTAATCAGTCCATTTTCCATTTTTTTAGTACATCCAAGTTACATGGGACAACCTACAATGAAGAAATGTAGACGCTTACTAGTCAGTGTAATACAGTATTATTGTCCGCTACCAAACGGGAATGGGTTCACTTTGTCCATTTGCACTGTGTGTAAGAAGCTACAGTGTAAATTAATGTGCAATGAGGAACTGCATGAAAATTGTCAGTGTTCTCAGAATGAAGAGCTTTGAGTGCATATTTTAATAAGATGCATAGGCTTCGATGTAGCACGCTCAACCCCTGGCGATAATTATGGAATCACCGGCCTCGGAGGATGTTCATTCAGTTGTTTAATTTTGTAGAAAAAAAAGCAGATCACAGATATGACACAAAACTAAAGTCATTTCAAATGGCAACTTTCTGGCTTTAAGAAACACTATAAGAAATCAGGAAAAAAAATTGTGGCAGTCAGTAACAGTTACTTTTTTAGACCAAGCAGAGGGAAGAAAATATGGACTCACTCAATTCTGAGGAATAAATTATGGAATCACCCTGTAAATTTCATCCTCAAAACTAACACCTGCATCAAATCAGGTCTGCTCGTTAGTCTGCATCTAAAAAGGAGTGATCACACCTTGGAGAGCTGTTGCACCAAGTGGACTGACATGAATCATGGCTCCAACACGAGAGATGTCAATTGAAACAAAGGAGAGGATTATCAAACTCTTAAAAGAGGGTAAATCATCACACAATGTTGCAAAATATGTTGGTTGTTCACAGTCAGCTGTGTCTAAACTCTGGACCAAATACAAACAACATGGGAAGGTTGTTAAAGGCAAACATACTGGTAGACCAAGGAAGACATCAAAGCGTCAAGACAGAAAACTTAAAGCAATATGTCTCAAAAATTGAAAATGCACAACAAAACAAATGAGGAACGAATGGGAGGAAACTGGAGTCAACGTCTGTGACCGAACTGTAAGAAACCACCTAAAGGAAATGGGATTTACATACAGAAAAGCTAAATGAAAGCCATCATTAACACCTAAACAGAAAAAAACAAGGTTACAATGGGCTAAGGAAAAGCAATCATGGATTGTGGATGACTGGATGAAAGTCATATTCAGTGATGAATCTTGAATCTGCATTGGGCAAGGTGATGATACTGGAAATTTTGTTTGGTGCCATTCCAGTAAGATTTATAAAGATGACTGCCTGAAGAGAACATGTAAATTTCCACAGTCATTGATGATATGGGGCTGCATGTCAGGTAAAGGCACTGGGGAGATGGCTGTCATTACATCATCAATAAATGCACAAGTTTACGTTGATATTTTGGACACTTTTCTTATCCCATCAATTGAAAGGATGTTTGGGGATGATGAAATCATTTTTCAAGATGATAATGCATCTTGCCATAGAGCAAAAACTGTGAAAACATTCCTTGCAAAAAGACACATAGGGTCAATGTCATGGCCTGCAAATAGTCCGGATCTTAATCCAATTGAAAATCTTTGGTGGAAGTTGAAGAAAATGGTCCATGACACGGCTCCAACCTGCAAAGCTGATCTGGCAACAGCAATCAGAGAAAGTTGGAGCCAGATTGATGAAGTGTACTGTTTGTCACTCATTAAGTCCATGCCTCAGAGACTGCAAGCTGTTATAAAAGCCAGAGGTGGTGCAACAAAATACTAGTGATGTGTTGGAGCGTTCTTTTGTTTTTCATGATTCCATAATTTTTTCCTCAGAATTGAGTGAGTCCATATTTTTTTTTTCCCTCTGCTTGGTCTAAAAAAGTAACCGTTACTGACTGCTACAATTTTTTTTTTCCTGATTTCTTATAGTGTTTCTTAAACCCAGAAAGTTGCCATTTGAAATGACTTTAGTTTTGTGTCATGTCTGTGATCTGCTTTTTTTCTACAAAATTAAACAACTGAATGAATATCCTCCGAGGCCGGTGATTCCATAATTTTTGCCAGGGGTTGTAGAAACTATAGCCAGCCAACAAGGACAAGCTACAGCACTAACTACTCAATGAAATACACTAAAACGTACATCTGAGATGTTACATAAATAAAGGACTGAGCAGTGCCTCACTTTCAGTGATTATGAACTCACAAGAAAGAAAACAGCAGGGTCTGTTTTTGTTAATTGGGTAATGGGCCAAGACTTATCGGTTTATTGAATAAGAGATGTCGAAGATCCAGTTAGCTTTATTTAGGCTGACATGTTCCAGTGAAACAAGAGCCGGTCAGCCAGAAACAAAGTCGGCTGCAGATGATTTTTCACATCACAAAAATGTAATCACACATGCACAGAAGCTTCTCAGACTAAACCTGAAGTGTAAGTCATACAAGTCCAGTGTGTTCCAAAGCCTGGATTTTGTCAAACGCGCCTGTGGAACCAGCTGATTTAACCACTAATATTCATGTGGCTACACGGCAGGATTGGTTTGAAAGTTTTCTGCAGGTGTTCTGATACTTAACAAACCATAGCACCCTCCAAAATCATTCATTCATTCATTTACTCCAGTCGAGGGTCATGGGATTGGAGCCTATCCTGGCAGTCATGGGGGATGAGGCAGGTACACCCTGGATAGGATGCTAGTCTATTGCACGGCCTGCCAAAATTATGTTACTGTGTCATTGTAACCAACAACCAACATACGTCATCGTCATTGTCTTCACTCTTATTCACAGCCACTGTGTTGTGTCAGTCTCTCTGTTAGTCAACATTTGCATGAAGTAGATGCTTTGCCCATTTTGGCCTCACCTCCCTGGCTGCATAGTTGCCACCTGTCCCATGTCTCTGTAAAATGCCCACTTTGATTGAAAATGAATGGCAACTGGTCACTTTACATCTGTGTCTTGTAGCTAATGTGTCCAAGGGGTGATGGGGGGGCCCCAGCCACGCTTGACAATATTGTAAACAATACAGTCGGACCCCCCTCTGCTGGACAGATGGCATAATGACACCATCTCCAACAGCTAGTCTTTTTCTGTATTGTTTATTTGGTAAAATAAATGTTTTCATATTGGCAAAAATAACAGCAATATCGATATGTGGGTGAAAGACTCATATCATTATCGGTCAACTGATATATCGGTTGGGATCTGATTAAAATGAAAACACAATAGTTGGAGAAATGAAAATTGTTTGAGTTTAGACAGTTTTGAGCAAAATGGAGGCTCCATGTTTTCACTGAACATGATTTCTGCACACAGTGATCCAGTGGTGATCATTTGAAATGTTTACCCTAGAATTTTTTTCTTTTTCTGATATTCCGAACAATCTGTAGATTATTGCATTTCTATCCTTTGGTGTACAACAATTTTCTCTGCTCTTGTTGTCTTCCTGACAGACTATCGGTGCTGCTTTTGTTGCCAAACAAATCTTGGTGGGAGATAAAGTGATCACCTTGGGAATATGGGTAAGTTGGTGGCCCTCTGACACATATTGTAGCCTTTGTGTTTGGTTGTTAAACTACTGAGGTCATGTCTGCCTGTAACATAATTTTGTGAGATCCACGTGTTTAGAATTTATTCTTAAACCTTCCCTGTTTAAAAAAAAAAAAAATCCCACAATATTCAATTTATTGCAGAAAAAAAAATCAATAACTCTTTCTCTAATTTTGCATAAAGATTCTTGGGGAGGCTGCTGACAGAATAAATAAATAAATAAAATTCCTCATTGTCCTTGAATCTTTCTAAAGGCTGCCTACGGTCCCCAAAAGCACAAAAGCAGTCATTTTTTACTAAAGTTTGGGTACACCTTCCCATTCAGTTGAAACTTTTGACTGTTAGTTTACTCACTCATGGATGTAGGTCCTTTTATTTTCCTTGCAGGTCTGAATGGAAATATTGCAGGTATTCTCCTCCTACCAAAAAAGTATTATTGTTGTTATTTATTTTATTTATTTATTTTTTTAAGGATATCTTGCGTTAGCAAGATATATCACCTCTGGTGTCTTTAAATATTGTTGTACGGCTTAATAGTGAGAACACTTGTGCTTGTTTAAGGCTAATTTTCACTGTTGTGCTGCTGCTTGTCTACACTACTGCTGGCTGATGCAAAGAAGATAATAGATGTAAAACACAGAGGGGTTTTGTTTTGTTTTTTGACACGCTAATGTGCGTCCCCGGCTTAAAAAGTGCAGCATTTTGGCTGCATTATGGGATTGAGCTGTCGCAAAATACCACAGAATATTGATGAGTTGGATATTTACATCTGAGGTTAAGTCCTACACAGGCCCTGAGGTCCGTTGGACTGGTGCTTAGCTCTGGATAATGTAGTGTGAAGCAGATCAGAATCGATTGCTCCCCCTGGACGGGACACCAGTCCATCACAGGTCACTTCACTAGCCAAGACAGGCTTTACATATTTTGAGATATGGATTACTGGCTATACTACCACAGAGTGATTAGACTAGACCAGGGGTCTCTCCTGTGCTTCTGGAGAGCACCTGCTCTGCAAATTCTCCAACTGCTCCTGCTCTGCCTACGGACACATATCTTAGCCAGCTGTACTCAACAAATCAAAAGCTGTGAAAGCCATAGACCTGTTATAAGAAACGGTGTGGAGCAGTGGTGACTTTGCTTCTTCATCAAAATAGAACAGAGACACCTAGGGTGCAGGTTTGCTGAGCAATGTTCCCCTTTTGCCATTTTTGTTCCTGCTTTCAACTGGAAATGGTGAAATGGTTCTCTTTTTGTGTGTCCGTCAACCAATAGGGGCTTGTGAAAGGATGGGGTTTTAGAAATGTGAAATCAGACTGTTTGTTCTGACCTGTGGGTTTTTGTCAGCCAGTAATACCCACATAGAGGCATCCAGTGACTAACCAAAGGTTCTTATGAGGACTTCTGCCTTGAAGTGATGACCAACAACAAGCAATCTGCTGTCAAAAGTTGAGCGCCAAGTGTTTTGGTTTATCCTGTCATCAGTTTCTTACACTTTGTGAAACCTTTGATAATCTAAACCACTCTGCTTAAAGAAGCTTAAATTTAGTGGAATCACTTGATGACACCCGGCAGCGTAATTTTTAGGTAACTCTCAATAATTATTGGCTTTGCAAAAAAAAAGTTTTTTTTCATATTTCAAGGTTATGCAAATGCCTATGCATGTAACCTGTTAATACAGTGAGTACAGAGAGACACTTAAGGCTAGTATTTCGTGGAGCAGTGAATACTGACAAACGTGATTTTTGGATCCGCCAACTTTTTTGGCAAAAATCAGGGTTCACCTCTGTCATTAGTGAGCTTTTTAGTGACAATGAGCACAAATGTTTGTGAAAAACAATGCGCGACTATTAGCATATGTTAGTGACAGTGTTTGCGATGTTTATCAACTACAGGTAAACCTCTTTAACCTGTGCAAGTTGGGGTCCCCAAATCAATCCACCACTTAGCTGAAAGTGTGAGTTAATGAGGATGACCATAAAAAATTAATATCAGCTTACCTTGCCATAGTTTTGACCATTTGAAGCCTGATTCCTTCCTGGATGGTGATTATTTCTTCATCTGGAGTGGGTTCAGGATCTTCTTCAGCGATGAAGGCTTTGTCAGTGCTGGTGATTCTGGACCATTCTAAGTTTTTTGTTTATGATTCTTGATGTGTCCTTCCTCTTTAGATCCTTCCTGCGTCGGGACATGGTGGCAACTTGTGCATTTGAAAACTTGCTTTCTTGCTTGAAAATGTTTGTAGAACTTGCTGGAGACGAGGTGGACATTATGACAATGAAAGTATTATCTGATTTGGTTCATATTGAGCTTATACATGGCCTTCTCATATGGCCGTGACCATTTTTGACCATTTTTGGGAAGGACGGGCGCAAATTTATATTCCCGCCCGTTCTTTCCAAAAATGGCCAAATTTGACAAAAATGTTAGCCTTTATACAGTAGTCTACATTTCTGGGGTCCACAACTCGACCACAAGTTAAGCCGACATGCGAGTTAATGCATTCGCGAGTTAACGGGGTTCACCTGTATCTGACACTGTTTGGGAACATTTGTGACCTTTTGCCAACTCCTGGGAAAATACCAGGCAAATCAAACCCTCCACAGCATTCAGGTTTCTCCTGTCCGCTGTGTTCCCCAGTGGTCAGGAGACTTGTCTCAGAAGACTTGCCTATAGAAGGGATACAGAAGATGAATTTCCAGAAGGTGGAAATGAATTTATGTCAGGATGAAGCTCAATGTGCTGCTGCCATTGAGGAAGAATTGCTTTGTCTGGCTGATGCTGCAGCTATCCTGATGCAGAAGAGAAGGAAAAAAAAGAGAAAGAAAAACAAGAAACGGAAGACTGTTTGGGTCAGAGTGGTTGTGTTTCCCAATGCTTACAAGTGTTTTACAAACGTTTCCAACTGCTTGTGGAAAAATAAATTCCCTGAGAAATTTTTAGCATTCAAAATTTATTTGTGACAAGAAATACTGTTTGCGACCCTAAAAACTGTTTGCAAACAATTTTGCAACCTTTCACGAACCCTGATGAAACCCCAAATTTGCTACGTTCGTCAGCATTCGCCTCGTGCTCTATGAGATACGAGCTTTTGATAAATGAGTCCATCTCCTCCAGCTTGTTGCTATAACTCAGAAACAGTTTATGCTATCATCTTATAACTCACCAAATTAAAAGGGCGTGTAATGAGGACAATCACGTTCAGATTTTGTGACCTTTGATGCATCAAATCGGTCCAAACAGCAGCTTTGTTTTGCCTGCTTAATCTTCCATAGACATGTCTGTCACCTGCTGGATGGTTGATGGATGCTGGACTGATGATGAATTAGGGCCTAGTTCAAAAAGAATGAAGCCAAAGTGTGACATAACCATCAAAATATAAAAGTGGTCTTTTTTGTGAAATGTTATCATTTTAGGTATGGTTATATATCAGCGTTTCAATATTTCTATTGGTCTCGGTTCAGTCATTGCTAGAAATTATCAGTGCATATATACTATAATGTGCTAGAGCGTAACGCTTGCGACAACAGTTGCAGGTATCTTCTTTAGTCTGCAGAAGCCCGAAACAACAAAATTCTGGTATTATTGAACAAGTAAGATAATTATTCTATTGAAGCAGAGTAGGAGATATAGCTAAGGTTTTGACACAAATAAATCAAGGACTTATTCTCAGCATTACGCTTGCAACAGTTTTACCTTGCTTTAGAAACATGATGGGGTTTTTTTTCTAGGAAATGACATTTCTACCTTTACAAAAATGTATTACTGTGTGTTAGTATGAAGCACAAACAAACTGACAAAATATACTCAACAAAAATATAAACGCAACACTTTTGGTTTTGCTCCCATTTTGTATGAGATGAACTCAAAGATCTAAAACTTTTTCCACATACACAATATCACCATTTCCCTCAAATAGTGTTCACAAACCAGTCTAAATCTGTGATAGTGAGCACTTCTCCTTTGCTGAGATAATCCATCCCACCTCACAGGTGTGCCATATCAAGATGCTGATTAGACACCATGATTAGTGCACAGGTGTGTCTTAGACTGCCCACAATAAAAGGCCACTCTGAAAGGTGCAGTTTTATCACACAGCACAATACCACAGATGTCGCAAGATTTGAGGGAGCGTGCAATTGGCATGCTGACAGCAGGAATGTCAACCAGAGCTGTTGCTCGTGTATTGAATGTTCATTTCTCTACCATAAGCCGTCTCCAAAGGCGTTTCAGAGAATTTGGCAGTACATCCAACCAGCCTCACAACTGCAGACCACGTGTAACCACACCAGCCCAGGACCTCCACATCCAGCATATTCACCTCCAAGATCGTCTGAGACCAGCCACTCGGACAGCTGCTGAAACAATCGGTTTGCATAACCAAAGAATTTCTGCACAAACTGTCAGAAACCGTCTCAGGGAA
Organism: Thalassophryne amazonica; assembly: GCF_902500255.1. Taxonomy (NCBI): domain Eukaryota; kingdom Metazoa; phylum Chordata; class Actinopteri; order Batrachoidiformes; family Batrachoididae; genus Thalassophryne; species Thalassophryne amazonica. The sequence continues at coordinate 37,435,635 of NC_047111.1, read as the reverse complement.
GCTCATCTGCATGCTCGTCGTCCTCATCGGGGTCACGACCTGACTCCAGTTCGTCGTCGTAACCGACTTGAGTGGGCAAATGCTCACATTCGCTGGCGTTTGGCACGTTGGAGAGGTGTTCTCTTCACGGATGAATCCCGGTTCACACTGTTCAGGGCAGATGGCAGACAGCGTGTGTGGCGTCGTGTGGGTGAGCGGTTTTCTGATGTCAATGTTGTGGATCGAGTGGCCCATGGTGGTGGTGGGGTTATGGTATGGGCAGGCGTCTGTTATGGACGAAGAACCCAGGTGCATTTTATTGATGGCATTTTGAATGCACAGAGATACCGTGACGAGATCCTGAGGCCCATTGTTGTGCCATACATCCAAGAACATCACCTCATGTTGCAGCAGGATAATGCACGGCCCCATGTTGCAAGGATCTGTACACAATTCTTGGAAGCTGAAAATGTCCCAGTTCTTGCATGGCCGGCATACTCACCGGACATGTCACCCATTGAGCATGTTTGGGATGCTCTGGACCGGCGTATACGACAGCGTGTACCAGTTCCTGCCAATATCCAGCAACTTTGCACAGCCATTGAAGAGGAGTGGACCAACATTCCACAGGCCACAATTGACAACCTGATCAACTCTATGCGAAGGAGATGTGTTGCACTGCATGAGGCAAATGATGGTCACACCAGATACTGACTGGTATCCCCCCCAATAAAACAGAACTGCACCTTTCAGAATGGCCTTTTATTGTGGACTGTCTAAGGCACACCTGTGCACTAATCATGGTGTCTAATCAGCATCTTGATAAGGCACACCTGTGAGGTGGGATGGATTATCTCTGCAAAGGAGAAGTGCTCACTATCACAGATTTAGACTGGTTTGTGAACAATATTTGAGGGAAATGGTGATAATGTGTATGTGGAAAAAGTTTTAGATCTTTGAGTTCATCTCATACAAAATGGGAGCAAAACCAAAAGTGTTGCATTTATATTTTTGTTGAGTGTACAAGGTTATTTCTTTAACATTCAACTTTAAATGATAATACTAAATATCAATGTCACACAAAATTGATGAAAAAAAAAGTGCTGTTTTGGGGTAAATTTCATACATATTTGTGGAACCGTGCAGAATGTTTCCATGAAATTTTCAGTACCTGTCAAAGAGACTATAGGCAACTCACAGATAAATCTGGATGGTGCTAAATAAAATAATGGCTTGTTCATGACAAATGCAATGCAAGTCAGCAGTTAGGCTTCATTATTTTTGAACTAGGCCTTAGGAGCAGGTGTGGTTGTAAGAAAACATGTTTCTGAACAGGAATATATTAAGTCAAAGAAAAACAGCTGTTTTAAATGGATTACACTCTAAAACTCAAATAACACAACCCCAAGGAAAATATTTGCTGGTCGTATGAAACGGGACACTTCTAATTTCTCTCTTAGATGTAGTTTTAAAGTTGCATTTAGCCTGAACTATTTCCAAAGCCTGTTCAGAAGAATTTGACTTTATATGTTTTTCTTAATGCTCTCATTGTCCTTTTCAAGTTAAGACATGGAGAAATATGTGCAAAAATGTTTGAGCAAGCTAGACATGAGTCTTGATATGTGGAGATTATCACAAAGTATTTGGCGCCTGTGTGGGCAGTGTGGGATTATTGTCTGTGCAGTGTTGTAACATCAGATATGAGCTTTGCCATGCGGTGCTTTTTGTCATCTGTGTCACGTCGCTGTCTCTCCTCCAGGACACAGCTGGATCAGAGCGATATGAAGCTATGAGCAGAATATACTACAGAGGAGCTCGAGCAGCTATCGTGTGCTACGGTAAGTCTCTGCACGTTCTACTGGTCACACTGTCTGTGCATTAACTGCCCCGCAAACACAACCCAGCGTGTGACACAGTGATTTTCACACTTTGAGGGATTGATAGGAAATCATCACTTTTACAGCCAGTTTTCTGAGACAACAGAGAAGTCGGATGCATGAACATTTCCAGATCACTGAATGTGTCTTGGACTTTAAGATGTACTGTATAGTAAATCTGTCTGCCTGAGTGACTGTGTAAAAAGGAAACTAGTGAGGGAAGCCGTGGCTGTGACAGGAGAACTGGTGCACAGAGAAGGATTTTCCTAAAAAACCAGACATGATTTCAACTGCAGTTTTCCAGATGGCACATCGGAGATTCAAGTCTGTATTTGACACGTTCGTATCTGTGATGCGTGTATGTAAACACCTGACCACAGCACTTATTATAGAAACATGTCTACCTGATTTAATTTTTTTTTTTTATTTCTTGCACGACTGTTTGTCAGTCTGTATGCACGCTGTGTGTAATGCATGATTTTGGGATAATATCAGAAATGACTTGTTGATAATGTTCATAGTAATGATTTTGTTTGCAGTTTCTTCTCATTTCTGATCTTCAAAATTTTATATATGCGCACATACACACGCTTTCTGATTTTCATCTCAGTTTTTCCATGTTGGGGATTTTCATGTCTTTAGGAAGTAGGTGATTCATTACTCATTCTGGTCTGCTGTTGTACTTAGTAATCTTTTTTTTTTTTTATTTACATTGTTTTCTGTCAGGCCTCCTTTCATACAGTTTCTGCTATTACTGTCATTTTCTTGTCCACAGTTGCTGCTGTTTTATTAGAGTTTGAGTTTATTTATCTTTGAGTCTCTGCTTTGACTCTGGGAGAAATAAATGAGCGCTTGTAATCTGTCAGCTACGGCTCTGCGCCCATTCCATTGTGTGTAAACAGTATCTGTTTGCTTTCTGTACACCTCATAAAGTGCATGCCGTCTGCACAGTACTAAATGAACGTGCACAGTGTCAGAATAACTGTTGACTGACTGTGGTTTGGACTCTCAGATCTGACAGACAGCAGCAGCTTCCAGAGAGCTCGGTTCTGGGTGAAAGAGCTGCAGAACTGTGAGGAGGTAAGAACTGTGTCAACACAATTTTAATGTTAAGACACCTAGACCAGTCATAGTAACAAATTTTGCTGGATGATCTATTGCCTCAGAAAATATCATGATAAATGATAGTATCACATGATTATCATTGCTGTTGTTTTAAAACAGTTTTTTGATATGATATGATAATGATAACGTAGGATATGATAATGTAGTATAAAAATACAAGCACAGCCTTTGAAAGAGCAATGAACCTTTAATTAAATTTAATTTACCGACACGATGTGTCCCATTCACCTCGTCTTCCTTTCTCCACTGGGAACCGAAAAAAAAAAAACACTTTTTGCGACTACTTTGGTGATTGCAGCCGAAAAAAACCAGTATACCATTTTCCCATGTGAAGTTATGCTATGTATATATTGCACAATGGGAGTGGAGATCCTCATAAGTGGTCAAATCCTGCGATATCACACAGGGTTCAAACAAGACTGCGGTGCCCCGTTATCTCAGCTGGCCTAAATGCAGCTGTACTGAACGTGTGAATTCATGTTTTTTTTTGTGTCGTACATGTTGTGAATTTCAGGATTGGTTCTGTAAAACATACCCTGGTAGTATGTTCAAAATGTATGAGGAAATATTAAAAAGACAAATGTGAATTAGAAGTGGATTATTTTTGTTTACGGTGTTGTCACTTGTTGAGCTTAATAACTTTTAGACTCCATTTTCCATGTTATCATATTTCCATCTAGATCATATACAGTAGTGTTCAGAATAATAGTAGTGCTATGTAACTAAAAAGATTAATCCAGGTTTTGAGTATATTTCTTATTGTTACATGGGAAACAAGGTACCAGTAGATTCAGTAGATTCTCACAAATCCAACAAGACCAAGCATTCATGATATGCACACTCTTAAGGCTATAAAATTGGGCTATTAGTAAAAAAAGTAGAAAAGGGTGTGTTCACAATAATAGTAGTGTGGCATTCAGTCAGTGAGTTTGTCAGTTTTGTGGAACAAACAGGTGTGAGTCAGGTGTCCCCTATTTAAGGATGAAGCCAGCACCTGTTGAACATGCTTTTCTCTTTGAAAGCCTGAGGAAAATGGGACGTTCAACACATTGTTCAGAAGAACAGCGTAATTTGATTAAAAAGTTATATATGCAGGTGCAGAAAATTATAGGCTGTTCATCTACAATGATCTCCAATGCTTTAAAATGAACAAAAAAAAAAAAACAGACGCGTGGAAGAAAACGGAAAACTACCATCAAAATACGAGGTTTATTAGAAAACTAACCGGCAGTTTTCTAAAAAAAAAAAAAAAACTATATGGATTTGAATCACGTGCGATTACACCAGACATGCTTGAACTCTCGTGCGCATGCGTGAGTATTTTCATGCGTGTCGGTGACGTCATCCGCCTGTGGGCAGGCTTTGAGTGAGCACTGGTCCAGCCCTCTTGGCTGAAATCCTTTGTCTGAGACGCTGCTGGAGACGGCGCGTTGCTTTATCAAAATTTTTTCAGGACCTGTGAAGGATATCCGAGTGGACACTATTCGAGAAATTCAGCTGGTTCTCGGTGAAAAGTTTAACGGCTGATGAGAGGTTGTGGAGTTTCTTTTGCTTTAAGGACAGCTCACAAAGCGGATTGGCACGGCGCAGTCAGAGGTGGCGTCCGTCTGGCTGTTTCAAGCTGAAAACATCCTAATTTAAGGCTCTGTTCACCCAGGTCGTCGTCAGAGAACACAGAAGTTTCAGAAGAAGTCGGCATGAGGAGTTTATGCGGACATTCCACTGTTAAAGGAGATTTTGTAATGAAAGAATGTGCGGGCAAATTCGCTGAGTCGGTTCCGTGACGATGCCGCAAATCCGTCTGCGCCGCGACAGGAAAAACACCTCCGTGTTGAAAACCATTTGTAAAATTCAGGCGGCTTTTGATGGCTTTCAACAAGTGAGTATCTGAGAAATTGTTTAACAGCTGGGCATGTTCCAACTTGTCTGTTAAGGTTTCCAATGGAGGTGTTTTTCCTGTCGCGACCCCTGTGTGTACACATTGTTTTCAATCTCTGTAAGAATGCACAGTAGACAAACTGCATTTTTCATTCTTTAAAAAAATGAGGTGTGTAGCACATAGTTGGAGTATATGGCAGCAGAAAATGATTGCTCCATAGACTACAGACCAGGCAGAGTTTCTCTGGTATTATACGATGAAATATTCAGATGAGCCTCACATTAGCGGGTTCACATTGCATGTACACTCTAAAAATTAACTCTCATGGAAAAATACGGAACTTCACTCCTTGTCATGCACTCAACAAATGCGCATAAATAAACAAGGAAAATCAAGAGTGCCGAGAGCGCGTTCCTCCACCAACACACATATCTCTAGAACTATTAGAGATCTATGTCAGTAAGATTACACAAAAACTACTGCTTTAAAAAAAAATTTATGACGTCCACCAATGCGGACCCTGATCACCTCCAAAATTGAAAGAAGTCTTCCGTGCCCTTATATCTGTCTGTGGTGCAAATTTGGTGAGAATCCGTGAAACAGTTTTGATGTAATCCTTCAAAGACTATATAAAATGAAACTTGATCCGGATTCTGGATCACCTCCAAAATTTAATGGCATCTTCTATGCCCTAATATCTATCTGTAGTGCAAATTTGATGAGAATCCGTGAAGTAGTTTTGACATAACCCTTCAAAGACTATATAAAATGAAACTTGATCCAGATCACCTCCAATATTTAATGGTCTTTCACGGCCTAATATGTATGTGTGTTGAAAATTTTGTCAAAATCTGTGCAATAGTTTTGACGTAATCCTGCTAACAGTAATTCTTCAGATCCCTTATAAAGTGAAACTTGATTCAAAATCCGGATCTGGATCAACTCCAAAATTTAATGGGTTCTTCCATGACCTAATATCTATCGGTGGTGAAAATTTTGTCAAAATGTATGCAGTAGTTTTGACGTAATCCTGCTGACGGACAGACAAACACGTGATTTTATTACGTCCTTGGTGGACATAGTAACATTTGGTCCTCTGACATGGACAGAGTGCATGGACTTGACTGCATGCACACCATTGACATTGTGTGGTAGGACTAATCCATCTGTGAGCATACATGTTGAATTTTTCAAACATGAACAGTTGTTTAATGACTTGTGTATGTAGCACTGTAAGATCTACCTGTGTGGCACGAAGAATGACCTGGTTTTAGGAGATCGGAGTCTGCGCCAAATGGACTACCATGACATTCAGGACTTTGCTGAAGGTAAATACTTCCTCCCTGTGACATTTATTTTTGGTCTCATGGAGTGGTTTAGATTTGTAGATATGTGGTAAAGAGGGGGGAAGCTTTTGAATTTCAAGCTAAAAATTGGCCATTCTAGGGGTACCCAAAGGGGAAAAGCCAGGTACGACAGCCCAAGTCCCTTCATCATGTCCAGAAGGCTGGGGAAGTTTGAGTGGGCAATCTCATTCTGGGTTAGCCAGTACATGGCCCTCAGTGAGGCAGTCGGAGTCTGTGGACATTTTTAAGTCAAGACTTAAAACCTATTTTTATTCTCTTTCTTATGAGTAGTTTTCATTTTATTATTTTTTATTCTTTTAATCCTGTTTTTAATTAGGTATTTGATTTTTTTTTTTATGTTGAACTGTTCTGTGTGAGGCACCTTGAGATGGCTTTTGTTGTAATTTGGTGCTTTATAAGCTGATTAAATTGAAATTGAACAACATTTTATTGAATCTTAAAGTAAATAAATATGAAATTGGTTACTGGATCCTTAAACTCTGGACATAATAAACTCTACATGGTGGATCCTTGATCTCTGGACATAAACAGAAATGAAATCTGTTAGTTTTTGTCAAAAGCATTTCCTTTCAGACATTATTATTGGCATGAATGTATTTCCATACCTATGAGCTGAGCTCTTGCAGATGTGCTGCAGGTCAGGTTTATAAAGAATGCAGGACATCTCATTTTGGGAGGAAATAACGTTTTAGTCGATTGTAGTTTGTCTGTATTGCAACATTTGTAAGAGGTGTCATTTTATTTAAAGCGGCAATTCGTTTTGAAGTTATTAATTCAGAGCAGACTCTTTCAGCAAAGAGCCGTGCAGCGTTTAAAACTGTGACAACGGAACAGTGGACGATTCTCGTTTCTCGACTGCAACAAGACAAGAGTCCCAGTTAGTGACTTTAATCCACACAAAAGTGACTCATGACATTTTAATGGCTTTGAGAAGGGTTAAGAAGCGGACTTTCCGCTTCTGAAGAGCAGCGAATCAAAGAGTCACGAGCCATTGAATCAAAGCATTGCTTCGATTCACGCTTCAAACTGGAGTCACGCTGCAGAAACGGTTGATTACAGATGCTGTATTGAAAAGAAGCGTAACGGTCCAAAATTATAGCGTAATGGGCCGTAACGCAAGTTTGCGCTAGCTAGAACCCTGCACCCACCCATTCTGATCAGCTGATTCAGGGTTTCCTGGGCAGATACAACACTTGTGTAATTTCTGTCAGGCTCCCTATTTTCCTGATATGGCTCCCACTAATTTGTGGCTATTCCCCTGGATCAAAACCACACTAAAAGAGACTCTTAAAGTCGCAAGAAGACATTACATGGAACACGATGGCCTAGTGTCCTGTCTGAAGCACAGAGTTGTCTCGCAACAATACGTTTCCACTGTGTGCTGGTCCAACTAAGATGGCTCCGAGCCCAGAGACCTCGGTGCCACTTGTGGACAGAGTTAACATAAGGCTTTTTTTGTGCATTGAAGTTTTAAATCACATTTGTGAATGTAACTCAGTGTTGTAGTGCTTGAAAAAGGTAGGCCAAAGTAATGCCCTTGCCCATGTAGTTATGTCAGCTATTGATGAATGACTGCTGATGTAGTACCATCTGCGAGATCAGAGATCACAGGTAGGTGTTCATGTTAGGCATGACCTTTGTGCACTGAAATTTCTCCAGATAGCTTGAATCATTTGACATTATACGGAGCCCTTCTAGTCTTTCTTTGAGGAATATTGTTTTTAAATGTTTCAATAATTTTGTCATGCATTTGTTGGCACACTGGAGATCCTCTGTCGATCTTTACTCCTCAAAGACAGCCTTTCATGGATACTGCTTTCATACCGAATAATGACCTGCTGACATCACTTGTTTGAATAACATGATTTCATTCATTTTCTTCCACTTAGCTGGGTTGCAGTGACTGTAGACTACTCATCCCAAAGTTTTCTATCCTTGGCCAAGTCCCCTCAACTCTTCCTGGGGATCTCTGGGTATTCCTAATATGTTATTTATTTATTTTCTTCCATCACAAGCCCGAAATTGCTCCCCTCCCCACTTTTTTTGGAATATGTTACAGGCCTGAAATGCAGGAATGGTTGAATATTAAGAAATTAAATGAAGTTGACCACACAAAACATTTGAGTTCATAGTGTCTGCAGTGAAATGCATTCACTGGCCACTTCATTAGGTACACCTGTTCAATTGCTTACACAAATACCTAATCAGCCAAGCACACAAATGTGTATCGGAACAATTTACTTACACTTTTTATGGGCACACCCCCCCCCCCCAAGCTATTTTATAGGGAAAACAACTACTGTACCAACGTACTTGACAACCAGCTAGCCAAACAAACTGGATTTTTTTTTTTCTTTGTACTCCCACATGACACTTGACCTGAATCTTTATACTATGCAATTACTTAATCTCTTGATTTAGAAGCACTTTTTTCTGTACACCTCGACATCAATCCATAAATAAAACACTTAAAACAAAATATTTTGGTCTTAATATGTCTGGTCTGTAATATGTCTGACTAGTCCTTACATTCAGATCAAATATCTACTGTATACCTACTTGCACACTCACATTCATTCCATGTACTCATTGCTCATGAGTGGAGTCACCCATGAGGCTCGGCATCAAATTTCAGCTCTTGTCAGAAAGCAGCTGAGATCAGAAAGGCCTTATCTGCGTCGCATACATGGATTTAAAAATGAAAAAGTAACTTTCCACTCTGGAAATCTTAACACTACAATATCTACAGTTTTGTTACTTCTTCCCATTGCATGTAAATATGAATGAGACACGACATCCTTAATGCTGTGTTTACACTGTGCGAGTTTTGGCCCTTTTTGAGCTGATTTTTCACTCGTGCGAGAATTTTTTGGATCGTGCCAAGTTTCAACTTACTCATGCGTCCTGCATCGTGTAGGATACATGGAGTAAAGAGCTGCGTTTAACCTCTTGCGACCACCTCCCCATCAGCAATTGTATGGTTGGATGAAAATCAAACCTGTTTTATATTCTGGTCGGCCCTCGTGAGGGTATCGCGCTGTTGAAGCAGCACTACGAGCGTCTACGAGCTGATTTACCACAACCTCTCGCACTGTGCGAGATTGGAGACACTGATGGGGGTGTCTCCCCCCCATCGGTGAAGAATGGGGGGGGCAAACACCGATGCGGAATTGGAGATCCCGCATTGGTGTTTGCCCCCCCCCCATTTTTCAACTCTTGTAAAGTTTTGTTTTGTCTTTTTGTTAAAACTTTGATGTCTACCATCGAGAGTTTTTGTAAAAATAAGAAATGTAAATAAAGTTTTGGGAAAAAAAAAAAAGCTTCTTATGTTTTGCTTCCGGAAACACGAGTCCGACGTGTGGTTTTTGAAGGTACAATGTGAGTAGTCAGATCGCATCAGAGCATTGGGCCGTATAGTGTGAGAACATAAATTGTGCACTCTGAACTTTTACACCCTGCGGTTTTGTCGTACAGTTTGAGCTGGAGCCGAGTACAATGATTGAAAATATCATACAGTGTCTGCCCAGCTTTAAGATGCACTGACACGAGCATGACTTTGATTCACCCGCCCGTTTTTTTTTTTTTTTTTTGACATTTCAAATTGTTCTTTGCGCAGTTGCACGGACCGGCGCCCCTCTCACGTTCAGTCTGCACCAATTAATTACTCTCCTGCACGACACAGGTTGTGCAAGTGTGTGAATCAAAGTCATGCTCATGTCAGTGCACCTTTACCATCCCATCCTCTAACAGTGTTCACACTGCCAGTCTGAGAAAGGCCTTTTCTTCTCTTCTTTACATTAAAGTTTACTAAATCAGGTCACTGCTCCAAAGTGTCAAATACGGTAGTTAGATGACGCAAAGAATGTGTCAAAGCACTGTACACCGTTAAAGGATGTGATGTAATCTACGACTTTTACATGTTTGCTCATGCAGGAATTGCAGCAACATGGACAGCAAGAGTGCTACACAGAATGACTGACGTTTCTGGTTTGATTTCACAGAAATTGGTGCACAACATTTCGAGACCTCCAGTAAAACTGGAAACAATGTCGGTGAGTCACATTGTTGCCTGACGCCTTTTAGTAACTGCTGCTGCATATGTTCATGGTCTGCTATGTCAGGAAATGGTTTGTCCTCAGAATTATGACATTTATAAAAGGTATTTAATATTTTATTGGAAATGTTCAAATGAGTTTGAATGTTCATTTCAAAACAGCTACTGGAAATAATTATAGTGTAAGTGTCTTCCAGTGGGATCTTGTATGTTGAGCTGCTGGGTGTCTCTCTGTCTCGTGGTTTTGGTTTAACACAGTGTCTAGAACAGGATTTCCTGCATAGTTATTCAGTTTTTGAGAATGACTTGCTCCAGACAGGTGTACCTCACTTTTTGTGTTTCTTAGTAATGAACAGTTAAAGCAACGTCTAAAATTAAATTAAATTCCTGAAATTTAAGCTCAAAGTCAATACTGGCCTTGACTGTAAAACATAAGAATCAAAAAAAATCATTTGAGCAAGAAATAACTGAATGTTCACGGTGCAGCTGTCTTAGGAGTTGCAAAAATCCACCGTATACCTAAAATGTACAGTGTATCCAGGAAGTATTCACAGCGCTTCACTTTTCCACATTTTGTTGTTACAGCCTAATTCCAAAATGGATGAAATTAATTTTTTCCCCTTCAAAATTCTACACAATACCCCATAATGACAATGTAAAAAAAAGTTTGAGATCTTATAATAAAATAAACGTGCATGTAGAGCAGAGGCGGGGCTGAGGAGTCTCATTGGAAAAAAATACATCCAGTTAGCAGCTGTCTTAGTATTATTATTTATTAATTAATTAGGCAAGTGCTTTAATGCAAAGTGACTTAAAAGGGAGGAACATTATGTGTTGCAGGGATCTAAATCAAAGCTGACATGAGATGATGTGTGACTGGACTTAATGAATGGAATCTGACAGGGCATGTTTTGCTTCTACTTGCTAGATGAGTTGTTTCAGAAAGTTGCTGAGGATTTTAGCAGCACCACCTTCCAGATCATGACAGGTGAGTGGTTGACTCAGACACTGTTAGTGTAGATTTTCTCTGTAAAGTTAATGCATGACATGAATTGTCTTGCGTTTACAACCCAAAACCACAAAAACTGGCACAGCAGGGAAAATGCTCAGAAAACTACAGTATTTTCCAGATTGTATGCTACACTGGAGTATTAGTTGCGTCTGCAACTGTACCCTCTTGTTGGTATATGATATAATCTGATACAATTCTTTGTTTGATGTAGACATTTGTTTTTCATGATGAATTAGAATAAGACAAAAGTGTCCATGCTTACCTTCAAATTACAGGGGGCTGGAGCCTACCCCAGTAGTCATGGGTTGTGAGGCAGGGTACACCCTGGACAGGACGCCAGTCTGTCTCTGAGACACATAGACAAACCCACACGCACACCTACGGTGAATTTAAAGTTTCCAGTCCACCTAACCTACACGTCTTTGGATGTGGGAGGAAGCCGGAGCACCTGGAGGGAACCCACGCAAACACGGGGAGAACACGCAGCAGGGCCACAAGTGGGAATCGATCCCATGACCTTCTCGCTGTGAGGCAACTGTGCTAACCACTAATCCACCGTGCTGCCCCCTTTAAAATACATTTTTCTTCATTAAAATGTTGTGCCTTTGAACTTGCCACATATTTCAGGGACCGCCGTCAGGGTTTTGCAACTGTGGTCGAGCTGCTCACCTTTTGTTCCCAACTGGGTGCAGCACCACAGAGGAAGCACAAAATAGAAGAAGCCCAGACAAAGAAGACAGCTGTTGTTAGTATAGTGTAAATAGCGTAGCATGAATTTCCTGTTCTGAACTGTAAAGAAAGTATGAACAAACTGTGAAGCGAACATAATAGGCTGCCTCACCCTCATTCACCTTATATACAGTAGTGTTCAGAATAATAGTAGTGCTATGTGACTAAAAAGATTAATCCAGGTTTTGAGTATATTTCTTATTGTTACATGGGAAACAACGTACCAGTAGATTCTCACAAATCCAACAAGACCAAGCATTCATGATATACATACTCTTAAGGCTATGAAATTGGGCTATTATTAAAAAAAGTAGAAAAGGGGGTGTTCACAATAATAGTAGCATCTGCTGTTGATGCTACAAACTCAAAACTGTTATGTTCAAACTGCTTTTTTTAGCAAGCCTATGAATCACTAAATTAGTATTTAGTTGTATAACCACCGTTTTTCATGATTTCTTCACATCTGCGAGGCATTAATTTTGTTGGTTTGGAACCAAGATTTTGCTTGTTTACTAGTGTGTTTGGGGTCATTGTCTTGTTGAAACACCCATTTCAAATGCATGTCCTCTTCAGTATAAGGCAGCATGACCTCTTCAAGTATTTTGGCTTATCCAAACTGATCCATGATACCTGGTATGCGATATATAGGCCCAACACCATAGTAGGAGAAACATGCCCATATCATGATTCTTGCACCACCATGCTTCACTGTCTTCACTGTGAATTGTGGCTTGAATTCAGAGTTTGGGGGGTCGTCTCACAAACTGTCTGTGGCCTTTGGACCCAAAAAGAACAATTTTACTCTCATCAGTCCACAAAATATTCTTCCATTTCTCTTTAGGCCAGTTGATGTGATGTTTGGCAAATTGCACGTCTTTTATTTAACAGAGGGACTTTGCGGGGGATTCTTGCAAATAAATTAGCTTCACACAGGCATCTTCTAACTGTCACAGCACTTACAGGTAACTCCAGACTGTCTTTGATTATCCTGGAGCTGATCAATGGGTGAGCCTTTGCCATTTTGATGGTTGTTTTCCGTTTTCTTCCACGCGTCTGTTTTTTTTTTTTGTTTGTTTTTTTTTCCAATTTTAAAGCACTGGAGATCATTGTAGATGAACAGCCTATAATTCTCTCCAATCAACTTTTTAATCAAACTACGCTGTTCTTCTGAACAATGTCTTGAGCGTCCCATTTTCCTCAGGCTTTCAAAGAGAAAAGCATGTTCAACAGGTTGGATTTGTGAGAATCTACTGAATCTACTGGTACCTTGTTTCCCATGTAACAATAAGAAATATACTCAAAACCTGGATTAATCTTTTTAGTCATATATATATATGTTGTGTGGGCCGCCAGAAGAGGAGGTACTGCTGGCCCACCACCAGAAGGCGCCCTGTCTGGAGTGCGGGCTCCAGGCACCAGAGGGCGCAGCCGCCTCACAGGAGCAGCCAGGGTGACAGCTGTCACGCATCACCTGCAACAGCTGTTACCAATCATCTGATCGGCAGGAGTATATCAGCAGAACGACGTCTCCACCCCTTTTGCCGAGATATCGTTTCTACCGAGAAGGTAACGTCTCTCAGCTGACGAATTGTATCCTTTGGATTTTGTGCATTGCTCTGGAGAGTACTTTCCAACGAGAGGTGGAGGTAGCTTACCTGCCGTTCGGATTCCTGGGTGCGAACGCGCCCTCCTTTAATTGTTCTGTGTTCCTCGCCAGCAGTACCAGGTCCGACACGCGGAGGCAGTGGCCACCTGGGAGTTCGGGACTTGGCGGCTCCAGTATTCTCGGGGTCTGGTGGCGGAGGAAACCGTGTGGTTCCGGTTCTACTTTGGAGAGGCGTCTCCTATCTTCGAGCCTGCCCACACGACACCTGTGTGAATTGACTTTTGTCCATTATTGTAATCTGTTGTACTTGTTGTGCACATTCACAACAGTAAAGTGTGTTATTTGACCTATTCCATTGTCCGTTCATTTGCGCCCCCTGTTGTGGGTCCGTGTACTTACACTTTCCCAACATATATATATATATATATATATATATATATATATATATATATATATGATGTCTATTAGAAAAGTATCCAACCTTATTATTTTTTAAAAAAAAACATGGATTTGAATCACGTGTGATTGTGTCAGACAAGCTTGAACCCTCGTGCGCATGCGTGAGTTTTTTCATGCCTGTTGGTTGCGTCATTCGCCTGTGAGCAGGCTTTGTGTGAGCAGTGGTCCACCCCTCTCGTCTATTTTCTATTGCGAATAAATGTCTGAACGATTTGGAGCTTTGCTGCATCAGTTTTTTTCCAGAAACTGTGAGAGACCTCCAGGTGGACACCGTTCGAAAAATGAATATGGCTTTCAGGGACGATTTTATGGGGATTAAACAGATTACGGAGTGTTACTGCCACTTTATGGACTGCCCACAACTCCTGAGAGCGCGGTGCGCTCCCAGCCCCCATCGACAGGCTGACACCCCGCTGGAACAACCAAATCATTTCCAACGTGAAAGCTTTGTTGATCCGGGACCTCGTCTGACTTTCACAGAAAGGCAGAAGATGTGGACATCAGCACTTTTTCGGCACATTCCACCGTTACAGGAGTTTTTTTCATGGAAAAAGAAGCAGAGGGACGCGCCACGGAGCCGTTCATTACGCGGCACAAAACCACCTCTGTGTTGGTCTCACAGGACGGCTTTCAGGTGGATTTCAGACGGATTCCAGTTGCTTTCCAGTCGTGTAAATATCCCATTGTGATTGTGCATGAGCTGGACCTGCCCAAACATGTCCTGTGAGGCTTCATCACGGCATTTCTTTGCGCCATGCAGCTCTCTCTCTCTGTCTCTCTCTCTTATATATATATATATATATATATATATATATATATATATATATATATATATATCTCATTCGCCTGTGAGCAGGCTTTGTGTGAGCACTGGTCTTCCCCTCTCGTTGGATTTTCATTGCAAGGTGGAATGATTTGGAGCTTTGCTGCATCAAATTGTTCCAGAAACTGTGAGAGACAGCCAGGTGGAAACCATTCGGAAGATTCAGACGGCTTTCGGTGACGATCCTATGGGCATCACACAGATTAAGGAGTGTTACAACCGGTTTAAAGACAGCGCACAATGACGGAGGGTGCGCCGCGCTCCGAGCGGCCATCGGCAGGCTGAAACGACCAGATCACTTCCAAAGTGAACGCTGTGTTGATCCGGGACGTCGTCTGACTACCAGAGAAATTGCAGAAGAGGTGGACATCAGCACTTTTTCGGCACATTCCACTGTTACAGGAGATTCTGTAATGAAAGACGTGCGGAAGTTGGAAGTCTCACAGGACATGTTGTGACATGTCCAGCTCTTACACAATTCCTCGGATACTCACTCGACTGAAAAGCCACCGAAAGCCGTTTGAATCTTCCGAATGGTTTCCACCTGGCTGTCTCTCACAGTTTCTGGAAAAATTTGATTCAGCGCTGCTCCAACCGTTCAGACATTTTCCTCGCAATGAAAATCCAACGAGGGGGGAGGACCAGTGCTCACTCAAAGCCTACTCACAGGCGAATGACGCAACTGACAGGCGTGAGAAAACTCACGCATGCACACGAAGGTTCAAGGTTGGCTCATGCAAGCACATGTGATTCAAATCCATAAGGTTTTTGAAAAAAATAAAAAGGTCTGATACTGTCGAGCCGCTGCTCCTCCACGTCGAAAGGAGTCAGTTGAGGTGGCTCTGGCATCTTTTCCGGATGCCCCCTGGACGCCTCGCTGGAGATGTGTTCCGGGCACATCCCATTGGGAGGAAGCCCCGGGGAAGACCCAGGACACAGTGGAGGGACTACATCTCTCGGCTGGCTTGGGAACGCCTTGGGGTTCCCCCGGAGGAGCTGGGGGAGGTGTGTGTGGATCGGGAGGTCTGGGCGGCTTTGCTTGAGCTGCTGTCCCTGCAACCCGACTCCGGATAAAGCGGAAGAAAATGGATGGATGGATATATATATATATATATATATATATATATATATATTAGTTTAATGTTTAACGCTTTAAGTGGTTACTGGGATGATCAGCTGTAATTACATGTGTTCCCACACGAGGGCAAAGCTACTGAATACTGTATTAGAAATATAATCAGAAGAAGAAGAAACAGCAACATGTGTAATGCTGGCAGCTGCAGGTTTGGTGATTAAAACGGACGCCGTTTTTCTCTTTTCTGCAAATATATGTAACACTGGCAGCTGCAGGTTTGGTGATTAAAACGGACGCCGTTTTTCTCTTTTCTGCAAATATATGTACTTATATCTCCATATACATTTCTACATGCTTTACTTTTTCTTGTTCCCCCTTTTTAATATTATTTTATTTAAGTAAATACTGGAGGAGTGGGGTACAATTAGTTATACCTAACAGCTAACGTTATCTAGCCGGCCTGAGCAACGTTCATCGTAGCTTACAGAATAGTTGGCTCCTTTGTGTTTGATAACAGTCTTCTCCTGTGATGTCTTATCCTTCTTATGTCTTATTACTTATTATATTATATATACCATTTTCTTGAGCCGCTTGGATGGGTAGGGAGAATTCCCATGGGATAAAAAAGCTTTTTAACCTACCATCCCTGGTTCTCAAGACCAGGCACATAAGTGGCTCCACTCTACTCTTTTCCACTCTCCTATTTTACTCTTCCTTTTTAGATATTTAGATATACCTTTGTATACTGGCATAGTTCCACCTTAGAATTGGAATATAATATATAAGCTATATCTTACTGAATTTTCATAAAGCTCAAACAGGATATTTTGTTTTTTTGTTGTTGTTGTTTTTACCTCGCAAAGTTATACATTTCTGTAAACAATCAAATGGGAGCCTCCTGCTGACCTTTGAACTTTTACAAGAGTTTGATGACACAGAAGTAGCAGCAAAATGAGATTAACTCAGCTGATTAACTTACCTTAAGATCACACCATTGACTGGTTCATAGTTCATTTAGATCAGTTCAGGGGTCTCTGTGTGTCGATGTAGTCAAATTTTTTACTTTAAAATCAGTTTTTGGCAGCGGTGGTGGTCAAGTGGGTAGTGCACTTGGCTTCAGTTTGGAAGGTTCCCGGTTCAAACCCCACCTCTGCAACCTTTCTCCATGTAATGTGGAGTTGGGTCATGAAGGGCATCTGGTGTAAAACTTGTGCCAAATCAACATGTAGAACCAGCTCAGATTTGCTGTGGCGACAACAAAACAAGGGAGCAGCCGAAGGATCTTACTGTGTTAACTGTTACACCTGTAGTCTTATTATGTGTTATGAAAAACACTGGTTTGGATGGCTGCAGACCAGCTCATAGATTTTAGTTGGCACCTTTGAAAACACACAAAACATGATATATGGTGAATAGATGAACTTTTCTTAAGTCTCTTCGATGAGCCATTTAGGAATAAATCTGTTGGTACCAGAGGATGTTGAACAAAATCCACAAGTCTGAAAAACATCAAAGATTTCGACCGTCATCCTTCAACAGTCAATGTTAGAAGTCTGGTCATATCTCTGTGTGTAATCAACAGATACACAAATCACTCCTGTGTGTGTGTGTGTGGGGGGGGGGGGGTCTAAGCCATCTGACGTCAGTGCCTCTGAACTCTTGTCACATCTGAGGTGATAGGTGTGCCGTGCACTGCGCGGAACAGCTCCCTGCCAAAAAATTAGATGCTGACTGTGAATGAAGGTGAAATAGAAATAAACAGCAGCAGCCAGTCATCAGAAGAACCAAACCCAGGAAGTAGAACAGGGCAGAAAATCTAAAATTAAACTTTTTTTAGTGCAAAATGGATTTTGAGTTTGTTGTTTTGTTGTTTTTTTTTTTTTAAGGAAAAAAAATAGAGAAATGAGTCTTTCAAACAATAATGTGGTGATGATCAGTGTTGACAGAAGGCTCATTCTTTTAACCAATGAAATGTTTAGAATCATACACAGCAGTAAACAGCTAATTCCTTCACTTTCCACTTTTGTTTTCACAGATGACACGGGTGTTGATTTGGGTCGGAAGAAGGACTCATACCTCTCCTCTTGTTGCCATAGTAACTGAAGCCAAACACCAGGATTGGGGTCTGACCTGGTCACCGGAGTGTAAACGGGATATGCTGGATGGAAATGAACACACATTGGACTTCAAGTGCACTGATATTTTTTCTTCTTTGTTGGATGTTTTTTTTTTTTTTCTCGTGCTGACTTTGTGGAAGAGGATCTTCTGCGATCACTACGTCTGCTAAAAGTGGTTGGACTGAAAGCTCTCAACCAGGGACTGGAAAGGAACATTGTTCTCACCCCTCCTTTTTTTTTTTTTTTTTTTTTTTTTTTTTTTAACTTACACCACACTAATGGTCATATTTGTGCTGTAACTTGGAGACGAATGTTGTCATGGTCTCCGCGTGGAATTACATCACCAAAGCTAAGACAAAACCGGACTGTGTCCTTGGGTAAGGGAAGGTTAAAAAAAAAAAAAATCATACAGAGACCGACAGAACGTTTCTTCTCAGCTTGTTGTTGTTGCAGATTGACAGGTGGACAGTTTTACACCACCACATATTTATGACCAGTCAGTGAGCTGACGGCCTCTGGAAGTGTTTTAAGTTATATATAAAAAACAAACAAACAAAAAAAACTCTTGGATTTTATGTCAAACCTCAACATTTGTGAAATTTTGACCACATGCTTGGGACTCGATCATGACGATGCTTTACAGCAGAAACACTTCAGTTTAACGCTGTGACATCATACCTGTTCTTGTACTTGTTAGTGCAAAGTCTACACAACTGAAGCATTCAAGGGACTGTCCACCAGGGGGCAGATTAGCTGTGAATCATCCAAATCCTGACAGCAGAAGATGGTTTTGTTGTTGTCAACCTCATGGAAGCTTTATTGTTGTTCAGGATGAGAGTCCACGAACTGGAATCTTGGTTTGATCCCAAATTGCAGTTGATTGTGAAATTGTCCTTGAGCACGACACTGCGCTCCAACACACCCACCCTACACGTTTACCGGGCAGTTATGTACTGCCCCCTTGTGGTTGAGGTAGGTATTTTATCTCATGGAATGCTTGAAACAAACATCACTCATGCATTGTTATCAACAGTGTATTTTCACCTTTGCCCTTTCCTGCTTCAGCCTGCACGGCGAAGTGACGATGCACAAGGAGCACTCTGTTGCTCTGCTGCTCCTCTGCCTAACTTCAGACTTACTACCCATGTATGCGTGCGGTTTGCGGTCAGATCTCTAAATGCCTGTTAGCTTCTTGCAGAACTGTGGCCTTTATTTAGTAAATGTACGTCAAACTAAATCTGCTTGCTGTTACTGCTGCAGCACTGTATGCTAACATGGCTAATGTTAGTACCAGGCCGCTCCGGTTAAGGTCACGCACCGCCTCCGTCAGCCTATGCCGTGCCTCATTCACTTCACTCGCTCACCCACTCCCACTGCATGAAGCTATGTTTAATAAAAAAAAAAAAAAAGGAAAAGCCCCCATTTGACAGGCATATGCATGCACAAGCCATAACGAAAGTGTTCGAACACAAAATGTCTACATCTGATTGACCACCTCCCTGGTGGGTCGCGTGGCTGTGACGTGCAGTTAACCATACCATAACTGTGTGTGTGTATTATGGTAATGTTATCTTTTACTGTGCTGATAAAAGCCCATGTGAAACAGAAATGAGGAAATATCAAAAGTAGAATCGATTAGAGAGACGATCTCTAGAGTGTGCGGCCTCCTCCAACCCAAAATGAAACATCAGTTGAAACCAAAAAGCTTTCCAGGTCCACTTGTTCTGTCTCAACGCTGAAATTTAATAATAAAGGAAACTGATAAAGATTTGTATAGTCTTTTTATTTAAAAGGAAAATATATGAAATTAAAAACAAATGGAGATACAATAATTGTTTTAAGAGCTAAATGTTGGAGATATAATGACACAAGATTCTGAACCTTAGAGTTTAATAGAGTTTAATATCCTTTATGTTTGGGAGTTTCCTGTTGTTGGGGGGTTCCTGAAGATTCTGGGCTGCTTTCAGGCTCCTCTGGTTAACTAACCTCTGACATCTTTGGTGTCCTCGTGCTGTCAACAGTCTAATCAGAATTTCGACATTATTGACATCTATTCAGACTGTTTCCGTTTGTCGAGGCTGCTAACAAGTGTAATTCAAAAGTCATTAGAGTTCAAAACATCCATCAAGAACTAACAGACCCCGTCATGAGGGATTGTTATTATTATTTCTCCTTTCTGTCCCTTTGGGCAGTATAATCCTAAACTTCCCTTCATCCCGGCTCAGCCCTTTGACTCCTAAAACTGGTTAATTTGTTTGTCTCTTCTTTAACAAGACTTAGTGGACATGAAGCAGACTATAAAACTGAATATAGTTAAAAAATAAAGGTTGTTTTAAGCTGACCTAAATTCACTCTGTTGACTGGAGAATAAATGAAGTATATCAGATTTGTTTCAAACTGTATTTTTGGCTCTGCTTGTTGCAGATAACAGTCTGCAAGATGGGGCGTGGGTGTGGCCACTCACTATTTCTCTCTCTCCATAAATTTCACATTGTGTGCAGAAAATGTTTGCATGTTTTGATCTTTGTGTGGAAGCTGTGCAGGAAAAGTGTGAAATGAAAAGTCATTCATTCTGACACATGGATGTTGTAGCGCTGTGCGCCCACAGTGAAGGTCTGTCGAAAATCATCTTAGGAGCTCTTCACTGTGACATCACCAGTCCACTTGTTTTGAACATGGCAGCACAGAGCACATCATCTCTTACACTTCTTGAGTGTCCTGGACAAACATCTCACTGGTTTTGGGTTAGTGTGTATTTTGATTGTTTTACAGCAAATGCTGATTGGCTGATTTTTTTATTTTTTTTCCCCTCAACATGGTTACGCTTCTACATTAAAACCTAACAAGTGTTGTAAGTTGCAACTGGAAGGAGTTTTAAAGCTTGAGAAGGTTTTCAGTGAAATTCATGTTCCACAGTCGAGTTGTATTTGAAATTTTGCACAATCTGTCACCTGATGTTCTCTGTATGACATCGGAAGGCTAAGTTGAGTTGTTGGCCTTGAGGCAGTGGGGCAGAGGAATCACTGCTGCTTTCATGTTTTCATATGTAGTGTATTGATATTTTGATGCTTTTTATTTTATTTGATTGTTAGAGACACTGTAAAGTTTATTCTGTAAAATTAAAAACTTTAAAGGATGTTTCTCAACTCTCAAAAAGTGAATTTTAATGTTAATTGATCCATATACAGTGAGAAAAATAAGTATTTGAACACCCTGCGTTTTTGCAAGTTCTCCCACTTAGAAATCATGGAGGGTTCTGAAATTTTCATCTTAGGTGCACATCCACTGAGAGAGACATAATCTAAAAATAAAAAATCTGGAAATCACAATGTATGATTTTTTTTAAAATTATTTATTTATTTGTATGTTACTGCAGCAAATAAGTATTTGACCCCCTACCAACCAGCAAGAATTCTGGTTCACACAGACCTGTTAATTTTTCTCTAAGAAGCCCTTTTATTCTGCACGCTTTACCTGTATTAATTGCACCTGTTTGAACTTGTTACCTCTATAAAAGACACCTATTCACACACTCCTGAGCACCATAGGCACGACCAAAGAGCTGTCTAAGGATACCAGGGACAAAACTGTAGACCTGCACAAGGCTGGGATGGACTACAGGACAACAGGCAAGCAGCTTGGTAGAAGACAACAACTGTTATGATTATTAGAAAGTGGAAGAAACACAAGATGACTGTCAGTCTCCCTCGGTCTGGGATTCCATGCAAGATCTCACTTTGTGGGGTAAGGATGATTATGAGAAAGCTCAGAACTACACAGGAGGACCTGGTCAATGACCTGAAGAGAGCTGGGACCACAGTCACAAAGATTACATTAGTAACACATGATGCTGTCATGGTTTAAAATCCTGCAGGGCAGCAAGGCCCCCCTGCTCAAGCCAGCACATGTCCAGGCCAATTTTAAGTTCACCAGTGACCATCTGGATGATCCAGAGGAGGCATGGGAGAAGGTCATGTGGTCAGATGAGACCAGAATAGATCTTTTTGGAATCAACTCCACTTACCATGTTTAGAGCATGAGAACAACCCCAAGAAAACCATCCCAACCGTGAAGCATGGGGGTGGAAAGATCATACTCTGGGGTGCTTTTCTGCAAAGTGGACAGGACGACTGCACCATATTGAAGGGAGGATGGATGGGGTCATGTATTGTGAGATTTTGGCAAACCACCTCCTTCCCTCAGTAAGAGCATTGAAGATGGGTCATGGCTGGGTCTTCCAGCATGACAATGACCCCAAACACACAGCCAGGGCAACTAAGGAGGGGCTCCGTGAGAAGCATTTCAAGGTCCTGGAGTGGCCTGGCCAGTCTCCAGACCTGAACTCAATAGAAAATCTTTGGAGGGAGCTGAAACTCCAAATCTGAAAGTTTTGGAGAAGATCTGTAAAGAGGAGTGGACCAAAATCCCTGCTGCAGTGTGTGAAAACTTGGTCAAGAACTACAGAAAACATTTGGCCTCTGTAATTGCAAACAAAGGTTACTGTACCAAATATTAACATTGATTTTCACAGGTGTTCAAATACTTATCTGCAGCAGTAACATACAAATAAATTATTTAAAAAAATCATACATTGTGATTTCCAGATTTTTCTTTTTTTTTTTAGATAGTCTCTCACAGTGGACATGCACCTAAGATGAAAATTTCAGACCCCTTCATGATTTCTAAGTGGGAGAACTTGCAAAATCGCAGGGTCTTCAAATACTTATTTTCCTCACTGTGTGTGTGTATGTATATATATATACATACACAGTAGTGTTCAGAATAATAGTAGTGCTATGTGACTAAAAAGATTAATCCAGGTTTTGAGTATATTTCTTTTTGTTACATGGGAAACAAGGTACCAGTAGATTTAGTAGATTCTCACAAATCCAACAAGACCAAGCATTCATGATATGCACACTCTTAAGGCTATGAAATTGGGCTGTTAGTAAAAAAAAAAAAGTAGAAAAGGGGGTGTTCACAATAATATTAGCATCTGCTGTTGACACTACAAACTAAAAACTATTATGTTGAAACTGCTTTTTAGCAATCCTGTGAATCACTAAACTAGTATTTAGTTGTATAACCACAGTTTTTCATGATTTCTTCACATCTGTGAGGCATTAATTTTGTTGGTTTGGAACCAAGATTTTACTCATTTACTAGTGTGCTTGGGGTCATTGTCTTGTTGAAACACCCATTTCAAGGGCATGTCCTCTTTAGCATAAGGCAACATGACCTCTTCAAGTATTTTGACATAACCAAACTGATCCATGATACCTGGTATGCGATATATAGGCCCAACACCATAGTAGGAGAAACATGCCCATATCAGGATGCTTGCACCACCATGCTTCACTGTCTTCACTGTGAACTGTGGCTTGAATTCAGAGTTTGGGGGTCGTCTCACAAACTGTCTGCGGCCCTTGGACCCAAAAAGAACAATTTTACTCTCATCAGTCCACAAAGTATTCCCCCATTTCTCTTTAGGCCAGTTGATGTGTTCTTTGGCAAATTGTAACCTCTTCTACATGTCTTTTATTTAACAGAGGGACTTTGCGGGGTATTCTTGCAAATAAATTAGCTTCACACAGGCATCTTCTAACTGTCACAGCACTTACTGTCTTTGATCATCCTGGAGCTGATCAATGGGTGAGCCTTTGCTATTCTGGTTATTCTTCTATCCATTTTGATGGTTGTTTTCCGTTTTCTTCCACGCATCTCTGCTTTTTTTTGTCCATTTTAAAGCATTGGAGATCATTGTAGATGAACAGCCTATAATGTTTTGCACCTGCGTGTAGGTTTTCCTCTCTCCAATCAACTTTTTAATCAAACTACGCTGTTCTTCTGAACAATGTCTTGAATGTCCCATTTTCCTCAGGCTTTCAAAGATAAAAGCATGTTCAACAGGTGCTGACTTCATCCTTAAATAGGGGACACCTGATTCACACCTGTTTGTTACACAAAATTGACAAACTCACTGACTGAATGCCACACTACTATTATTGTGAACACCCCCTTTTCTACTTTTTTTTTTTTTACTAATAGTACTAATTTCATAGCCTTAAGAGTGTGCATATCATGAATGCTTGGTCTTGTTGGATTTGTAGAATCTACTGGTACCTTGTTTCACATGTAACAATAAGAAATATACTCAAAACCTGGATTAATCTTTTTAGTCACATAGCACTACTATTATTCTGAACACTGCAAATTATATATATATTAGCCTTTTGTGCATCCGATTGAAAAACCTGGAGTACATACATGGACGAAATTGCCGGTAACCCTATATTTCATTTTAATATATGGTCAGAAATAGATGTAAACAAATCTATTTAATCAGTTATTTGGCAATAACCAAAGTGGAAAAAAAAAAATCCTTTCATAAAGTGAAACAAAAAATTCTGACATAAAATGTAGGCTGGACACAAGTTATTGGCACCATTTAATGAATTTACAGTAAGCCATCACTTTCACAGCCAGTTTTCTTTAGACAAGTTAAGAGATGGACACATGAACATTACCGAGTCACTGAATATGTCTTGCACTTCATTTCCATCAATCACTGAAAAATACAAACAGTATGGTACTGTATGAAAAATATGACTGGAGGAGGCATTTCTCAAAAACTGACTGTGCAAGAAGGAAATGAATGAGGGAAGCCACCAAGATACCCAAAGTGATAGGCATCTGTGGCTGTGATGAAGAAACTACACAGTGTAACTTTCAACTTTTAATTTTTTTTTTTTTTTTATTAAATCAGGCAATGACTGGGATTGTTTGGGTCATGAAGGATACACTTGGATCCTTTGTATTCAAGGTAAAGAAAGCTGCACGTCAACTGTATTCCAAAGATCTTTTAAAATAAGACAGCCTAGTTACACCACTTATGAGGCAGACAAATGCAGCCTGAGAAGGGTGCAGCCCCTGAATTGGGACGTAGCTTTTGTCTTAGAGAATGAATAAATTAAAGAAATCATGTTCTCAAACTGAAAGACCACCCTCTGGAATAAAAGAGGGAATATAACCTTTATACCACTCAGCACAACACTTGTTTGGGTTGTAAAAAACAAGAACAACGGCAGGTCGGCTAAGCTAGGGTAAGTACCCCTGGCAATAATTATGGAATCCAACATAACCTTCTAGCACCAAGCATGCCAAAATACAGGTAAATGATGGACAGAAAGGCTAATCCGTGATTGGCTATTGCAATCTGAGTGGAGAACACACACACACACACACACACACATATATATATATATATATATATATATATATATATATATATATAATATATATATACATACATACAACCCCTGGCAAAAATTATGGAATCACCGGCCTCGGAGGATGTTCATTCAGTTGTTTAATTTTGTAGAAAAAAAGCAGATCACAGACATGACACAAACTAAAGTCATTTCAAATGGCAACTTTCTGGCTTTAAGAAACACTATAAGAAATCAGGAAAAATAATTGTGGCAGTCAGTAATGGTTACTTTTTTAGACCAAGCAGAGGGAAAAAAATATGGACTCACTCAATTCTGAGGAATAAATTATGGAATCACCCTGTAAATTTTCATCCCCAAAACTAACACCTGCATCAAATCAAATCTGCTCATTAGTCTGCATCTAAAAAGGAGTGACCACACCTTGGAGAGCTGTTGCACCAAGTGGACTGACATGAATCATGGCTCCAACATGAGAGATGTCAATTGAAACAAAAGGAGAGGATTATCAAACTCTTAAAAGAGGGTAAATCATCACGCAATGTTGCAAAAGATGTTGGTTGTTCACAGTCAGCTGTGTCTAAACTCTGGACCAAATACAAACAACATGGGAAGGTTGTTAAAGGCAAACATACTGGTAGACCAAGGAAGACAAAGCGTCAAGACAGACAAAGCAATATGTCTCAAAAATCGAAAATGCACAACAAAACAAATGAGGAACGAATGGGAGGAAACTGGAGTCAAGGTCTGTGACCGAACTGTAAGAAACCGCCTAAAGGAAATGGGATTTACGTACAGAAAAGCTAAACAAAAGCCATCATTAACACCTAAACAGAAAAAAACAAGGTTACAATGGGCTAAGGAAAAGCCATCGTGGACTGTGGATGACTGGATGAAAGTCATATTCAGTGATGAATCTCGAATCTGCATTGGGCAAGATGATGATGCTGGAACTTTTGTTTGGTGCCGTTCCAATGAGATTATAAAGATGACTGCCTGAAGAGAACATGTAAATTTCCACAGTCATTAATGACATGGGGCTGCATGTCAGGTAAAGGCACTGGGGAGATGGCTGTCATTACATCATCAATAAATGCACAAGTTTACGTTGATATTTTGGACACTTTTCTTATCCCATCAATTGAAAGGATGTTTGGGGATGATGAAATCATTTTTCAAGATGATAATGCATCTTGCCATAGAGCAAAACTGTGAAAACATTCCTTACAAAAAGACACATAGGGTCAATGTCATGGCCTGCAAATAGTCCGGATCTTAATCCAATTGAAAATCTTTGGTGGAAGTGGAAGAAAATTGTCCATGACAAGGCTCCAACTTGCAAAGCTGATCTGGCAACAGCAATCAGAGAAAGTTGGAGCCAGATTGATGAAGAGTACTGTTTGTCACTCATTAAGTCCATGCCTCAGAGACTGCAAGCTGTTATAAAAGCCAGAGGTGGTGCAACAAAATACTAGTGATGTGTTGGAGCGTTCTTTTGTTTTCATGATTCCATAATTTTTTCCTCAGAATTGAGTCCATATTTTTTTCCCTCTGCTTGGTCTAAAAAAGTAACCGTTACTGTCTGCCACAATTTTTTTTCTTGATTTCTTATAGTGTTTCTTAAAGCCAGAAAGTTGCCATTTGAAATGACTTTAGTTTTGTGTCATATCTGTGATCTGCTTTTTTTTTCTACAAAATTAAACAACTGGATGAACATCCTCCGAGGCCGGTGATTCCCTAATTTTTGCCAGGGGTTGTACTATCTTTTGTAAATGCTTTTCAAAAGAGAAAATGTTTAATTACATTGCACATTAAACTTACCTATGGCAGTGTGTTGACATAACCTTTAAGATGTGGAGACGTTCGCAAGGTAAAAAAAAAAAAAGCAGTGTTTCAGACTTTGCCCCTTTATTTGGTACCCATATCCTTTTTGTATCCCTTACAGCTTTGGAGGGGTTGTTTCATAGGCGACACGGTGGTTAGCACTGATGCCTCACAGCAAGAAGGTCATGGGATTGCTTCCCGCCCTTCCTGTGTGGAGTTTGCATGTTTCTCCCCGTGTCCTATGTGGGTTTCCTTCCACAATCAAAAATAAATAAATAAATACTCATTTCGGGTCTGCTCCTTCTCTGTCCCTGACCAAGGCAGCGTCTCTACATCTGGAGTTGGTCCCCGGGTGCCGGATTGTGGCTGCCCACTGCTCCTAGTGGTTGGATTGTCTAACTGAAATTAGGATGGGTTAAATGCAGAGTACACATTTTATTGTATGTATGTACAATAACAATAAAGGCTCTTCTTATTCTTAAAAACATACCATCCTCAGTGTTTCACCTATAATAACACAGGTCTGGCAGCCCCCCAGGCCGATGACAACCCCATAAAGCCAGAAATCTTTTTTAATGCCAGTGAA
Organism: Thalassophryne amazonica; assembly: GCF_902500255.1. Taxonomy (NCBI): domain Eukaryota; kingdom Metazoa; phylum Chordata; class Actinopteri; order Batrachoidiformes; family Batrachoididae; genus Thalassophryne; species Thalassophryne amazonica. The sequence goes on along the minus strand of NC_047111.1, from coordinate 37,407,894 downwards.
AAATAATTTCAGTGAAATAAGAGAAAAAAATTCAATAAACATTTCGGAACACGGACAAGACTCTGATTAGCACAGCAAGGCTGAGACTTGAAAAAAATTTATGAGTGATCAGGGCTCCATTCACCTGCTGGCTGTAGTGACGATGTGAAAGCAGGGTGTACATTGTTACGTAAGCCAAGGATGTAATAAATCATCTGCGTTTATTTATTAATTAATTTATTTGTCTGTCTGTTAGCAGGATTACGTCAAAACTACTGCACGATTTTGACGAAATTTTCACCACAGATAGGGCATGGAGACTCCACTGAATTTAAGAGGTGATCTTCGATTCTGGATCAATATTTCAGTTTATATACCACTTTGAAGGGTTACATCAAACTACTTCAATCGAGTCTCACCAAAGTTTCACCATAGATGGAAGACTCCACTGTGTTTTGGAGGTGATCTGGACATCAAAATCTCTGTTTGCTCTTGTTTTAAAGTGCAGTGTGGAGAGACACAAGTCAAACAGGTAAGTTAAAATGATTTTAATGAAGTATTCACTAGTTTACCTCATGAACTGAGTAATGATCAAAATGTGAATAAGATGTTAAGTTGAAATAAATTAATCAAAAGTGCAAATAGTGAATACATAGCCCATTTCCATCCATACTGACCGCAAAGTATTTGTTTAAAATATACTGAAGTACGAGTATAAGATCTGAGTTGACTTACGTTTTTATATTACCTACATTGAGTTAATATGAAATTAAAAACTGTAGACCTGGACACTGCAAAAACTGTTAAAAGGTTCAACAACATCAAGCTCATAGACCAGAAACAAAAGCAGAGTTTCAACAGCAGCTGATGAAAGAACTCCCAATTAAGTTCTCCATCCTAAACATTGGTAGGAACTCAAGACAGCCTAACACCTGCCAAGAAAAACCCAGACACCAGAAGAAAAAGTACCAGGACTAGGGAAAAAGGACTAGGGAAAGGAAAAACTTTCCTCAATCTCCAGAAAGATCCACCTTGCAAGACAAAACGTCTCTACTTACTCCAGCAAAGCCAAAGAGACTGTAAAGTGAAACTTGCAAGTTAAAAAAATCAGTGGTGGACAAACAAGGGTGCTGAAATCCAAGCCTTCATTGACAGAAATGACAACAGAGGCAGTAAGCATGACTTGAGCCTGCTGAAGACAAAATCTGACATCAGCGAAAAGAACACTTCAAAGATTCTCTTCAACACCAAACCAATCGCTGAGGAAGAAGGAAGTGCTCATCTCCCAGGAGATCATTGAAGACCCAACCGAACCCCAGCTCTCAAAGAAACTGTCCTCATTCTTGACATATTCTCAAGGCGTGAAGTACAACACCCAGTGTAGACAACGTTCTCCTTCAGATTTGTAAAGGAGGTTCCTTTCTCCAACATCAAACTGCACCTCCTAAATAAAAAGTTCCAAAAAAAAAAAAAAAAAAAAACATGGACTCAGAATAAATACCCGCAGACTTGAAAGACTCAATGACTGGCACCATCTACAAGTGAAAAGAGACAAGTATGACTGTAGAAACCATTGCAGAATTTCCATACTATCTACGTCAGAAAAGGCTTTTGTGCTGATTACCAGCAACAACGGTCAGAAAACATCCTTCCTGAAACCCAGAGTAACTTCCAACCATCAAGAGAGACAACAGACATGAAAAGTGTTGAGATCAACACCAACCCTTGCACTTCTCCTTCACTGATCTGACAAAGGCATTCAACATCATGTCACGCCCACTTCTGTGGAAGATCCTGAGCAAAACGGGCTCTCTGGAGAAATTCATCAAGATACTGTCTGCTACAGTTTTGGTAAATGCATAAAAACTGAAGCCCTTCAATGCTTAATCAAGAGTAAAGCTGGGCTTCATCACCCCTATGCTCTTCATCATCTGTGTGGCCACAGTCCTCCACCTGATCACAAAGTGCCACCATTAACTGACATAATGTATAGAGCAGATGAAAGGTCTTCAGCCAGAGCTGAGACTCAAGAGGAAAATCACCATCACTTTGCTGCTGGACTTCCACTGTCGATGTGAGCAGCGTGTCATCCTTTACGGAAGGTAGTCTTCAGAAAGTCTTTGAAAACCTGTAACAAAGCAACAACCAACCTTGGTCTTCACATCAACCTACAGAACAGATCCTGTATCAGCCTCCACCCAACACGGTCACCTAAAGCTTCCTGCGGTGAAACTGCATAGACAGGTTCTGTAGACCGTGACCCTCTTTCCATACCTGGGCAGCCATGTATCTTCAAATGGCAACATAGATGACTAGATCCAACATTGACTCAAGTGTGCAGGCACTGCTTTCTACCGGCTTCGCAACATGTTTTTAATCAACAGAGACTTTTGACACAAGACGAAAATCCTCGTTTACACAGCCATAGTCATGCCAACCCTGCTGTACTGAGACCTGGACACTTACCACCATTGCCACCTGAAGATCCTTGATCAAGTATCTCCCGCATCAAGTGGGAAGACTGCCATATCAACATCAGCATCCTGGCTGAAGCCAAGCTCCAGAACATAAAGTGAGTCATTATCAAGAACCGCTTTGGTGGGTGGATCACATCTTCAGGATGGATAACAGCTGACTTCCCAAGCAGATCTTCTACTCCAAGCTGAACACACGAAAACAATCCAGAGGTGAGAAGAAGAAACTCTACAAGGATCGCCTGAAGCACAACCTCAAGAGCTGCTGTGAGCGACGGAACCAGCTGGCGAGCAATGATCTACACAGAGTGGTCTTCAAAATGTAGGCAAACAACACAGGAGGGAGAGCAAGATCCTGACCAGCCAAAACTTCCCGCAGTGACCCACGTGCAGTGTCTGTAGGAAACAATTTGTGTCAAGATACTGGTCTGTTTATTTAAGTCCAAGTTCCTCTTATCTCTCTATATGGCAACGGCATATCTTTTCTGTTTTGCCACTGCAGTCGTGTGTGTAACTGTTGAAGACGAGGCGTCAAAAGAGAGGTTTTGTATCCGTACCCCTTTTTATCTCTGCCCATAAACCCTTTGAGCAATTAGTCATGAGGAAATCAAATAAATGAAGCCAGCACACGTTTACTGTGTATCTTCTGATATATTTATATCACATTTGATTTTACAGGTCAATGAGATCTAACAGATAATAATTACACAGGAATGAAACATTGCTTTTTGGACAACTGTAAAAAGGCATTAGTGGGGAAACTTGCCTCACAGGTGTCAAACCGTTCCTTGAAACAAACAAACAAACAACAAAAAAATACTCCAAACATATGTACTTTCTAAAGGCATTGGCAAATAACACGCAGATGATAAGCTTTTTGACAGTGCTGAACGTTGGTGAAGTGCAAGCGTCCCGGCAAGAGTCTGACCTTTCAAGTGCCTCCATCGTAAGTTTATTTATCATGACTGGTGATGCAAAAAGTGGAGGAAGCCCAAAACGTCCCGTTATCTGTGCGCCACAGAAGGCTACAGTATATGAAACAACATGCACAGAACACAGGACCAAACACAGAACTAAATCTGCATTCACACCACCAGCAACCACGGTTACCAGCTGTTGACTAGTTTTAGTGTTCCACACCGTGCATATATTACCACCCTACGTATAGTGACCAGCCACTTCTTATTTTTGCAGATTTAGATGAGTAAATTGCTGCTAATACTGCATCTTCGCATCTATAGTTAGGCGATAGATACTTCGTGCGTTCCTTGCAGACACTTCCATGATTGCTCATGGTGTGAACGTCCCTAAGGCCATGATTCCACCGCCGGGCCATCGACTGGCACATCCACTGTTTTTGGAGAGAGTTTGGCCTCAAAAGCACATGAACACAGCTGAACCTTCAAGTGCCCGCGAACCCCTTCCAGCTCCTGGAGCTGAGAGCTGACCTGGACTTCTGTTTCAAGTCGTTCTCCACAGGATTTGTCAGGCATCAACTCTAAACAATCAAAACAACTGTTTACAACACACTTTTTGATTTCACAACTGCTCTGTAAAGTAAATCCCCCAATGCACATTAACAGTTTGATTTAGAAGTGTTGAACTGAAATCCAGACCTATGAGCACAGAACTACAGCTGCCATAAAGTCTCGCAGGGGCGTGGCCTGAGTGGAGAAACAAAGTCTGGCGTTGAACAAATCCACCTGCAGTGGTGGGCACAGCTAACCAAAAAAGTTAGCTTCGATAACCCTAATCCGCTAACTAAAAAGTTAACTTTTATAACACTAAACCAATAAAAGTTTAGCGAAAGTTACAACTAACTGCTAGCTTTTAGTATTGGCTCAGTACGCAGTCAGCGAAGCCAGTTTGAATTTAAGCAACCGCAAGTGCTGCTGGTAAATTCAAAGGCGATCACAAAGCAGAGCTTCTGTCTTTATGCACCCACCCCACAAACAAACAAACAAACAAAAAAACTCCTGCATCATTACTTTCAACATGCTTCCACTCAAATGTGGCGGAGACATGAAGAACAAAGCACCTTTCACGCATGGTTTCATTAAACCATCTAATTCCAGACAGTTTATTGAAATTAATAGCACTCAGTCATTTTTTCAAAGTGAAAATATGATAAAAAGTTTAAAGTAACGCGCTAATTCTGAAATTTTGAGCGTTAAACAGACACGTGCCGAAAAGGCATTATGGGAAATTCAAATGGATCGAAAAGACCAACTGTATTTGCGTGTGGTTTCATCCATCCATTTTCTTCCGCTTTATCCGGAGTCAGTCGAGGGGGCAGCAGCTCAAGCAAAGCCGCCCATACCTCCTGATCCACACACACCTCCCCAACTCCTCCGGGGGAACCCCGAGGCGTTCCCAAGCCAGCCGAGAGACGTAGTCCCTCCAGCGTGTCCTGGGTCTTCCCGGGGCCTCCTCCTGTTGGGACGTGCCCGGAACGCCTCTCCGGTGAGGCGTCCAGGGGGCATCCGGAAAAGATCAGCCAGAGCCACCTCAGCTGGCTCCTTTCAACGCGCAGGAGCAGCGGCTCGACTCTGAGCTCCTCTCGAGTGACCGAGCTCCTCACCCTATCTCTAAGGGAGCGCCCAGCGACCCTGCGGAGGAAACCCGGCCGCTTGTACTTGCGTTCTTGTTCTTTCGGTCCATGAGCCAAATTTCATGACCATAGGTGAGAGTCTGAATGTAGATCGATCGTAAATCGAGAGCTTGTGTGGTTCAAATCCCGCAAAATTTCGTTGTTCGCATTAAGACTGTCTGATCAGGCTTCAATTAACCGCTGCACACGAACAACAGCATTAACATCCCAAAACTCTTTGCATATTGTGCCTAAAACTCTTGTGAATTTATGATCTGGGTTTACAGACGTTATTGTGTTTGTTTTATGTAAACCTGTGAGAAGCTCAGTTGTTTCACCGTTATTTACAGTGGGTGGGGAATCGCTGTGAGCTGTGATCGCTTCATGTTCATGTAATTCTGGAGGAAACTGAAGTTCGCTCTTTAAAGTTCTGCTTATTGTCCTTTACAGCACTGTTTGTTCTGAAATTCAGTTTGTGTTAGAAGTTCCATGCAGGTTAAACGTAGTAGACATGGAATATGTGTTTAGCATGTTTCAGGGGTCTCATGCAGCAGTCTCTTATAAATGATATGAAAATCATAAAAATGATATTTGGTTGTATATGTTCCATTGCAATTGTTGTCATGTGGTTTCTCAGTGTTATTTTGACTGCAGCAACATCTCTGGTGCGCAATGGATTATGGCGCTCAATACGGCGAATGCTGGTACAACGCCAATTTTGACACCCCCTGTAAAGTTGCTGTAACTGTGTGTTTGGTTTTTGCAATGCGTGTTGATCGGTGATCCACTATATTGAGACATTCTGAGCGTAAAACTGTTTGAGATTCACAAGTATGTTTGGTCTATGTCACACTCCCATCCAGTAGATGGCAGTGTTCTATTTCCTTTTGAAGGAAGGGAAGGACTGACGACAGCAGATCATTTGAATTTCCCATAATGCCATTCACATATGTCTGTTTAATACTCAAACCTTCAGAATTAGCGTACTTACTTAAAAAATATGTGCGATATATTTTCACTCTGTAAAATGACAGAGTTGCTGTTAATTTTGATAAACTCTCTGGAATTAGTTGGTTTTAAATGAAACCATGAGTGAAAGGTGCTTTGAGCTTCATGTCTCCTGCCCACTGAGTCGATGCATGTTGAAAGTAAATGACATTTTTCTTTCTTTTTGCAATAGCAGCTGGGTCTGCCCTCTTCTGCAGGAGGAGGGCTGAGCTTCTCACAGCAGTCTGATTATTACAAAACACACAATAGGAATTAACATGTAAGATTTTAGGTTTTACAGATGTTTCTGACTGTTAAGCTTTACTCACTATGCCAGCAAAAAAAAAAAAAAAAAAAAGTTAGCACACTGAAAGCAAACAAATTAAATTTAGCGGAGCTAACTGGTCCGCTGATGGTTTCAAAGTTAGCTGAAAAGCTAATCCGCTAATGAAAAAGTTAGCTTTGCTAATTAGCGGTTAGCGTAACTGTGCCCACCACTGTCCACCTGAGAGGATCTATTTAATGTGACTGTTAGAGAAGTCAGCTCTTAGCAGCACAGTGATGTGACAGTGTTTCATCAAAATATTCATTATCCTCCATTTAGCACATGCAAAGGTGGAGAAAATGTTGAGTTTGTGTAACATTTAATAAAAGTGCAGATGAGGAAAAAAATTAGGTCTATATGAAGGTGTGATGATCTACAGCAGCATCCAGCCGTCATGGCCCCAAACATGTAAAAGTAAGTAAGTCCCATTGGCTGCTCCCTTGTTTTGCGCTCGGGGGTCGCTACAGCAATCCGAGGTGGATCTGCATGTTTAATTGGCACAAGTTTTACACCGGATGCCCTTCCTGACAGCCCAATCATGTATGTTATAAAAACTGTTACTTATTTAGAACTAAAATAATAATTCATTTAAATAGCAATGAAAAATACAGCAAAACAGAACAAAACCCAGAGTGAACAGATGGACACAGCACAGAAGGCCTGGACGATTCCAAGAAGAAATGGAAAAGGAATACAATAGATAAAGAAGCGTCTGTACGGTGGCTTACAAATGGAGAACTTGGTTTTGACAGAGAAAGAATTCTAGTTGGAGCACAAGATCGGAGAGTTCTAACAAATGGTAGGAATTTCACAAAATGATCAATGTTGATTCTGTCATACGCTGTTGAGAGTGTAAACCAGTCTAATATCAGCATGCCAGATCCTCATGGCAGACAGTTTATACATTAACACAATAAGATCTGTAAATATCTTCACTGGAAAACATCTGGGACATGAACCAGCACCAGTCGCATTCAATGGAAATGTAACTATTCTTCTACAACAAGAGATCACAGCAGGAAGAACTATCGAAGGAGGTGCATTAAAACCCGATAGTCACTCTGGAACAAGCAAGAAAAAAACAGTCCAAATTATCAATGTACCATACCCAATGACTATGACCTGAATAGAGCTGAAAGGGGAAAGATCACGAAATACCAAGACCTTAAAATTACCTATGAAACAACATGGTCACTGAAGAAATAGATATACCAGTGTGGTGGGGCAACAGGGCTTATGAAGAAGAACCTGAAGAAAGACCCTGAGGCAATCCCTTGTCACCCAAGTGCCCACAAGGTGCAGTTATCTGCAATTAAGGAACGGTCACCATCTTGAAGAGGGCCCTTGGATACAATGCCAGCAATGTTTGGGGTACAACTATAGACATCAGGTCTGGGCCCATTGCATTCTCACTCACTCACTCACTGATCTTCAACCGCTTACTCCAATTAAGAGTCACAGGGGGACTGGGGCCTATCCCAGCAGTCATAGGGCGTGACATCCTGGGACAGGACACCAGTCTGGTGCAGGGCTGCATACAGACAAACAAACATTCACATCTGCATGCACACCTATGGACAATTTAAAGTTTCCAATTCACCAAACCTGGCACATCTTTGGATGTGGGAGGAAGCCTGAGCACCGAGGGGGAACCCACACAAACATGGGGAGAACACGCAACCTCCACACAGAAAGGCCAGAGGTGGAAATCAAACCCATGTCCTTCCTTGCTGTGAGGCAACGTGCTAACTACTAAGCCACCGTCCTGCCCCACTGCATTCTATAAGAAACAAAATCCAAGAGAATGGAAAAAAAAGCGACAGCATGCAAAAACCTACCCAGACATTTTTGATTATAGGAAGAACCCTCAAGCAATTGGGGTGACCATCTGCTTGGCCATAGTAACAAATAAAACAAAAGCACAATACAGAATTGTGAGAATGTGCAGTGATAGAACCGTTGCAGGAAAGCAACTATATGCAGTCTGGTGTTCAAAAGGACACGAGGCTGAAGAATATCAGGCACTCAAGTCTGGCCAAACAAACCACACCAGTAAATCAGAAATTTCTTCAGTTCCAGATCAATCCTTGATCTTGCACTCTCCTGCAACTGTGCTGCTGCCACTCCCAGGTCGCCTTTCACAGGGCAACAGCTGTCTCTAGGGTCTTCCCTGCTCTTGGGCAGTCCCCACGCCTCCTTCCAGTGATCAGATCATCTCCGCCAAATGAACTTTGGCATCACACCGCACTCTCCAGTGACACCTCTACCCAAGCCCAACCTTTTCACAAAGTTGATTCAAAAATCTGTTCTGGTAAGGCACCTCTTTCTCTCCATCTTTGTCTTTTGTTCACGCGAGGGTCAATGTGCCCAAAAGTCTATTAGTTTGGGGATTGAGCATCTGCCACAAGGACTTCTTGACCCTTGGCAGCAATCAGAGATTAAACACACCGACAGTTTGGTTAATACACAATCTACCCACTGAATTTCATCATCAGCCCCCCCCCCCGCAAAAAAAGCCTTAAATACCTTCTTGTGCTATGTGTTTACAATCAACAATCTCACCCAGTGTCCCAAACATGAAAAAGAAGTCAGCGGGTTTCAGGTTTTCTCATATCCTTGTTTGCTGTGAAATACTTTATTGTTGTTGAGTTGATCAATGAAGACACAAAAAGTCACCCTATTTATTATTTTAGTTGTATGATTGTCCTGCATGGAGTCAAATTATTGGAGCTCCTTGTTCTATTTTTATGTCATCATTTAGCTTTTATGATTGAGTGCGTTTTCTCTCTCTTTTGAATAGTTTTTACTGTAATGGTTTAAAGCACTTTGTACTGAAAAATGCTAAATAAATATGGATTTCCTTTGGTCTGCTGCAATAAATTTGACAGGTTCCTACTCCAGGTACAGACTGTAAATAAAGGTGGACACCATGAACCCATTCACTTACTATCTGCAAAAAATCAAGCCAAAATCAAGCTAATGCTGGCACTTCCATCTTCACAAGAGAGAAGACAGAGACATATTAGCCTAGTTTCCACCAAGCGGTCTGACTCGGTACGGAACGTTATTTTGTGTGTTTCCACATTCAGATTTAAGGACAGGTACCAAAATAACCAACCCGTACCGTGCTACATTTTGGGCACCAATAACAAAAGCAAGGTGCTAACCAACTGCTGTCCACATGGGCTCATAGCAACAAAGGAACACGTCGTCACGGTGCGACAGCTTATGAGCTATACATCCTGACGAAAATATACGTGGCATTTTAAATATCCACACAACTAGGAATGTTAGCGAAAAGCAGCCAAGCTGGTCAAACGAGGAGGCACAACTTTTCTGTTGATCACTGCGGAGGAACAATCTGACATCACGCTGCCCATCGCGATGATGTGCATGTTGACATCTACCACGATCCACCTACCAAACAAAGAGTACCCCTGGCAGTGGAAATACAAGCCAAGCCATTCTTAACTGTTCTGAAATGTACCATATGGACCTGGCCGCTCTGTGGAAATGAGGCTAGTTTCTACACTTTCTTGTCCTGTTGTCCAACTTTATTTACAGTCTGAGATTCCAGGCCAGACAAAACTTGTTCACCAAGACTGCAAAATGACTGGTTCAACTGTTTTTGTACAACAGATTTGAGTGAAACCCTGGATGCAAATGAAAAGTGAAACTATTATTATGATAGATGCCAGTTTATAACAGGAACCTGCTGCCAGCTGACTTAAAGTCGATAAAGGCCACGCCCACTGTTTGAGAATTTACGGTAGCTTCCGACGGCCAAATGCCAAGTTGTACTTCAGTGACTGCAGCCGTAGGGGAACAGCGGCAGTGTAACTCTTATTTGGCGCTCTGACGGTGGTCACAGAGTCTTTGTGAGCACGTAGCACCGACACGCTGTTTCTCAAATCCATTCCACATCTGCAGACAAAAACATGAAGCTTTCCAGGTGGACCTGCTCACACGTTGACTCCTGAAATTAAACAAAGCAGCACATCTGTGAAATTGGTCGAAATGTGGTGAAAAAAACAACAACACATAAACCGAATGTGATTAAAAATCCAGAGTTTGTGTGTCAGTTGTAGCTATTGTCCGATCTCTGATATGAAGGTGCAGTCAACGCCAGTGTGTGCAACATCCCTGTTAGTCCCTTTTATAGCTACTGTGTCCAGGCGTCAGTGAGCACGGACGGATTATTACAACAAAACTGAGTCAGTCAGTGAACCTTAAGCTATGTTCTCATTATCTCTGGGGTGTTTTTTTTGTGTTTCTTCAGTTTTGCCTGAAGAATTGCTCCGTAACGCCGCCTGCTTATTGAATGCAGACAGGTGCAGCTCCGTGTGTAGTGGCACTGGGTCTCCTCAGCACTCGCTGTCCCACAGTGGGGACGTAGTACGAGATCCAGCTGTTCGTGTTCTGTGAGGGGCCAATGTGCATCAGTCCTCCTCTTCCTCTTCCTCCTCTTCTTCATCATCATCACCATCATCATCATCATCATCATCATCCTCTTTGAACCCAGGTATTCCAGGCCCACATCCTCCAGCAGGGTGTCTCCATCGTCCTCATGAGTGTCTGATTTCTGCCGCCCTACGCCGCCCTCTTCCACTAATTCTTCCTCCACTTCTGCCAGCAGCTCCTCCACGTCGTCCTCTTCATCCTCCAACACATCCCTTTCCTCCTCATATGAGGAGATGGGCGAGTAGTGTGCAGGTCAAACATCTGAGGACTGCTGGGAGCGTCGGAGCTGCTGGGGGGAGGTGACGCGGCAGGTACAGGAATAGTGATTGGTACTGGGATAGAAAAGGCAGGAAATGACTCAGCAGAGCAAATTCCAGAAGGGCTGCTGATCTCCTGGTCCCTGCTGGAGGTTGGGTTCAGGGCTGTGGTTGTGTTGGGAGAGGTGGAGGTGATGATGGGCCATGCCCAGCCCGGAGGTCAGAGCTCTGGGTTCAGGCTTGTACTCTCGGATCTCCCCCGGCTCCAGTGGGTCAGGCCCACAGGGGTCGGTTCGCTGCAGCAAAGTTTGCCATCCAGCTTGGAGATGAAGAGCAGACCGTCACGGTGCTGACTGCAGTAGAACTCGGACACATCTCGCAGAAGGATGCCGCTCTTTGCCACAGACGTCACACTGATGCCACGGACATTCCCAGCGACCTAACCGTCCAGAAACAGCCAACAGGAAAGCATAATCAAAAATAACACTCCACACTGTGTCCTGACCCAAATACCCGACCATGTGGATTACAGTTGTAATGTTAAAACAAGAAAGATGATAAAAAAAACAATGTGGGGTATTTTTGTCAGTTCATTGGTTGTGATCCTGAGTTTCTCTTGGACCTTCACAACAAGTGTTCATGAATTCTTTGGTGTTAATTTGAGCCTTGTTCCTCAATGAGGTGACATCTGTTTGGTTCCAAGCGTTCTATAGTTTTGTCTAGTACTGTATAGTTGCTTGTGGTACTATGAACCTTTCTGAGATGGGTACTAAGATGGAACTTGACTTGTGGAGATCCCACGAGATACAACATACAACTGCTCGTGAAGCCTTGGCTTAATTCTTACTGCTCTAAACTGGAAAAAAAAAAAAAATCACCACCACATATACCACAGCTAACCCAGAATTTTACTAGTCATTCAGAACCTTTAAGAAGTCATTGTATTAATTCCTGGAATCTTCCATGTTGTTTGAAGAAACGTTCATCAAGGTGCATGTAAAGTAAATAAAGTAGATATCCCTACTGTCTTACCACATATGTGCAATATGGGAAAATTTGAATATTTTTTGCCAAGAAGTGTGCAAATGTATGCCTGGATTATGTCATTTGAATGTGTGAAAGTGACATTTGACTGAGGAACTTGGTGGCGCTGCGGAGTCACTGACCTGCTGGCCTCTTGGTGAGGTTGAGACAGTCAGCGTGGTAAACTTTGGGGCAGCCAGGTCTCTTACAGGAAACCATCTGTCCTCCGTCTCCACAGCTGAAACACTCGTCCTCCCTCTCTTTGGGTCACCACCACCTTCTTCTTCCTTTTGTGATGACCCCTCCTCTTCAGTTTGCGACCTTTGTCATCAGACGGAGGGTTGTTCTGGCAGAACAGAGATTGCTGATTTTACAAGAGTGCCCTGAATGACCTCGGCACACAAGGATACATGCTTTAAAGGTCATGACCTCGCATTTCAGTGTTCATTTCAAGCGCTTTTTCCCTCCTGTGCATCCTACAAAATTTTTAGTGTGAGGTTTCCAGAAGTTACAATACCTACTTTAACCGTGGGGGCAGTATAACTACAGGATGAATAGTAGGAAACATAAAGAAGAAAATACTCAATAAAATGGTGATAGAAACACATATGTTTCCAAATACAAACCTGCAACATTCACAGTGATGAATAAGTTCAAAAGCCTCATTTCCAGGGCAAATTAAGCGTGAACCCAGAGACTCTCTGTTATTGTTACTTGGCTCATTCTCTGTATTAAAGGTGAGGTCAATCTGAGAAGTGGACTGAGTCCTGGTCATCTTTCCCTCTCTCATCAATGGACACATGGGGTGTGGCCAGGTAAATTGGTAAACAATTTAATGTTGATGTTTTGGGTTTACAGTTGTGAGACTGCTGTAAAAGGTTCCGCTCCAACAAGTGAAAACAACAAAAAGAAACAGTTTCTGCACTAAGTCCTTCTGTTACCTGGGACCACCATCACCCAGGACCTCAAGTGGGAGCTGAACGTCAGCTCTCTCACCAACAGAGCACAACAGAGGATGTACTTTCTGCGGCAGCTAAGGAAGTTCAACCTGCCATAAACAATGATGGTGAACTTCTACACTGCCATCACTGAGTCCATCATCTCCTCCACCATCACCATCTGGTACTCTGCTGCCACTAAGGACAGGAGCAGACTGCAGTGTATCATCCATGCAGTAGAGAAGGTGATCGACTACAATCTGCCATCCCTACAGGACCTGTACACCTCCTGAGGCGAGCAAGGAAAATTGTGGCCGATCCCTTTCACCCAGGACACAAACTTTTTGTCACCCTCCCCTCTGGCAGACGTCCGCAGCTAGACTTAGAAATAATGCCAGAGAGCCCATGTACCGTGCCTCCCACCACTCCCACAAAGTACAGATTGATCATCCCTGCACTGAAAGGTGCTGTATGTGTATGTGGAAAGGTGCCTTTGCACAGCCCCATTCCATTATTCTATATTTATTTGGCAGTGAAAATAGTTTTACTCATTTGTCTATTTGACTCCTTCACTTCTTACAGAAGTATTTTTTTTCCTTTTTATTTTATTGTTGTTTATGCACCAATGACACCAGATCAAATTCCTTGTATGTGAGAACTTACTTGGCGATAAATTCGATTCTGATTCTAATCTGATTTTTGCAGGATAAATCTTTGGATAAGCTGATATTGCCTTCCACTGCATTGTAAAAGTGTTTCTGGCTTCATGCTGTTGTCGAGTCACTGAACCTAGAGTCCGAGTTGAGTGGAGTCCCCAGTGTTCCAGTCCAAGTCTCTAAACAAGAGTCCAAGTTAAGTCCCAGTTATCAGAGTCAAATTCTAAAATGAGTTTCAGTGCTCCACTCTGACCCAAATAATAACTGTATCATTTTTAAACCTCAAACGGCACTGATCCACCTGCATTTCTTTGACGTTCTACACACTGGATGTGCGTCTGTCAACAAATGTGCTTTTCTGGGCGCATCTTTGAAATATGTCAATTGAACTTCAATGAAAATATGCAAGCAGCATTTCCAACCACGTTAAATTAAAAACTAAATGAAAGATCAATTTATTAAACACTACATCAAAGGAGAACTTTAAAACACTGTACATACATTTTCATTTTTGTTTTAATAAACTTAAAAATTTTACTGCATCCTGAGGAGCATCATGCAATCCCATCATGCAATGAGACAGTATTCTGTTAGTTAGTGATCGAAAGTCTATCATTTAATGATAGTAATAGCACACACACACACACACACACACACACACACACACACACACACACACACACACACAACACACACACACACACACACACACACACACACACACACACACACACACACCACAAAAAGGTGAAATTCCTTCATATATGAGATGATATTCATACTTATCCCTGCTGAGATGTGCATCATAACTTAGCAACTTTATGAAAATGACACACCAAAAAAACCTGTCAAAAGAAGACATATCAAACCTAGACGAGACTCTCCTCTGTGCGTTCCAGCAAAGGTGAGACTATATTTCAACGTCTGCGCCTCTTAACATGTAACTGGTGAAGCAAAAAGGCAGCAGTCTGTGCATGTAGTCACTCCAATCACAGTCACTGAAGCTTCTAATTCCACCAGTAGTCACGGGTATCTTGATGGCTTCCCTCAGTCTGCTCTAGTCAGATTCACCATACTGAGTCACAGGCTTCATGTTTCTGAATTGTTGTAAATGAACTGAAAGCAACATTCTTTGACTTGGGAATTTTGGGCTTTCCATCCATTAGTTTGTCCAAAGTCAAACATGTGATGATTTAGTTGTGTTATATTACAGGAGAACTGAAATTCATCCTTTATAGTTTGGTATTATTATTTAATTTAGATGTTACAGAGATGTTCTCAATTTGAGATGAATACATAGTTATTTAATAACCTTTTGTATAAAGAAAGATTTTTTTCCACTTGATACCACAGCATAACAAAAACCTGTTCAATAGTGGCAAGTACTTTTACTATGCTCTTATATAAGTGTGGTGGTAAGATTTAGCATTTTTTTAATGTATATGTGGCTGTTATTGGCAGTTTCATTCATCCATTATAAGAACAGTACATTTGACTGTAAAACAGAAAAATATAACAGAATCCAAGTGTGTCACAGCTGATAATTTAGTACTGAGGAGGACTGACAGGATCCAGTACTTGATACAAAATGTGTCTGGTCTTTGCACTTCACCCACCTTTGGCCTGACACCCAGAAAACCGCTGCAGTTTGGTGCTCCACATTTACAGACCGTCTTCCCGTTACCCAAACACTCCAGGTTGTAGTTGAAGGTCAGCTCCGTGCCTGATTATGACACACAAAAACACATTCTACAATCTGAGGAATCCAACAGCTACCATTAGCTCACCTTTACTCACGCGAACTGAAAAAAATACTGAGCATTCTGGGAAGAGAATTCTAAAATGGCTTTGTGCTAAAGAATGTTATCATCATTTGTAAGCAGCTACATTTAAAAACTTTGCAGTAACTTCCACTTTTTCTAATTGCTTTGCGTTCATAGTGACCACATAATGTCAGACTTAAAGCCACAATTGTGCAAGCGATTGTCAAAATTAAATTCACCCATGTGGTCTCTGAGAATGGTGGGTCTCGCTGAAGTAATCACCATATACATACAATACCTAAAAAATGCACGTTTAAATAATTTTTTAAAAATTACTAACGTAATGTATTTACATTGACATACAATTTTATCAATTTTTTCATATATTACATGACATTTGGGAGCCAAGACTTTGGTGAACTTATTTCTAGCACCAAAACAGTTCATCCACATGTATAAAGGTGCATTTTCAACAAAGATTTAGAAGAATTTTTGAAAAATGCATTCAACTGTTTTCAGATTTAGAGCCAAAATATTTCTAAATACAGTGTCTTCACAAGTATGTGAAACATATTCTGAAAGTTGAGATTCCTCTGAACAATTTGATATGCAACACATGGGCATTATACTAAAATACAAGTACCTTAAAAGGGAAAATACTGAAGGTATGTTAAAATTGAGAAAATACCCTTAGAGCTCGCGGAGGGTCCACTAGTCCTAACCTCTTTATATTATTTGATGGTGTATATTACAACCCCAAAGTGATTTTAAAGTTCACAAATAAATGTAACACTTTCAAATAGTTAACAAACCAGATCTAATTTTGTCCAATTTACAAAAATAAAGTATGTGATTCTGTTGACATACACCATTAATCACCTTTAATTGCACTGTTGTCTATAAATTTGTTGAAATGAAAATCAACAAATAATGGTAATTTACCATAATTAAATGGGTTTTTTAAAATTGTCACACTTTTGTAACATTACTTAACCTACTTTAGTGCAACATATAGACTATCAAATGTAAAAACAACTTCAACATGCTCTCCTTAATACTGGGACTAGTGGGACTAGGGTTCTAAGGGTTAAGGAGGTTTAATTGTCTTGGGAGTGCACGTGCACAGTGGGGGCACTGTTTTCACTTATGTACATGTGAGGAAAAATCTAACAAAAGGTTTTGATCCTGCTTGGACCCAACTCGGTGGAATGTTTCAGAGTCAACCAATGATAAAACTAATTGATACAGCAGGGAACAGTAGGGTTGTGTATTTAGGGAGGCTATGTGTGTGTCATATGTGTTGGAGCATTGCCATGGTTACTGTTAGGCACAGGTCAGTAAAAGCTGACATACATAGTCAACGGTCCTTCAGACACAGGTCAAATTGAAGGTCATAACTGTTTAATCTGAATGGTTTGGAGCCATTACGGATTAAACATAGAGGAGGTGCTGCACCGTGATTGTGAATGCTGACCTTTAATCCTGCAGATTTATCTTTGATTTTAACCGCCGTTAATCCTGTTTACTGGTGTGTGTTGGGAAGGGTTTGTGTAAGTGTATGTGTGGGAGGGCGTTGCATGTGTTAGGGTTGTGGGGAGCATTTAAATTAGTAGTTGTGGACGTGTGGTAACGAAGAGGTTGTTTATGTGTGTGTGGCACTGCCACAATTAGTGTTGCAAGGCAACAGGCAAAAACTGTACATAGATATACACCTACATACAAACATACATACATACATACATCTGACTTTTATATATAAGCTCATTTTTTTCCAATTACAAATTGCATTGTTAAGGTTTATTATTCATTTAAACATGTTTTATTTAAGCAGGAAGATGAGATCTCACCTGCAGTGACATCTACGAGAGCAAAGAGTCCCACACGAGTGTCTCCGCTGACTGTCCACTTCTGGGTCTCACAGTTTGGTTGGCAGCAGTGGTTCATGAAGCGAGCTTCATTCCCCTTTGGTCCGGCATCGATGATCCGATCCTAACGTACACACACCCACACACACAGCAGAACTTGAGACGGTTTTCATTTGATGCAGATTCTCTATGATGTTTCACATTCAAACACACACTCACACAACGTCAGTGTGCTGACATGCAAAGCACCCAAATGCACACACAGAGCAATTTGGGGATTAAGAACCTTGCTTAAGGGTACTTTGGTGAGTTACCCTGTGTGAACTGAACAAAGGGTCGTCTGGTCAGAAGCCCACCTTGCTAACATCCAGGCCTCCACCACCCCCATAAACACATAAACATAAGACTCCATCGGCAACTTATACACTCATAAAAATATTCCAAAAAGGTATAGTTTGGACTATCTATCTATTAGTTAATGTTTAACGCTTTAAGTGGTTACTGGGATGATCAGCTGTAATTACATGTGTTCCCACACGAGGGCAAAGCTACTGAATACTGTATTAGAAATATAATCAGAAGAAGAAGAAACAGCAACATGTGTAATGCTGGCAGCTGCAGGTTTGGTGATTAAAACGGACGCCGTTTTTCTCTTTTCTGCAAATATATGTAACACTGGCAGCTGCAGGTTTGGTGATTAAAACGGACGCCGTTTTTCTCTTTTCTGCAAATATATGTACTTATATCTCCATATACATTTCTACATGCTTTACTTTTTCTTGTTCCCCCTTTTTAATATTATTTTATTTAAGTAAATACTGGAGGAGTGGGGTACAATTAGTTATACCTAACAGCTAACGTTATCTAGCCGGCCTGAGCAACGTTCATCGTAGCTTACAGAATAGTTGGCTCCTTTGTGTTTGATAACAGTCTTCTCCTGTGATGTCTTATCCTTCTTATGTCTTATTACTTATTATATTATATACCATTTTCTTGAGCCGCTTGGATGGGTAGGGAGAATTCCCATGGGATAAAAAAGCTTTTTAACCTACCATCCCTGGTTCTCAAGACCAGGCACATAAGTGGCTCCACTCTACTCTTTTCCACTCTCCTATTTTACTCTTCCTTTTTAGATATTTAGATATACCTTTGTATACTGGCATAGTTCCACCTTAGAATTGGAATATAATATAAGCTATATCTTACTGAATTTTCATAAAGCTCAAACAGGATATTTTGTTTTTTTGTTGTTGTTGTTTTTACCTCGCAAAGTTATACATTTCTGTAAACAATCAAATGGGAGCCTCCTGCTGACCTTTGAACTTTTACAAGAGTTTGATGACACAGAAGTAGCAGCAAAATGAGATTAACTCAGCTGATTAACTTACCTTAAGATCACACCATTGACTGGTTCATAGTTCATTTAGATCAGTTCAGGGGTCTCTGTGTGTCGATGTAGTCAAATTTTTTACTTTAAAATCATTTTTGGCAGCGGTGGTGGTCAAGTGGGTAGTGCACTTGGCTTCAGTTTGGAAGGTTCCCGGTTCAAACCCCACCTCTGCAACCTTTCTCCATGTAATGTGGAGTTGGGTCATGAAGGGCATCTGGTGTAAAACTTGTGCCAAATCAACATGTAGAACCAGCTCAGATTTGCTGTGGCGACAACAAAACAAGGGAGCAGCCGAAGGATCTTACTGTGTTAACTGTTACACCTGTAGTCTTATTATGTGTTATGAAAAACACTGGTTTGGATGGCTGCAGACCAGCTCATAGATTTTAGTTGGCACCTTTGAAAACACACAAAACATGATATATGGTGAATAGATGAACTTTTCTTAAGTCTCTTCGATGAGCCATTTAGGAATAAATCTGTTGGTACCAGAGGATGTTGAACAAAATCCACAAGTCTGAAAAACATCAAAGATTTTCGACCGTCATCCTTCAACAGTCAATGTTAGAAGTCTGGTCATATCTCTGTGTGTAATCAACAGATACACAAATCACTCCTGTGTGTGTGTGTGTGGGGGGGGGGGGTCTAAGCCATCTGACGTCAGTGCCTCTGAACTCTTGTCACATCTGAGGTGATAGGTGTGCCGTGCACTGCGCGGAACAGCTCCCTGCCAAAAAATTAGATGCTGACTGTGAATGAAGGTGAAATAGAAATAAACAGCAGCAGCCAGTCATCAGAAGAACCAAACCCAGGAAGTAGAACAGGGCAGAAAATCTAAAATTAAACTTTTTTTAGTGCAAAATGGATTTTGAGTTTGTTGTTTTGTTGTTTTTTTTTTTTTTAAGGAAAAAAAATAGAGAAATGAGTCTTTCAAACAATAATGTGGTGATGATCAGTGTTGACAGAAGGCTCATTCTTTTAACCAATGAAATGTTTAGAATCATACACAGCAGTAAACAGCTAATTCCTTCACTTTCCACTTTTTGTTTTCACAGATGACACGGGTGTTGATTTGGGTCGGAAGAAGGACTCATACCTCTCCTCTTGTTGCCATAGTAACTGAAGCCAAACACCAGGATTGGGGTCTGACCTGGTCACCGGAGTGTAAACGGGATATGCTGGATGGAAATGAACACACATTGGACTTCAAGTGCACTGATATTTTTTCTTCTTTGTTGGATGTTTTTTTTTTTTTTTCTCGTGCTGACTTTGTGGAAGAGGATCTTCTGCGATCACTACGTCTGCTAAAAGTGGTTGGACTGAAAGCTCTCAACCAGGGACTGGAAAGGAACATTGTTCTCACCCCTCCTTTTTTTTTTTTTTTTTTTTTTTTTTTTTTTTTTAACTTACACCACACTAATGGTCATATTTGTGCTGTAACTTGGAGACGAATGTTGTCATGGTCTCCGCGTGGAATTACATCACCAAAGCTAAGACAAAACCGGACTGTGTCCTTGGGTAAGGGAAGGTTAAAAAAAAAAAAAATCATACAGAGACCGACAGAACGTTTCTTCTCAGCTTGTTGTTGTTGCAGATTGACAGGTGGACAGTTTTACACCACCACATATTTATGACCAGTCAGTGAGCTGACGGCCTCTGGAAGTGTTTTAAGTTTATATAAAAAAAACAAACAAAAAAACTCTTGGATTTTATGTCAAACCTCAACATTTGTGAAATTTTGACCACATGCTTGGGACTCGATCATGACGATGCTTTACAGCAGAAACACTTCAGTTTAACGCTGTGACATCATACCTGTTCTTGTACTTGTTAGTGCAAAGTCTACACAACTGAAGCATTCAAGGGACTGTCCACCAGGGGCAGATTAGCTGTGAATCATCCAAATCCTGACAGCAGAAGATGGTTTTGTTGTTGTCAACCTCATGGAAGCTTTATTGTTGTCAGGATGAGAGTCCACGAACTGGAATCTTGGTTTGATCCCAAATTGCAGTTGATTGTGAAATTGTCCTTGAGCACGACACTGCGCTCCAACACACCACCCTACACGTTTACCGGGCAGTTATGTACTGCCCCCTTGTGGTTGAGGTAGGTATTTTATCTCATGGAATGCTTGAAACAAACATCACTCATGCATTGTTATCAACAGTGTATTTTCACCTTTGCCCTTTCCTGCTCAGCCTGCACGGCGAAGTGACGATGCACAAGGAGCACTCTGTTGCTCTGCTGCTCCTGTGCCTAACTTCAGACTTACTACCCTGTATGCGTGCGGTTTGCGGTCAGATCTCTAAATGCCTGTTAGCTTCTTGCAGAACTGTGGCCTTTATTTAGTAAATGTACGTCAAACTAAATCTGCTTGCTGTTACTGCTGCAGCACTGTATGCTAACATGGCTAATGTTAGTACCAGGCCCGCTCCGGTTAAGGTCACGCACCGCCTCCGTCAGCCTATGCCGTGCCTCATTCACTTCACTCGCTCACCCACTCCCACTGCATGAAGCTATGTTTAATAAAAAAAAAAAAAAGGAAAAGCCCCCATTTGACAGGCATATGCATGCACAAGCCATAACGAAAGTGTTCGAACACAAAATGTCTACATCTGATTGACCACCTCCCTGGTGGGTCGCGTGGCTGTGACGTGCAGTTAACCATACCATAACTGTGTGTGTATTATGGTAATGTTATCTTTTACTGTGCTGATAAAAGCCCATGTGAAACAGAAATGAGGAAATATCAAAAGTAGAATCGATTAGAGAGACGATCTCTAGAGTGTGCGGCCTCCTCCAACCCAAAATGAAACATCAGTTGAAACCAAAAAGCTTTCCAGGTCCACTTGTTCTGTCTCAACGCTGAAATTTAATAATAAAGGAAACTGATAAAGATTTGTATAGTCTTTTTATTTAAAAGGAAAATATATGAAATTAAAAACAAATGGAGATACAATAATTGTTTTAAGAGCTAAATGTTGGAGATATAATGACACAAGATTCTGAACCTTAGAGTTTAATAGAGTTTAATATCCTTTATGTTTGGGAGTTTCCTGTTGTTGGGGGGTTCCTGAAGATTCTGGGCTGCTTTCAGGCTCCTCTGGTTAACTAACCTCTGACATCTTTGGTGTCCTCGTGCTGTCAACAGTCTAATCAGAATTTCGACATTATTGACATCCTATTCCGACTGTTTTCCCGTTGTCGAGGCTGCTTAACAAAGTGTAATTTCAAAAAAGTCATTAGAGTTCAAAACATCCATCAAGAACTAACAGACCCCGTCATGGAGGGATTGTTATTATTATTTCTCCTTTCTGTCCCTTTGGGCGTATAATCCTAAACTTCCCTTATCCCGGCTCAGCCCTTTGACTCCTAAAACTGGTTAATTTGTTTGTCTCTTCTTTAACAAGACTTAGTGGACATGAAGCAGACTATAAAACTGAATATAGTTAAAAAATAAAGGTTGTTTAAGCTGACCTAAATTCACTCTGTTGACTGGAGAATAAATGAAGTATATCAGATTTGTTTCAAACTGTATTTTGGCTCTGCTTGTTGCAGATAACAGTCTGCACGATGGGGCGTGGGTGTGGGCCACTCACTATTTCTCTCTCTCCATAAATTTCACATTGTGTGCAGAAATGTTTGCATGTTTTGATCTTTGTGTGGAAGCTGTGCAGGAAAAGTGTGAAATGAAAGTCATTCATTCTGACACATGGATGTTGTAGCGCTGTGCGCACACAGTGAAGGTCTGTCGAAATCATCTTAGGAGCTCTTCACTGTGACATCCCCAGATCAACTTGTTTTGAACATGGCAGCACAGAGCCACTCATCTCTTACACTTCTTGAGTGTCCTGGACAAACATCTCACTGGTTTTGGGTTAGTGTGTATTTTGATTGTTTTACAGCAAATGCTGATGGCTGATTTTTTTATTTTTTTTCCCCTCAAACATGGTTACGCTTCTACATTAAAACCTAACAAGTGTTGTAAGTTGCAACTGGAAGGAGTTTTAAAGCTTGAGAAGGTTTTCAGTGAAATTCATGTTCCACAGTCCGAGTTGTATTTGAAATTTTGCACAATCTGTCACCTGATGTTCTCTGTATGACATCGGAAGGCTAAGTTGAGTTGTGGCCTTGAGGCAGTGGGGCAGAGGAATCACTGCTGCTTTCATGTTTCATATGTAGTGTATTGATATTTTGATGCTTTTTATTTTATTTTGAGTGTTAGAGACACTGTAAAGTTTATTCTGTAAAATTAAAAACTTTAAAGGATGTTTCTCAACTCTCAAAAAAGTGAATTTTAATGTTAATTGATCCATATACAGTGAGAAAAATAAGTATTTGAACACCCCTGCGTTTTTGCAAGTTCTGCCCACTTAGAAATCATGGAGGGTTCTGAAATTTTCATCTTAGGTGCACATCCACTGAGAGAGACATAATCTAAAAATAAAAAATCTGGAAATCACCAATGTATGATTTTTTTTAAAATTATTTATTTATTTGTATGTTACTGCAGCAAATAAGTATTTGACCCCCTACCAACCAGCAAGAATTCTGGTTCACACAGACCCTGTTAATTTTTTCTCTAAGAAGCCCTTTATTCTGCACGCTTTACCTGTATTAATTGCACCTGTTTGAACTTGTTACCTCTATAAAAGGACACCTATTCACACACTTCCTGAGCACCATAGGCACGACCAAAGAGCTGTCTAAGGATACCAGGGACAAAACTGTAGACCTGCACAAGGCTGGATGGACTACAGGACAACAGGCAAGCAGCTTGGTAGAAGACAACAACTGTTATGATTATTAGAAAGTGGAAGAAACACAAGATGACTGTCAGTCTCCCCTCGGTCTGGGATTCCATGCAAGATCTCACTTTGTGGGGTAAGGATGATTATGAGAAAGCTCAGAACTACACAGGAGGACCTGGTCAATGACCTGAAGAGAGCTGGGACCACAGTCACAAAGATTACTTAGTAACACATGATGCTGTCATGGTTTAAAATCCTGCAGGGCAGCAAGGCCCCCCTGCTCAAGCCAGCACATGTCCAGGCCAATTTTAAGTTCACCAGTGACCATCTGGATGATCCAGAGGAGGCATGGGAGGAAGGTCATGTGGTCCAGATGAGACCAGAATAGATCTTTTTGGAAATCAACTCCACTCCACCACTGTTAGAGCATGAGAACAACCCCAGAAAACCATCCCAACCGTGAAGCATGGGGGTGGAAAGATCATACTCTGGGGTGCTTTTCTGCAAAGTGGCCAGGACGACTGCACCATATTGAAGGGAGGATGGCATGGGGTCATGTATTGTGAGATTTTGGCAACCCACCTCCTTCCCTCAGTAAGAGCATTGAAGAATGGGTCATGGCTGGGTCTTCCCAGCATGACAATGACCCCAACACACACAGCCCGGGCAACTAAGGAGGGGCTCCGTGAGAAGCATTTCAAGGTCCTGGAGTGGCCTGGCCAGTCTCCAGACCTGAACTCAATAGAAAATCTTTGGAGGGAGCTGAAACTCCAAATCTGAAAGTTTTTGGAGAAGATCTGTAAAGAGGAGTGGACCAAAATCCCTGCTGCAGTGTGTGAAAACTTGGTCAAGAACTACAGAAAACATTTGGCCTCTGTAATTGCAAACAAAGGTTACTGTACCAAATATTAACATTGATTTTCACAGGTGTTCAAATACTTATCTGCAGCAGTAACATACAAATAAATTATTTAAAAAAATCATACATTGTGATTTCCAGATTTTTCTTTTTTTTTTTAGATAGTCTCTCACAGTGGACATGCACCTAAGATGAAAATTTCAGACCCCTTCATGATTTCTAAGCGGGAGAACTTGCAAAATCGCAGGGTCTTCAAATACTTATTTTCCTCACTGTGTGTGGTGTATGTATATATATATACATACACAGTAGTGTTCAGAATAATAGTAGTGCTATGTGACTAAAAAGATTAATCCAGGTTTTGAGTATATTTCTTTTTGTTACATGGAAACAAGGTACCAGTAGATTTAGTAGATTCTCACAAATCCAACAAGACCAAGCATTCATGATATGCACACTCTTAAGGCTATGAAATTGGGCTGTTAGTAAAAAAAAAAAGTAGAAAAGGGGGTGTTCACAATAATATTAGCATCTGCTGTTGACACACAAACTAAAAACTATTATGTTGAAACTGCTTTTTAGCAATCCTGTGAATCACTAAACTAGTATTTAGTTGTATAACCACAGTTTTTCATGATTTCTTCACATCTGTGAGGCATTAATTTTGTTGGTTTGGAACCAAGATTTTACTCATTTACTAGTGTGCTTGGGGTCATTGTCTTGTTGAAACACCCATTTCAAGGGCATGTCCTCTTTAGCATAAGGCAACTGACCTCTTCAAGTATTTTGACATAACCAAAACTGATCCATGATACCTGGTATGCGATATATAGGCCCAACACCATAGTAGGAGAAACATGCCCATATCAGGATGCTTGCACCACCATGCTTCACTGTCTTCACTGTGAACTGTGGCTGAATTCAGAGTTTGGGGGTCGTCTCACAAACTGTCTGCGGCCCTTGGACCCAAAAAAGAACAATTTTACTCTCATCAGTCCAAAAAGTATTCCCCCATTTCTCTTTAGGCCAGTTGATGTGTTCTTTGGCAAATTGTAACCTCTTCTACATGTCTTTTATTTAACAGAGGGACTTTGCGGGGTATTCTTGCAAATAAATTAGCTTCACACAGGCATCTTCTAACTGTCACAGCACTTACTGTCTTTGATCATCCTGGAGCTGATCAATGGGTGAGCCTTTTGCTATTCTGGTTATTCTTCTATCCATTTTGATGGTTGTTTTCCGTTTTCTTCCACGCATCTCTGCTTTTTTTTTGTCCATTTTAAGCATTGGAGATCATTGTAGATGAACAGCCTATAATGTTTTGCACCTGCGTGTAGGTTTTCCTCTCTCCAATCAACTTTTTAATCAAACTACGCTGTCTTCTGAACAATGTCTTGAATGTCCCATTTTCCTCAGGCTTTCAAAGATAAAAGCATGTTCAACAGGTGCTGACTTCATCCTTAAATAGGGGACACCTGATTCACACCTGTTTGTTACACAAAATTGACAAACTCACTGACTGAATGCCACACTACTATTATTGTGAACACCCCCTTTTCTACTTTTTTTTTTTTTACTAATAGTACTAATTTCATAGCCTTAAGAGTGTGTGCATATCATGAATGCTTGGTCTGTGGATTTGTAGAATCTACTGGTACCTTGTTTCACATGTAACAATAAGAAATATACTCAAAACCTGGATTAATCTTTTTAGTCACATAGCACTACTATTATTCTGAACACTGCAAATTATATATATATTAGCCTTTTGTGCATCCGATTGAAAAACTGGAGTACATACATGGACGAAATTGCCGGTAACCCTATATTTCATTTTAATATATGGTCAGAAATAGATGTAACAAATCTATTTAATCAGTTATTTGGCAATAACCAAAGTGGAAAAAAAAAATCCTTTCATAAAGTGAAACAAAAAATTCTGACATAAAATGTAGGCTGGACACAAGTTATTGGCACCATTTAATGAATTTACAGTAAGCCATCACTTTCACAGCCAGTTTTCTTTAGACAAGTTAAGAGATGGACCATGAAACATTACCGAGTCACTGAATATGTCTTGCCTTCATTTCCATCAATCACTGAAAAATTACAAACAGTATGGTACTGTATGAAAAATATGACTGGAGGAGGCATTTCTCAAAAACTGACTGTGCAAGAAGGAAATGAATGAGGGAAGCCACCAAGATACCCAAAGTGATAGGCATCTGTGGCTGTGATGAAAAACTACACAGTGTAACTTTCAACTTTTAATTTTTTTTTTTTTTTTTATTAAATCAGCAATGACTGGGATTGTTTGGGTCATGAAGGATACACTTGGATCCTTTGTATGCAGGTAAAGAAAGCTGCACGTCAACTGTATTCCAAAGATCTTTTAAAATAAGACAGCCTAGTTACACCACTTATGAGGCAGACAAATGCAGCCTGAGAAGGGTGCAGCCCCTGAATTGGGACGTAGCTTTTGTCTTAGAGAATGAATAAATTAAAGAAATCATGTTCTCAAACTGAAAGACCACCCTCTGGAATAAAAAGAGGGAATATAACCTTTATACCACTCAGCACAACACTTGTTTGGGTTGTAAAAAACAAGAACAACGGCAGGTCGGCTAAGCTAGGGTAAGTACCCCTGGCAATAATTATGGAATCCAACATAACCTTCTAGCACCAAGCATGCCAAAATACAGGTAAATGATGGACAGAAAGGCTAATCCGTGATTGGCTATTGCAATCTGAGTGGAGAACACACACACACACACACACACAACATATATATATATATATATATATATATATATATATATATATATATATATATATATACATACATACAACCCCTGGCAAAAATTATGGAATCACCGGCCTCGGAGGATGTTCATTCAGTTGTTTAATTTTGTAGAAAAAAAAGCAGATCACAGACATGACACAAAACTAAAGTCATTTCAAATGGCAACTTTCTGGCTTTAAGAAACACTATAAGAAATCAGGAAAAATAATTGTGGCAGTCAGTAATGGTTACTTTTTTAGACCAAGCAGAGGGAAAAAAATATGGACTCACTCAATTCGAGGAATAAATTATGGAATCACCCTGTAAATTTTCATCCCCCAAAACTAACCACCTGCATCAAATCAAATCTGCTCATTAGTCTGCATCTAAAAAGGAGTGACCACACCTTGGAGAGCTGTTGCACCAAGTGGACTGACATGAATCATGGCTCCAACATGAGAGATGTCAATTGAAACAAAGGAGAGGATTATCAAACTCTTAAAAGAGGGTAAATCATCACGCAATGTGCAAAAGATGTTGGTTGTTCACAGTCAGCTGTGTCTAAACTCTGGACCAAATACAAACAACATGGGAAGGTTGTTAAAGGCAAACATACTGGTAGACCAAGGAAGACAAAGCGTCAAGACAGACAAAGCAATATGTCTCAAAAATCGAAAATGCACAACAAAACAAATGAGGAACGAATGGGAGGAAACTGGAGTCAAGGTCTGTGACCGAACTGTAAGAAACCGCCTAAAGGAAATGGGATTTACGTACAGAAAGCTAAACAAAAGCCATCATTAACACCTAAACAGAAAAAAACAAGGTTACAATGGGCTAAGGAAAAGCCATCGTGGACTGTGGATGACTGGATGAAAGTCATATTCAGTGATGAATCTCGAATCTGCATTGGGCAAGATGATGATGCTGGAACTTTTGTTTGGTGCCGTTCCAATGAGATTTATAAAGATGACTGCCTGAAGAGAACATGTAAATTTCCACAGTCATTAATGACATGGGGCTGCATGTCAGGTAAAGGCACTGGGGAGATGGCTGTCATTACATCATCAATAAATGCACAAGTTTACGTTGATATTTTGGACACTTTTCTTATCCCATCAATTGAAAGGATGTTTGGGGATGATGAAATCATTTTTCAAGATGATAATGCATCTTGCCATAGAGCAAAAACTGTGAAAACATTCCTTACAAAAAGACACATAGGGTCAATGTCATGGCCTGCAAATAGTCCGGATCTTAATCCAATTGAAAATCTTTGGTGGAAGTGGAAGAAAATTGTCCATGACAAGGCTCCAACTTGCAAAGCTGATCTGGCAACAGCAATCAGAGAAAGTTGGAGCCAGATTGATGAAGAGTACTGTTTGTCACTCATTAAGTCCATGCCTCAGAGACTGCAAGCTGTTATAAAAGCCAGAGGTGGTGCAACAAAATACTAGTGATGTGTTGGAGCGTTCTTTTGTTTTTCATGATTCCATAATTTTTTCCTCAGAATTGAGTCCATATTTTTTTCCCTCTGCTTGGTCTAAAAAAGTAACCGTTACTGTCTGCCACAATTTTTTTTCTTGATTTCTTATAGTGTTTCTTAAAGCCAGAAAGTTGCCATTTGAAATGACTTTAGTTTTGTGTCATATCTGTGATCTGCTTTTTTTTCTACAAATTAAACAACTGGATGAACATCCTCCGAGGCCGGTGATTCCCTAATTTTTGCCAGGGGTTGTACTATCTTTTGTAATGCTTTTCAAAAGAGAAAATGTTTAATTACATTGCACATTAAACTTACCTATGGCAGTGTGTTGACATAACCTTTAAGATGTGGAGACGTTCGCAAGGTAAAAAAAAAAAAGCAGTGTTTCAGACTTTGCCCCTTTATTTGGTACCCATATCCTTTTGTATCCCTTACAGCTTTGGAGGGGTTGTTTCATAGGCGACACGGTGGTTAGCACTGATGCCTCACAGCAAGAAGGTCATGGGATTGCTTCCCGCCCTTCCTGTGTGGAGTTTGCATGTTCTCCCCGTGTCTATGTGGGTTTCCTCCCACAATCAAAAATAAATAAATAAATACTCATTTCGGGTCTGCTCCTTTCTCTGTCCCTGACCAAGGCAGCGTCTCTACATCTGGAGTTGGTCCCCGGGTGCCGGATTGTGGCTGCCCACTGCTCCTAGTGGTTGGATTGTCTAACTGAAATTAGGATGGGTTAAATGCAGAGTACACATTTTATTGTATGTATGTACAATAACAATAAAGGCTCTTCTTATTCTTAAAAACATACCATCCTCAGTGTTTCACCTATAATAACACAGGTCTGGCAGCCCCCCAGGCCGATGACAACCCCCATAAAGCCAGAAATCTTTTTTAATGCCAGTGAAAAATAATTTCAGTGAAATAAGAGAAAAAAAATTCAATAAACATTTCGGAACACGGACAAGACTCTGATTAGCACAGCAAGGCTGAGACTTGAAAAAATTTATGAGTGATCAGGGCTCCATTCACCTGCTGGCTGTATGTGACGATGTGAAAGCAGGTGTACATTGTTACGTAAGCCAAGGATGTAATAAAATCATCTGCGTTTATTTATTAATTAATTTATTTGTCTGTCTGTTAGCAGGATTACGTCAAAACTACTGCACGGATTTTGACGAAATTTTCACCACAGATAGGGCATGGAAGACTCCACTGAATTTAAGAGGTGATCTCGATTCTGGATCAATATTTCAGTTTATATACACTTTGAAGGGTTACATCAAAACTACTTCATCGATTCTCACCAAAGTTTCACCATAGATGGAAGACTCCACTGTGTTTTGGAGGTGATCTGGACATCAGAAATCTCTGTTTGCTCTTGTTTTAAAGTGCAGTGTGGAGAGACACAAGTCAAACAGGTAAGTTAAAATGATTTTAATGAAGTATTCAACTAGTTTACTCATGAACTGAGTAAATGATCAAAATGTGAATAAGATGTGTAAGTTGAAATAAATTAATCAAAAGTGCAAATAGTGAATACATAGCCCATTTCCATCCATACTGACCGCAAGTATTTGTTTAAAATATACTGAAGTAAGAGTATAAGATCTGAGTTGACTTACGTTTTTATATTACCTACATTGAGTTAATATGAAATTAAAAACTGTAGACCTGGACACTGCAAAACTGTTAAAAGGTTCAACAACATCAAGCTCATAGACCCAGAAACAAAAGCAGAGTTTCAACAGCAGCTGATGAAAGAACTCCCAATTAAGTTCTCCATCCTAAACATTGGTAGGAACTCAAGACAGCCATAACAGCCTGCCAAGAAAAACCCAGACACCAGAAGAAAAAGTACCAGGACTAGGGAAAAAGGACTAGGGAAAGGGAAAAACTTTCCTCAATCTCCAGAAAGATCCAACCTTGCAAGACAAAACGTCTCTACTCCAGCAAAGCAAAGAGACTGTAAAGTGAAACTTGCAAGTTAAAAAAATCAGTGGTGGACAAACAAGGGTGCTGAAATCCAAGCCTTCATTGACAGAAATGACAACAGAGGCAGTAAGCATGACTTGAGCCTGCTGAAGACAAAAGCTGACATCAGCGAAAAGAACACTTCAAAGATCTCTTCAACACCAAACCAATCGCTGAGGAGAAGGAAGTGCTCATCTCCCAGGAGATCATTGAAGAACCCAACCGAACCCCAGCTCTCAAAGAAACTGTCCTCATTCTTGACATATTCTCAAGGCGTGAAGTACAACACCCAGTGTAGACAACGTTCTCCTTCAGATTTTTAAAGGAGGTTCCTTTCTCCAACATCAACTGCACCTCCTAAATAAAAAGTTCCAAAAAAAAAAAAAAAAAAAACATGGACTCAAGAATAAATACCCGCAGACTTGAAAGACTCAATGACTGGCACCATCTACAAGTGAAAAGAGACAAGTATGACTGTAGAAACCATTGCAGAATTTCCATACTATCTACTTCAGAAAAGGCTTTTGTGCTGATTACCAGCAACAACGGTCAGAAAACATCCTTCCTGAAACCCAGAGTAACTTCCAACCATCAAGAGAGACAACAGACATGAAAAGTGTTGAGATCAACACCAACCCTTGCACTTCTCCTTCACTGATCTGACAAAGGCATTCAACATCATGTCACGCCCACTTCTGTGGAAGATCCTGAGCAAAACGGGCTCTCTGGAGAAATTCATCAAGATACTGTCTGCTACAGTTTTGGTAAATGGCATAAAAACTGAAGCCTTCAATGCTTAATCAAGAGTAAAGCTGGGCTTTCATCACCCCTATGCTCTTCATCATCTGTGTGGCCACAGTCCTCCACCTGATCACAAAGTGCCACCATTAACTGACATAATGTATAGAGCAGATGAAAGGTCTTCAGCCAGAGCTGAGACTCAAGAGGAAAATCACCATCACTTTGCTGCTGGACTTCCACTGTCGATGTGAGCAGCGTGTCATCCTTTACGGAAGGTAGTCTTCAGAAAGTCTTTGAAACCTGTAACAAAGCAACACCAACCTTGGTCTTCACATCAACCTACAGAACAGATCCTGTATCAGCCTCCACCCAACACGGTCAACCTAAAGCTTCCTGCTGTGAAACTGCATAGACAGGTTCTGTAGACCGTGACCCTCTTTCCATACCTGGGCAGCCATGTATCTTCAAATGGCAACATAGATGACTAGATCCAACATTGACTCAAGTGTGCAGGCACTGCTTTCTACCGGCTTCGCAACCATGTTTTTAATCAACAGAGACTTTTGACACAAGACGAAAATCCTCGTTTACACAGCCATAGTCATGCCAACCCTGCTGTACTGAGACCTGGACCACTTACCACCATTGCCACCTGAAGATCCTTG
Source organism: Thalassophryne amazonica (assembly GCF_902500255.1). Lineage (NCBI taxonomy): Eukaryota > Metazoa > Chordata > Actinopteri > Batrachoidiformes > Batrachoididae > Thalassophryne > Thalassophryne amazonica. Next base: position 37,375,934 of record NC_047111.1, on the reverse strand, counting down.
AGCAAGTATCTCCCGCATCAAGTGGGAAGACTGCCATATCAACATCAGCATCCTGGCTGAAGCCAAGCTCCAGAACATAAAGTGAGTCATTATCAAGAACCGGCTTTGGTGGGTGGATCACATCTTCAGGATGGATAACAGCTGACTTCCCAAGCAGATCTTCTACTCCAAGCTGAACACACGAAAACAATCCAGAGGTGAGAAGAAGAAACTCTACAAGGATCGCCTGAAGCACAACCTCAAGAGCTGCTGTGAGCGACGGAACCAGCTGGCGAGCAATGATCTACACAGGAGTGGTCTTCAAAATGTAGGCAAACAACACAGGAGGGAGAGCAAGATCCTGACCAGCAAAAACTTCCCGCAGTGACCACGTGCAGTGTCTGTAGGAAACAATTTGTGTCAAGATCTGGTCTGTTTATTTAAGTCCAAGTTCCTCTTATCTCTCTATATGGCAACGGCATATCTTTTCTGTTTTGCCACTGCAGTCGTGTGTGTAACTGTTGAAGACGAGGCGTCAAAAGAGAGGTTTTGTATCCGTACCCCTTTTTATCTCTGCCCATAAACCCTTTGAGCAATTAGTCATGAGGAAATCAAATAAATGAAGCCAGCACACGTTTACTGTGTATCTTCTGATATATTTATATCACATTTGATTTTACAGGTCAATGAGATCTAACAGATAATAATTACACAGGAATGAAACATTGCTTTTTGGACAACTGTAAAAAGGCATTAGTGGGGAAACTTGCCTCACAGGTGTCAAACCGTTCCTTGAAACAAACAAACAAACAACAAAAAAATACTCCAAACATATGTACTTTCTAAGGCATTGGCAAATAACACGCAGATGATAAGCTTTTTGACAGTGCTGAACGTTTGGTGAAGTGCAAGCGTCCCGGCAAGAGTCTGACCTTTCAAGTGCCTCCGATCAAGTTTATTTATCATGACTGGTGATGCAAAAAAGGGGAGGAAGCCCAAAACGTCCCCGTTATCTGTGCGCCACAGAAGGCTACAGTATAGAAACAACATGCACAGAACACAGGACCAAACACAGAACTAAATCTGCATTCACACCACCAGCAACCACGGTTACCAGCTGTTGACTAGTTTTAGTGTTCCACAACCGTGCATATATTACCACCCTACGTATAGTGACCAGCCACTTCTTATTTTTGCAGATTTAGATGAGTAAATTGCTGCTAATACTGCATCTTCGCATCTATAGTTAGCGATAGATACTTCGTGCGTTCCTTGCAGACACTTCCATGATTGCTCATGGTGTGAACGTCCCGTAAGGCCATGATTCCACCGCCGGGCCATCGACTGGCACATCCACTGTTTTTGGAGAGAGTTTGGCCTCAAAAGCACATGAACACAGCTGAACCTTCAAAGTGCCCCCGAACCCCTTCCAGCTCCTGGAGCTGAAGAGCTGACCTGGACTTCTGTTTCAAGTCGTTCTCACAGGATTTGTCAGGCATCAACTCTAAAACAATCAAAACAACTGTTTACAACACACTTTTTGATTTCACAACTGCTCTGTAAAGTAAATCCCCCAAATGCACATTAACAGTTTGATTTAGAAAGTGTTGAACTGAAATCCAGACCTATGAGCACAGAACTACAGCTGCCATAAAGTCTCGCAGGGGCGTGGCCTGAGTGGAGAAACAAAGTCTGGCGTTGAACAAATCCACCTGCAGTGGTGGGCACAGCTAACCAAAAAGTTAGCTTCGATAACCACTAATCCGCTAACTAAAAAGTTAACTTTTATAACACTAAACCAATAAAAGTTTAGCGAAAGTTACAACTAACTGCTAGCTTTTAGTATTGGCTCAGTACGCAGTCAGCTAAGCCAGTTTTGAATTTAAGCACCGCAAGTGCTGCTGGGTAAATTCAAAGGCGATCACAAAGCAGAGCTTCTGTCTTTATGCACCCACCCCACAAACAAACAAACAAACAAAAAAACTCCTGCATCATTTACTTTCAACATGCTTCCACTCAAATGGTGGGCAGGAGACATGAAGAACAAAGCACCTTTCACTCATGGTTTCATTTAAAACCATCTAATTCCAGACAGTTTATTGAAATTAATAGCAACTCAGTCATTTTTTCAAAGTGAAAATATGATAAAAAGTTTAAAGTAACGCGCTAATTCTGAAATTTTGAGCGTTAAACAGACACGTGCCGAAAAGGCATTATGGGAAATTCAAATGGATGCGAAAAGACCAACTGTAATTTGCGTGTGGTTTCATCCATCCATTTTCTTCCGCTTTATCCGGAGTCAGGTCGAGGGGGCAGCAGCTCAAGCAAAGCCGCCCAGACCTCCTGATCCACACACACCTCCCCAACTCCTCCGGGGGAACCCCGAGGCGTTCCCAAGCCAGCCGAGAGACGTAGTCCCTCCAGCGTGTCCTGGGTCTTCCCCGGGGCCTCCTCCTGGTGGGACGTGCCCGGAACGCCTCTCCGGTGAGGCGTCCAGGGGGCATCCGGAAAAGATCAGCCAGAGCCACCTCAGCTGGCTCCTTTCAACGCGCAGGAGCAGCGGCTCGACTCTGAGCTCCTCTCGAGTGACCGAGCTCCTCACCCTATCTCTAAGGGAGCGCCCAGCGACCCTGCGGAGGAAACCCGGCCGCTTGTACTTGCGTTCTTGTTCTTTCGGTCATGAGCCAAATTTCATGACCATAGGTGAGAGTCTGAATGTAGATCGATCGGTAAATCGAGAGCTTTGTGTGGTTCAAATCCCGCAAAATTTCGTTGTTCGCATTAAGACTGTCTGATCAGGCTTCAATTTAACCGCTGCACACGAACAACAGCATTAACATCCCAAAACTCTTTGCATATTGTGCCTAAAACTCTTGTGAATTTATGATCTGGGTTTACAGACGTTATTGTGTTTGTTTTATGTAAACCTGTGAGAAGCTCAGGTTGTTTCACCGTTATTTACAGTGGGTGGGGAATCGCTGTGAGCTGTGATCGCTTCATGTTCATGTAATTCTGGAGGAAACTGAAGTTCGCTCTTTAAAGTTCTGCTTATTGTCCTTTACAGCACTGTTTGTTCTGAAATTCAGTTTGTGTTTATGAAGTTCCATGCAGGTTAAACGTAGTAGACATGGAATATGTGTTTAAGCATGTTTTCAGGGTCTCATGCAGCAGTCTCTTATAAATGATATGAAAATCATAAAAATGATATTTTGGTTGTATAATGTTCATTTGCAATTGTTGTCATGTGGTTTCTCAGTGTTATTTTGACTGCAGCAACTCTCTGGTGCGCAATGGATTATGGCGCTCAATACGGCGAATGCTGGTACACGCCAATTTTGACACCCCCTGTAAAGTTGCTGTAACTTGTGTGTTGGTTTTTGCAATGCGTGTGATCGGTGATCCACTAATATTGAGACATTCTGAGCGTAAAACTGTTTGAGATTCACAAGTATGTTGGTCTATTCACACTCCCATCCAGTAGATGGCAGTGTTCTATTTCCTTTTGAAGGAAGGGAAGGAGTGACGACAGCAGATCATTTGAATTTCCCATAATGCCATTCAACATATGTCTGTTTAATACTCAAACCTTCAGAATTAGCGTACTACTTAAAAAAATATGTGCGATATATTTTCACTCTGTAAAAATGACAGAGTTGCTGTTAATTTTGATAAACTCTCTGGAATTAGTTGGTTTTAAATGAAACCATGAGTGAAAGGTGCTTTGAGCTTCATGTCTCCTGCCCACTGAGTCGATGCATGTTGAAAGTAAATGACATTTTTCTTCTTTTTGCAATAGCAGCTGGTCTGCCCTCTTCTGCAGGAGGAGGGCTGAGCTTCTCACAGCAGTCTGATTATTACAAAACACACAATAGGAATTAACATGTAAGATTTTAGGTTTTACAGATGTTTCTGACTGTTAAGCTTTACTCACTATGCCAGCAAAAAAAAAAAAAAAAAAGTTAGCACACTGAAAGCAAACAAAATTAAATTTAGCGGAGCTAACTGGTCCGCTGATGGTTTTCAAAGTTAGCTGAAAAGCTAATCCGCTAATGAAAAAGTTAGCTTTGCTAATTAGCGGTTAGCGTAACTGTGCCCACCACTGTCCACCTGAGAGGATCTATTTAATGTGACTGTTAGAGAAGTCAGCTCTTAGCAGCACAGTGATGTGACAGTGTTTCATCAAAATATTCATTATCCTCCATTTAGCACATGCAAAGGTGGAGAAAATGTTGAGTTTGTGTAACATTTAATAAAAGTGCAGATGAGGAAAAAATTAGGTCTATATGAAGTGTGATGATCTACAGCAGCATCCAGCCGTCATGGCCCCAAACATGTAAAAGTAAGTAAGTCCCATTGGCTGCTCCCTTGTTTTGCGCTCGGGGTCGCTACAGCAAATCCGAGGTGGATCTGCATGTTTAATTGGCACAAGTTTTACACCGGATGCCCTTCCTGACAGCCCCAATCATGTAATGTTATAAAAACTGTTACTTATTTAGAACTAAAATAATAATTCATTTAAATAGCAATGAAAAAATACAGCAAAACAGAACAAAAACCCAGAGTGAACAGATGGACACAGCACAGAAGGCCTGGACGATTCCAAGAAGAAATGGAAAAGGAATACATAGATAAAGAAGCGTCTGTACGGTGGCTTACAAATGGAGAACTTGGTTTTGACAGAGAAAGAATTCTAGTTGGAGCACAAGATCGGAGAGTTCTAACAAATGGTAGGAATTTCACAAAATGATCAATGTTGATTCTGTCATACAGCTGTTGAGAGTGTAAACCATCTAATATCAGCATGCCAGATCCTCATGGCAGACAGTTATTATACATTTAACACAATAAGATCTGTAAATATCTTCACTGGAAAACATCTGGGAGCATGAACCAGCACCAGTCGCATTCAATGGAAATGTAACTATCTTCTACAACAAAGAGATCCCAGCAGGAAGAACTATCGAAGGAGGTGCATTAAAACCCGATAGTCATCTGGAACAAGCAAGAAAAAACAGTCCAAATTATCAATGTACCAGTACCCAATGACTATGACCTGAATAGAGCTGAAAGGGGAAAGATCACGAAATACCAAGACCTTAAAAATTACCTATGAACAACATGGTCACTGAAAGAAATAGATATACCAGTTGTGGTGGGGCAACAGGGCTTATGAAGAAGAACCTGAAGAAAGACCCTGAGGCAATCCCTTGTCACCCAAGTGCCCACAAGGTGCAGTTATCTGCAATTAAGGAAACGGTCACCATCTTGAAGAGGGCCCTTGGATACAATGCCAGCAATGTTTGGGGTACAACTATAGACATCAGGTCTGGGCCCATTGCATTCTCACTCACTCACTCACTGATCTTCAACCGCTTACTCCAATTAAGAGTCACAGGGGGACTGGGGCCTATCCCAGCAGTCATAGGGCGTGAACATCCTGGACAGGACACCAGTCTGGTGCAGGGCTGCATACAGACAAACAAACATTCACATCTGCATGCACACCTATGGACAATTTAAAGTTTCCAATTCACCAAACCTGCACATCTTTGGATGTGGGAGGAAGCCTGAGCACCGAGGGGGAACCCACACAAACATGGGGAGAACACGCAACCTCCACACAGAAAGGCCAGAGGTGGAAATCAAACCCATGTCCTTCTTGCTGTGAGGCAACAGTGCTAACTACTAAGCCACCGTCCTGCCCCACTGCATTCTATAAGAAACAAAATCCAAGAGAAATGGAAAAAAAAGCGACAGCATGCAAAAACCTACCCAGACATTTTTTGATTATAGGAAGAACCCTCAAGCAATGGGGTGACCATCTGCTTTGGCCATAGTAACAAATAAAACAAAAGCACAATACAGAATTGTGAGAATGTGCAGTGATAGAACCGTTGCAGGAAAGCAACTATATGCAGTCTGGTGTTCAAAAGGACACGAGGCTGAAGAATATCAGGCACTCAAGTCCTGGCCAAACAAACCACACCAGTAAATCAGAAATTTCTTCAGTTCCAGATCAATCCTTGATCTTGCACTCTCCTGCAACTGTGCTGCTGCCACTCCCAGGTCGCCTTTCACAGGGCAACAGCTGTCTCTAGGGTCTTCCCTGCTCTTGGGGCAGTCCCCACGCCTCCTTCCAGTGATCAAGATCATCTCCGCCAAATGAACTTTGGCATCACCGCACTCTCCAGTGACACCTCTACCCAAGCCCAACCTTTTCACAAAGTTGATTCAAAAATCTGTTCTGGTAAAGGCACCTCTTTCTCTCCATCTTTGTCTTTTGTTCACGCGAGGGTCAATGTGCCCAAAAGTCTATTAGTTTTGGGATTGAGCATCTGCCACAAGGACTTCTTGACCCTTGGCAGCAATCAGAGATTAAACCCACCGACAGTTTGGTTAATACACAATCTACCCACTGAATTTCATCATCAGCCCCCCCCCCCCGCAAAAAAAGCCTTAAATACCTTCTTGTGCTATGTGTTTACAATCAACAATCTCACCCAGTGTCCCAAACATGAAAAAGAAGTCAGCGGGTTTCAGGTTTTTCTCATATCCTTGTTTGCTGTGAAATACTTTATTGTTGTTGAGTTGATCAATGAAGACACAAAAAGTCACCCTATTTTATTATTTTAGTTGTATGATTGTCCTGCATGGAGTCAAATTATTGGAGCTCCTTGTTCTATTTTTATGTCATCATTTAGCTTTTATGATTGAGTGCGTTTTCTCTCTCTTTTGAATAGTTTTTACTGTAATGGTTTAAAGCACTTTGTACTGAAAAATGCTAAATAAATATGGATTTCCTTTGGTCTGCTGCAATAAATTTGACAGGTTCCTACTCCAGGTACAGACTGTAAATAAAGGTGGACACCATGAACCCATTCACTTACTATCTGCAAAAATCAAGCCAAAATCAAGCTAATGCTGGCACTTCCATCTTCACAAGAGAGAAGACAGAGACATATTAGCCTAGTTTCCACCAAGCGGTCTGACTCGGTACGGAACGTTATTTTGTGTGTTTCCACATTCAGATTTAAGGACAGGTACCAAAATAACCAACCCGTACCGTGCTACATTTTGGGCACCAATAACAAAAGCAAGGTGCTAACCAACTGCTGTCCACATGGGCTCATAGCAACAAAGGAACACGTCGTCACGGTGCGACAGCTTATGAGCTATACATCCTGACGAAAATATACGTGGCATTTAAATATCCACACAACTAGGAATGTTAGCGAAAAGCAGCCAAGCTTGGTCAAACGAGGAGGCACAAACTTTTCTGTTGATCACTGCGGAGGAACAATCTGACATCACGCTGCCCATCGCGATGATGTGCATGTTGACATCTACCACGATCCACCTACCAAACAAAGAGTACCCCTGGCAGTGGAAATACAAGCCAAGCCATTCTTAACTGTTCTGAAATGTACCATATGGACCTGGACCGCTCTGTGGAAATGAGGCTAGTTTCTACACTTTCTTGTCCTGTTGTCCAACTTTATTTACAGTCTGAGATTCCAGGCCAGACAAAACTTGTTCACCAAGACTGGCAAAATGACTGGTTCAACTGTTTTTGTACAACAGATTTGAGTGAAACCCTGGATGCAAATGAAAAGTGAAACTATTATTATGATAGATGCCAGTTTATAACAGGAACCTGCTGCCAGCTGGACTTAAAGTCGATAAAGGCCACGCCCACTGTTTGAGAATTTACGGTAGCTTCCGACGGCCAAATGCCAAGTTGTACTTCAGTGACTGCAGCCGTAGGGGAACAGCGGCAGTGTAACTCTTATTTGGCGCTCTGACGGTGGTCACAGAGTCTTTGTGAGCACGTAGCACCGACACGCTGTTTCTCAAATCCATTCCACATCTGCAGACAAAAACATGAAGCTTTCCAGGTGGACCTGCTCACACGTTTGACTCCTGAAATTAAACAAAGCAGCACATCTGTGAAATTGGTCGAAATGTGGTGAAAAAAACAACAACACATAAACCGAATGTGATTAAAAATCCAGAGTTTGTGTGTCAGTTGTAGCTATTGTCCGATCTCTGATATGAAGGTGCAGTCAACGCCAGTGTGTGCAACATCCCTGTTAGTCCCTTTTATAGCTACTGTGTCCAGGCGTCAGTGAGCACGGACGGATTATTACAACAAAACTGAAGTCAGTCAGTGAACCTTAAGCTATGTTCTCATTATCTCTGGGGTGTTTTTTTTGTGTTTCTTCAGTTTTGCCTGAAGAATTGCTCCGTAACGCCGCCTGCTTATTGAATGCAGACAGGTGCAGCTCCGTGTGTAGTGGCACTGGGTCTCCTCAGCACTCGCTGTCCCACAGTGGGGACGTAGTACGAGATCCAGCTGTTCGTGTTCTGTGAGGGTCCAATGTGCATCAGTCCTCCTCTTCCTCTTCCTCCTCTTCTTCATCATCATCACCATCATCATCATCATCATCATCATCCTCTTTGAACTCCAGGTATTCCAGGCCCACATCCTCCAGCAGGGTGTCTCCATCGTCCTCATGAGTGTCTGATTTCTGCCGCCCTACGCCGCCCTCTTCCACTAATTCTTCCTCCACTTCTGCCAGCAGCTCCTCCACGTCGTCCTCTTCATCCTCCAACACATCCCTTTCCTCCTCATATGAGGAGATGGGCGAGTAGTGTGGCAGGTCAAACATCTGAGGACTGCTGGGAGCGTCGGAGCTGCTGGGGGGAGGTGACGCGGCAGGTACAGGAATAGTGATTGGTACTGGGATAGAAAAGGCAGGAAATGACTCAGCAGAGCAAATTCCAGAAGGGCTGCTGATCTCCTGGTCCCTGCTGGAGGTTGGGTTCAGGGCTGTGGTTGTGTTGGGAGAGGTGGAGGTGATGATGGCCATGCCCAGCCCGGAGGTCAGAGCTCTGGGTTCAGGCTTGTACTCTCGGATCTCCCCCGGCTCCAGTGGGTCAGGCCCACAGGGGTCGTGTTCGCTGCAGCAAAGTTTGCCATCCAGCTTGGAGATGAAGAGCAGACCGTCACGGTGCTGACTGCAGTAAGAACTCGGACACATCTCGCAGAAGGATGCCGCCTCTTTGCCACAGACGTCACACTGATGCCACGGACATTCCCAGCGACCTACCGTCCAGAAACAGCCAACAGGAAAGCAATAATCAAAAATAACACTCCACAACTGTGTCCTGACCCAAATACCCGACCATGTGGATTACAGTTGTAATGTTAAAACAAGAAAGATGATAAAAAAAACAATGTGGGGTATTTTGTCAGTTCATTGGTTGTGATCCTGAGTTTCTCTTGGACCTTCACAACAAGTGTTCATGAATTCTTTGGTGTTAATTTGAGCCTTGTTCCTCAATGAGGTGACATCTGTTTGGTTCCAAGCTTCTTATAGTTTTGTCTAGTACTGTATAGTTGCTTGTGGTACTATGAACCTTTCTGAGATGGGTACTAAGATGGAACTTGACTTGTGGAGATCCCACGGAGATACAACATACAACTGCTCGTGAAGCCTTGGCTTAATTCTTACTGCTCTAAACTGGAAAAAAAAAAAAAATCACCACCACATATACCACAGCTAACCCAGAATTTTACTAGTCATTCAGAACCTTTAAGAAGTCATTGTATTAATTCCTGGAATCTTCCATGTTGTTTGAAGAAACGTTCATCAAGGTGCATGTAAAGTAAATAAAGTAGATATCCCTACTGTCTTACCACATATGTGCAATATGGGAAAATTTGAATATTTTTGCCAAGAAGTGTGCAAATGTATGCCTGGATTATGTCATTTGAATGTGTGAAAGTGACATTTGACTGAGGAACTTGGTGGCGCTGCGGAGTCACTGACCTGCTGGCCTCTTGGTGAGGTTGAGACAGTCAGCGTGGTAAACTTTGGGGCAGCCAGGTCTCTTACAGGAAACCATCTGTCCTCCGTCTCCACAGCTGAAACACTCGTCCTCCCTCTCTTTGGTCACCACCACCTTCTTCTTCCTTTTGTGATGACCCCTCCTCTTCAGTTTGCGACCTTTGTCATCAGACGGAGGGTTGTTCTGGCAGAACAGAGATTGCTGATTTTACAAGAGTGCCCTGAATGACCTCGGCACACAAGGATACATGCTTTAAAGGTCATGACCTCGCATTTCAGTGTTCATTTCAAGCGCTTTTTCCCTCCTGTGCATCCTACAAAATTTTTAGTGTGAGGTTTCCAGAAGTTACAATACCTACTTTAACCGTGGGGGCAGTATAACTACAGGATGAATAGTAGGAAACATAAAGAAGAAAATACTCAATAAAATGGTGATAGAAACAACATATGTTTCCAAATACAAACCTGCAACTTCACAGTGATGAATAAGTTCAAAAAGCCTCATTTCCAGGGCAAATTAAGCGTGAACCCAGAGACTCTCTGTTATTGTTACTTTGGCTCATTCTCTGTATTAAAGGTGAGGTCAATCTGAGAAGTGGACTGAGTCCTGGTCATCTTCCCTCTCTCATCAATGGACACATGGGGTGTGGCCAGGTAAATTGGTAAACAATTTAATGTTGATGTTTTGGGTTTACAGTTGTGAGACTGCTGTAAAAGGTTCCGCTCCAACAAGTGAAAACAACAAAAAGAAACAGTTTCTGCACTAAGTCCTTCTGTTACCTGGGACCACCATCACCCAGGACCTCAAGTGGGAGCTGAACGTCAGCTCTCTCACCAACAGAGCACAACAGAGGATGTACTTTCTGCGGCAGCTAAGGAAGTTCAACCTGCCATAAACAATGATGGTGAACTTCTACACTGCCATCACTGAGTCCATCATCTCCTCCACCATCACCATCTGGTACTCTGCTGCCACTAAGGACAGGAGCAGACTGCAGTGTATCATCCATGCAGTAGAGAAGGTGATCGACTACAATCTGCCATCCCTACAGGACCTGTACACCTCCTGAGGCGAGCAAGGAAAATTGTGGCCGATCCCTTTCACCCAGGACACAAACTTTTTGTCACCCTCCCCTCTGGCAGACGTCCGCAGCTAGACTTAGAAATAATGCCAGAGAGCCCATGTACCGTGCCTCCCACCACTCCCACAAAGTACAGATTGATCATCCCTGCACTGAAAGGTGCTGTATGTGTATGTGGAAAGGTGCCTTTGCACAGCCCCATTCCATTATTCTATATTTATTTGGCAGTGAAAATAGTTTTACTCATTTGTCTATTTGACTCCTTCACTTCTTACAGAAGTATTTTTTTTCCTTTTTATTTTTATTGTTGTTTATGCACCAATGACACCAGATCAAATTCCTTGTATGTGAGAACTTACTTGGCGATAAATTCGATTCTGATTCTAATCTGATTTTTGCAGGATAAATCTTTGGATAAGCTGATATTGCCTTCCACTGCATTGTAAAAGTGTTTCTGGCTTCATGCTGTTGTCGAGTCACTGAACCTAGAGTCCGAGTTGAGTGGAGTCCCCAGTGTTCCAGTCCAAGTCTCTAAACAAGAGTCCAAGTTAAGTCCCAGTTATCAGAGTCAAATTCTAAAATGAGTTTCAGTGCTCCACTCTGACCCAAATAATAACTGTATCATTTTTAAACCTCAAACGGCACTGATCCACCTGCATTTCTTTGACGTTCTACACACTGGATGTGCTCGTCTGTCAACAAATGTGCTTTTCTGGGCGCATCTTTGAAATATGTCAATTGAACTTCAATGAAAATATTGCAAGCAGCATTTCCAACCACGTTAAATTAAAAACTAAATGAAAGATCAATTTTATTAAACACTACATCAAAGGAGAACTTTAAAACACTGTACATACATTTTCATTTTTGTTTTAATAAACTTAAAAATTTTACTGCATCCTGAGGAGCATCATGCAATCCCATCATGCAATGAGACAGTATTCTGTTAGTTAGTGATCGAAAGTCTATCATTTAATGATAGTAATAGCACACACACACACACACACACACACACACACACACACACACACACACACACACACCCACACACACACACACACACACACACACACACACACACACACACACACACCACAAAAAGGTGAAATTCCTTCATATATGAGATGATATTCATACTTATCCCTGCTGAGATGTGCATCATAACTTAGCAACTTTTATGAAAAAAGTGACACACCAAAAAACCTGTCAAAAAGAAGACATATCAAACCTAGACGAGACTCTCCTCTGTGCGTTCCAGCAAAGGTGAGACTATATTTCAACGTCTGCGCCTCTTAACATGTAACTGGTGAAGCAAAAAGGCAGCAGTCTGTGCATGTAGTCACTCCAATCACAGTCACTGAAGCTTCTAATTCCACCAGTAGTCACGGGTATCTTGATGGCTTCCCTCAGTCTGCTCTAGTCAGATTCACCATACTGAGTCACAGGCTTCATGTTTCTGAATTGTTGTAAATGAACTGAAAGCAACATTCTTTGACTTGGGAATTTTGGGCTTTCCATCCATTAGTTTGTCCAAAGTCAAACATGTGATGATTTAGTTGTGTTATATTACAGGAGAACTGAAATTCATCCTTTATAGTTTGGTATTATTATTTAATTTAGATGTTACAGAGATGTTCTCAATTTGAGATGAATACATAGTTATTTAATAACCTTTTGTATAAAGAAAGATTTTTTTCCACTTGATACCACAGCATAACAAAAACCTGTTCAATAGTGGCAAGTACTTTTACTATGCTCTTATATAAGTGTGGTGGTAAGATTTAGCATTTTTTTAATGTATAGTGTGGCTGTTATTGGCAGTTTCATTCATCCATTATAAGAACAGTACATTTGACTGTAAAACAGAAAAAATATAACAGAATCCAAGTGTGTCACAGCTGATAATTTAGTACTGAGGAGGACTGACAGGATCCAGTACTTGATACAAAATGTGTCTGGTCTTTGCACTTCACCCACCTTTGGCCTGACACCCAGAAAACCGCTGCAGAGTTTGGTGCTCCACATTTACAGACAGCGTCTTCCCGTTACCCAACACTCCAGGTTGTAGTTGAAGGTCAGCTCCGTGCCTGATTATGACACACAAAAACACATTCTACAATCTGAGGAATCCAACAGCTACCATTAGCTCACCTTTACTCACGCGAACTGAAAAAATACTGAGCATTCTGGGAAGAGAATTCTAAAATGGCTTTGTGCTAAAGAATGTATCATCATTTGTAAGCAGCTACATTTAAAAACTTTGCAGTAACTTCCACTTTTTCTAATTGCTTTGCGTTCATAGTGACCACATAATGTCAGACTTAAAGCCACAATTGTGCAAGCGATTGTCAAAATTAAATTCACCCCATGTGGTCTCTGAGAATGGTGGGTCTCGCTGAAGTAATCACCATATACATACAATACCTAAAAAATGCACGTTTAAATAATTTTTTAAAAATTACTAACGTAATGTATTTACATTGACATACAATTTTATCAGTTTGTTCATATATTACATGACATTGGGGAGCCAAGACTTTGGTGAACTTATTTCTAGCACCAAAACAGTTCATCCACATGTATAAAGGTGCATTTTCAACAAAGATTTAGAAGAATTTTTGAAAAATGCATTCAACTGTTTTCAGATTAGAGCCAAAATATTTCTAAATACAGTGTCTTCACAGTATGTGAAACATATTCTGAAAGTTGAGATTCCTCTGAACAATTGATATGCAACACATGGGCATTATACTAAAATACAAGTACCTTAAAAGGGAAAATACTGAAGGTATGTTAAAATTGAGAAAATCCCTTAGAGCTCGCGGAGGGTCCACTAGTCCTAACCTCTTTATATTATTTGATGGTGTATATTACAACCCCAAAGTGATTTTAAAGTTCACAAATAAATGTAACACTTTCAAATAGTTAACAAACCAGATCTAATTTTGTCCAATTTACAAAAATAAAGTATGTGATTCTGTTGACATACACCATTAATCACCTTTAATTGCACTGTTGTCTATAAATTTGTTGAAATGAAAATCAACAAATAATGGTAATTTACCATAATTAAATGGGTTTTTTAAAATTGTCACACTTTTGTAACATTACTTAACCTACTTTAGTGCAACATATAGACTATCAAATGTAAAAACAACTTCAACATGCTCTCCTTAATACTGGGACTAGTGGGACTAGGGTTCTAAGGGTTAAGGAGGTTTAATTGTCTTGGGAGTGCACGTGCACAGTGGGGGCACTGTTTTCACTTATGTACATGTGAGGAAAAATCTAACAAAAGGTTTGATCCTGCTTGGACCCAACTCGGTGGAATGTTTCAGAGTCAACCAATGATAAAACTAATTGATACAGCAGGGAACAGTAGGGTTGTGTATTTAGGGAGGCTATGTGTGTGTGTCATATGTGTTGGAGCATTGCCATGGTTACTGTTAGGCACAGGTCAGTAAAAGCTGACATACATAGTCAACGGTCCTTCAGACACAGGTCAAATTGAAGGTCATAACTGTTTAATCTGAATGGTTTGGAGCCATTACGGATTAAACATAGAGGAGGTGCTGCACCGTGATTGTGAATGCTGACCTTTAATCCTGCAGATTTATCTTTGATTTTAACCGCCGTTAATCCTGTTTACTGGTGTGTGTTGGGAAGGGTTTGTGTAAGTGTATGTGTGGGAGGGCGTTGCATGTGTTAGGGTTGTGGGGAGCATTTAAATTAGTAGTTGTGGACGTGTGGTAACGAAGAGGTTGTTTATGTGTGTGTGGCACTGCCACAATTAGTGTTGCAAGGCAACAGGCAAACTGTACATAGATATACACCTACATACAAACATACATACATACATACATCTGACTTTATATATAAGCTCATTTTTTTCCAATTACAAATTGCATTGTTAAGGTTTATTATTCATTTAAACATGTTTTATTTAAGCAGGAAGATGAGATCTCACCTGCAGTGACATCTACGAGAGCAAAGAGTCCCACACGAGTGTCTCCGCTGACTGTCCACTTCTGGGTCTCACAGTTTGGTTGGCAGCAGTGGTTCATGAAGCGAGCTTCATTCCCCTTTGGTCCGGCATCGATGATCCGATCCTAACGTACACACACCCACACACACAGCAGAACTTGAGACGGTTTTCATTTGATGCAGATTCTCTATGATGTTTCACATTCAAACACACACTCACACAACGTCAGTGTGCTGACATGCAAAGCACCCAAATGCACACACAGAGCAATTTGGGGATTAAGAACCTTGCTTAAGGGTACTTTGGTGAGTTACCCTGTGTGAACTGAACAAAGGGTCGTCTGGTCAGAAGCCCACCTTGCTAACATCCAGGCCTCCACCACCCCATAAACACATAAACATAAGACTCCATCGGCAACTTATACACTCATAAAAATATTCCAAAAAGGTATAGTTTGGACTATCTATGACTGAATTCTATGGAGTTATGGGGTAAAAACAGCAAGAATGGTGACAAAGGTCAATTTTGGCTTGTATAGGGGTCAGAAGTTTTTGGTAAAAAGTGATGCAAATTATTACTTGAGTTAATAGGGTTTAAAAAGGGATAGTTTGGACCAAGTATCATGCTTAGTTATCACGTTACAGGGTAACGTATGTCACATGTCATAGAATCCAATGGACATTGAGCTTGTTGACATTACTTTGGAAACCAAGCATTCAACACAGACAAAACTATTCCATTTATTAATCCAATTAGCTCAACTAATAATTTGCATCACTTTTACTAAGATTGAAGCATTTAACTTTTGACCCAGTACAAACTGAAATTGACCTTTGTCACCATTTTGGGAAAATGAGGCGAACGAGAAACGTCATGTCGGTAACTGTTAGCCTACACAGCTCACCAGAGTAGCTACGTTCTCTCGCCTGCAAAACCGCCTCGACACTTTTGTGGTCCGGGTCATAAACAAACACATGTCCACTTTCCACTGCATTGTCACTTTTTCTTTTCTTTCGTATTTTCACTTTGTTTGCATGTAATTTGCCCAAAATCTCAGAGAAAGTGCTGTGTTTCTGTCCCTGGAAGCAGAGAAATTACATCATATGTAAGTGCCCGCTTTAGTGCCCGCCCTCAAATGAGACTGTACTGCCTAACTGACCCCTACATGGCTGCTTATTGAAAATTCAAGTGGCCAATCAGTTTTTTTTCAAAAGAGTTAATGTCTAAAGGCCCACTGACACGAGCATGTCTTTGATTCATGCACTAGCACGACCTGTGTCGTGCTGGAGAGCAAACTTGTCTTTAACGGGTGCAGACAGGACACCAGAGGGGCGCCGGTGCGTGCTATTGCGCACAGAGAAATGTCGTGCTACGTCGCGTGATCTAATCTCCAACACGACGTGCAACTTGTCAAGTGGCATAAAGAAGACGTGAACAGAGCGAGTGGTGACGTCAGCAGATTGCATCAGAGCGCAGCTCGTCTGAAGGATTATAACAAGAAGTTAAATCTGTTATAAACATACTTTAACAGCTGCACACAAGAAGGAAAGAACACACAACTGTTTTATCAAGTCATGACAATGTAAACAAGACAACTAATTACCTTTTTAGACGGCTCAAAATGCTTTCTGCGGGTAGTTAGGCGAACGGCTCCGGCTTCAGCCTTCTCTGTGATTCAGAAAGTGATTTGCAGAATTGGAGTCACTGACCTGCTGGCCTCTTGCTGAGGTTGAGACAGTCGGTGATTTGCAGAATTTGCAGAAAAAAATGATTAATCCTCCATGAAATATTTATTTTATATATGCAGCGTCCAGTGCAGAGTGCGTGGCAGCCGGTAGAACAAACAATGGCGTCCAGCTGGGAACACAGCGGGTGGGATCGTCACGACGACATGCGTGCTATTGCGTGAGTCTCAGGCATGCTCGTGTCAGTGCACCTTAAGGAGTGTCTGTGCTGAATTTGGTGCTTGTATCGCCATTTGAAGGATTGTTTCAGTTATTTGCTGCACTAGTACTGATTACTACCAACTCACCATGCTCCCAACTTTGAAACAGTTTTGCTCAAAATCAGCAACAGACCAAAAACAAAACCCCACTGCTATATGAGCGTGTAAACAAACAAACAAACAAACAAACAAACAAACAAACAAACAAACACTGACTTCGACAATGACCATGTGGAATTTGGCTCTGAGTTTTACCTTGTCCAGAGTTAGCATGTAGAAGTTACAGATGTCGTTCTCCTGGGCGTGTCTGATCCGCGATCTGCACTCCTCCTCGTCAATCATCTCACCTACGTACTCACTCACAAACTGACCCTGAGGGACAAACACAAGAAGTGTTTGTTAGCTGTCGTCTTTAGTGGACTCGCGTGCAGCTTCAAAAGGACCAAACCCAGGGTGTTTCAGCACATCATTGACTGAAACAGTGTCTGAAACATTTGTTTGTTTGCTCACAACCATTTGAAATGGCTGGTTTGCTGGAATCACTGATAATGTGACAACTTAACTGACAGCACGTGTTCTTATTTTGTGTTGTCACAGCTTTAACAGTGACCAGCACCGATGTTAAGACGCGATCACGGAGCAGACAGCAACAGCAGTGGAGTTATATCATAAAAATCTGCATGTTCTTACCTTCTTAATGTCGTGGACACAGCGGAGCCCCCATCCTCTGGACAGGGTCCTGAAGATCTCCACCTGACTGTACTGGCGTTTAGTAAAGGCCTGGTTGAGACAGTGCTCACCGGCTGGACAAACCTGCAGGTTCAGAGGGAAAGTGGAAAAATGACATCACACATACTTAAAGGAGACTCGGTCATAAATGTTCAAGCACAAAACAACAGCACATCTTATTTCTGCTGCATGTCACCAAACCGCAGCTACTCCTGAATGGGTGCTGAAGTGTCCATGAGCAGGACATGACACCTCTAAACTGCCCGGTGCTAGATCAGGTGTGAAACCTCTAACCTGTGATTGGTCCAGAGCCTGGAAAATTATCCACTTGGGTTGGTGGGATCATGAACACGGCAGCGACTGTAAACACATTCAGAGCCGTGTTACCTAGAAAAAATGCAACAGGAAGTGTGTGTTCCTCAATCAACTAATGAGGTCTGAAGCATCACTAATGTCTTCTTCTGGCTGCTCTCGACCATTTGAGCTTCCACCATGGATTCAGGATGGATCAGTGTATTGATACGGCACGTTTGCTGCTACATTCAACATCTACTAGTCATTACAGCTGAATTACTGTCGTCTGCAGCGGAAGACGGCAGACAATGACATCAAACACGCCAAGTTTGGCAGTGTCTCTGAAACACAATAATTTATTAATTGAAAGGCCACAGCGATTTAGCATTTTCATAATTTTACATTCGATGACCAGACAGTGTCTGTATACAAAGGCAGAAGCCACCAAAAAGGTGAAATTTTGACATGCTAGGACGTGGATACTACTGTCAAAACCTGTCTGGTTTCTGATCAACAGAAAGTTTGAAATTATACCAAACTGATGAATATGGAACATTCCTGGAAAATTATACAATCTTTAGTGAAAACTAGAGACATTCTTCATGAAATGCTCTGCGCCCAGTATTATTTTCCATGCAAAGTGCAGTAATATGTACTTGTATGGGGTGGGTATTTGGTTGAAGCCTTATGTGCTTGATGTAAACTGGGATATACAATGAAAAAATTGGAGACTGGCATAATATTTATTTAGAGGATGTGACAAACAGTGACCATAAAAAGTCGGTCACGGTCGCCAAGCCTTCAAAACAAATGCAACCACTGATGACCTTGAAATGGAGGTCAAGGTCACCGGCCTTCGAACCCATGTGAAGTACTCCTCCAAGGCATGTACCCACCAAGTATGAAGTTTCTATGAGCAAAAAGTGCCGAGCTATGTTGTGGCAAAGGATTTGACAGTTGTGACCATTGGTGACCTTGATGAAAAGTAGGTCAAGGTCACTGGCCTTACCAAATATTAAGTTTCTGTGAGCAATAGGTGCCGAGCTACGTTGTGGCGAAAGATTTGACAGTTGTGACCACTGGTGACCTTCAAAAGTAAGTCAAGGTCACTGGCCTTCAAACCCATGCGAAGTACTCCTCCAAGGCATGTACCCAACAAATATGAAGTTTCTGCGAGCAGCAGGTGCGTAGCAACGTTGTGGCGAAGGATTTGACAGTTGTGACCACTGGTGACCGTGAAAAGTAGGTCAAGGTCACTAGCCTTCGAATCCATGTGAAGTACTCCTCCAAGCCATGTACCCACCAAATATGAAGTTTCTGCGAGCAAAAGGTGCCGAGGTACGTTGCGGCGAAGGATTTCACAGTTGTGACCACTGGTGACCTTCAGAAGTAGGTCAAGGTCACTGGCCTTCGAACCCATGCAAAGTACTCCTCCAAGCCATGCACCCACCAAATATGAAGTTTCTGCGAGCAATAGGTGCCGAGCTATGTTGCGGCGAACGAATTGCGGCCAGACAGACGGACGGACGGACAACCTGGATGCTTATATGACCTCTTATGAAAAAAAGAAATACGGGAATATCCGGAAAACTTTTTTATTGGTGCTTAAAAAGTTAACTTTAGTGATGTTACGGCATCATTTCTCTAAGGAATTTCCTACCATATCTCACGGCAAGTCATGATTCAGTAGCACGAAATATACATTAATCTATTGGTTCATGATATCGCCACGAAAAGTGCCTCATTTTCGTAACGGGAGCACAAATTCATTCTAACACATAAAAGTGAAGCGGGGGTCAGGGTGGTTATGGTTAGGGTTGGGGGTAGGAGTAGGGTTAATAACAGTGAGTTAAAAAAATCCCCGTCACAAAAATTTGAATCATTTCGTGATGGGAGCACGAAAAAAACAAACAAACAAACAAACAAAAAAAAAAAAAACGTGAGACTGGGTTGGGAATTTCACACAAATTATTCACATTTTGTGAATATATAAAACCAGGTGACTCTGTATAGATGTACACAGTGGACGTGTTTCTCCATTGTTAAAGATAAAGCAAAATCCAGTTTGTCCTCATCACTGTAGCAAGAAGGAAAACAAAATTTATTTAACTTTCGATGACATGTACTGTCAGTGTGTACGACTGCTGGTACCGCAGCCAACGCTGGCAGAATTTTCCATCATCTTCTCACTGAAAAAAAGGGAACGTGGTTTGTCGGTGTCAGTGGTGGGCACACTTCCGATAATCTGATAACAGATAATTATCGAAGATAATGTTTTCATTATCGGACTATCTTTTTTAGATAACTTTATAAACCATCATCTGACTAATTATCTTCCAATGAATTGCCGTCCGATAATTTTTAGACCGATAACGTAGTAAACCAAGCTGAACAGTGAAAAACATTTTTAAAACTTAAAAGCAGTTGAGACAGAAGAGAGCTGTTTTCAGAAATCTATCCTCTGTAGGCAAAGGAGAACTGGTGACCCCCCCCAAAAAAATCACTTCCTTTAACACCATACTGATATAATCGCAATATCACCCAAGTCATCCAGAGGCATACATTTTTAACTTATGGTTCAAATTTTAACCTACTCATTTTGGACAAGTTATTTAAAATTACTGTCATGTCTGAAGTTTTATAAAGTGAAAATATCAGATATATGTTTTCGTTTTAAAGTAATGTGCTAATTTTTAAGGTTTTGTGAGCACATGCTGTGCCCGGCAGCAATGCATTATGGGTAGCATAAGGTAATCTCAGATGTTCACGACAGGACAAATGCATTTCAGACACTCTGTTTAGGCTCCACGGACAACAGCATTAAACTCTAGTGCCTAAAACTCTCGTGAATATATTCTCTGGGTTTATAGACGTTATTGTATTTGCATTTGTTAAATTCCACGCATCTTAAATGTAGCAGACACGGATTATCTGGAATTTTGTTTGGCAAGTTTTCAAGGCCGCTACTGCCATCTTCTGGCCAGTAGTGTTCATGGCAGTATTCGCCCCAAGTACTAAGCGTCTGGGTACCAGTAGATGGCAGTGTTCTATTTATTTTGACCCGGTTATCAGATGGTGGTCAAATCAACTTTTTGGCTTTGCAAATGGCTTTTTTTTTTTTTTTTTTTTTTTTTTACAAATTAAGTGTAAAAACAAAACAACAACAAAAAAAACATTACAAGACAGCTCTGCGGTTGGATGCTTGTAGCTCTTCAGCAGCAGGAGGTGGTCGTGAGATGTTAAAGCTTGTTACTCCACTACACGATGCAGGATGCATGATTAACCTGAACTCGGTCCAAAAATTCTCGCACGAATGAAAAATCATCTGAAAAATGGCCAAAACACGCACAGTGTAAAGCCAACATTTATGTGTCAAGATAAGGCTTTCAGAACTGACCAACTGTTAACCTTGTCCTTTGTTTTATCTATGTTTTTATTATTTATTATTGCATTTTACCTGTGAAGTGCTTGTGACTTATGTCTGTGAAAGGCACTATATAAATAAATTTACTTACTTACTTACTAATATTGAGTGCACGTTTTACAACATCATAAACGTGCGCACATTCTCTCCACATGCAAAACATTTTGCGATGACACTTCCAGGGCTCCGTAAAAATGCCTGTTTTTACAATAAAAATGGAATATTTTGCAAAGCACATTTATCTTTAAACCAACACACGGTCACATTAACGTGTTGGTTTACATAATGAATGACTGAACCAATCAGTGTTTAGCAGAGGCACTTTTACCCAGAATGCTTTGCGGTCTGTGTTTGTTACAAAACCTCAGAATTAGTGCATTATTCAACATTAAAAGATATATGTTATATTTTAACTTTGTACAAATGACAGAATTGACATTAATGGAGTTATTCTATCAGTATTTTCACAAACCATAAGTTAGTATGACTTTATTTTTCAAGACCTCCGCCTGACCGGAGCATTATGATTAGTAGAGAGCTGATTTTGTGGGTGCTTTCAGGATTCTTCTGTGCAGCTTCCTACAGGGAGCAGCATGGTCAAACATGGAAATACTGGCTCATTCTTTGGGTCTTTCGTCACTTTTGATGCTTTCAAAAGTGATCGTGTTAAAAGTCAATTTCAGCTTCTTAGTAATTGCAAATGTACCAGAGACAATACTGGAATTTATCGGTTATCGATTATCTGTAACTTCCGATACATTTTTGGGTGGTTTATCGGTTTATCTTTATCAAAGATAACTTTTCAGTTATCTGATTATCTGTTATCAAAGTTAATTTTTTGGTTATCTGTGCCCACTACTGCATCTGATGCCCTTCATGATCAGTGATGCCGGTAACGCGTTACTTAGTAACGCGTTACTCTAATCTGACCACTTTTTTTAGTAACGAGTAATCTAACGCGTTAATCTTTCCAAATCAGTAATCAGATTAAAGTTACTTCTCCATGTCACTGTGCGTTACTATTATTTTTCATTGTGGGTCGATAGCAGCATTAAACTTGGTCCGTGGGCAGGAGGTCGGGGTTCGACTGAACTGCCCACTTTAAGCGAGCTGTGAGCTTTTAATCCGCGGTTTTTTGCAGCTGCTCGACTCGTCCTCACCTCTTAAAGCGCGGTGATCAGCACACCTGCACTGAGCTTTACAAAGACATTTTTATACTTTTTTTCCTCCTTTATTTAGAATTCTGAGCTGAGCCGCTCTGTATCTGGTCGTTAAAAACAGCTGATCCTCCGCGACGCGTCAACAACTAACACTATTTTCCACTCAAATGCACCTAAACTCTCTTTCTGAGGACCACATGATGTGAAAGAGCAATAAAACTTTCTTACCTGTAAATCTGGTCCTGTTTTCTGCATAAATAAATGTTATCCATTCTTTGTGCTCAAACGCCAAAGCAGGGGCGAATCCAGATGGAATGGGAGCGTGGGGCAAGGATGTGCCCCCCTCCCCCACAACACCCCTAATTAAAGGTGCAATTTTGAAAGCCGTTTTTTACTACAACTAATATTGCTTAAAATAATAATAATTCGACAAGTAAAATGTTTAGAGAGAAATTTAAATGTTAGAAAAATGTTAGAATTTAATAGTTACCTTTATAAACAATGTAGGCTCGAAATTGCAAGTTTTACTGTTACGTGCTGTCAACAGTTAAATATGAGGTCAAGAAAGAGGGTCTTTATTTTACTTTTTATAAAACAAGTATTTATTTTCATTGAAGTCAAGAAAGGGTGACTATAAAGTGAGTTTTGGCAAAACAGGTATCATTGTCATGTTGAGGTGGCAGAGGGTTGTTGTCGGCAGCTGGAAAAGTAACTAAAAAAGTACTAGTAATCTAACTTAGTTACTTTTACAACTGAGTAATCAGTAAAGTAACTAAGTTACTTTTACAATTGAGTAATCAGTAAAGTAACTAAGTTACTTTTTCAAAGTAACTGTGGCAACACTGTTCATGATACAACCCCAATCTACAACGAGAAAGAACCTGGGTCCATGTTTTGTTTGGTAGCAGGAGGAAGAACACACACACGTACTCACACACGCACTCACGCACGCACGCACGCACGCACACACACACACACACACACGACAAGAACATTGCAATTAACTGGTGAACCTGAACTAGAGGTGGGACAATTGTGCCAAACCTTGAGCAAATTATCAATCTCAGCCATGTATGAATTAACTTGAGCACAGCAACCATTAATAGTGCAGAAATTCCGATGCCCCGCCCACATTCACTGCAGACTGCTCTGCCAATTATCCACATGGCTCTGGCCAATTAAAAACAAAAACAACAACAACAACAACAACAAAACAATCTGTGTTGTATTTTACTTTTAGTTTAATCTGTAGCTGCATCAAAATATCTGAGGACCCAAATATGTGTGTGGCTCTGTTTCATTCACATGTACTGCAAATAGCACACAGGCAAAGAAGTGATTATGTCACCACCTTTAAATAGTTAACAGATTTTTCTGGACTTTCTATGACTGTGAAAGAAGTTACAGACATGAAATGTACATACATACACGCACGCACGCACACACACACACACACACACACATATATATATAAACATTTCAGCAATTGAAAAGGTGACATACAGTAGTGTTCAGAATAATAGTAGTGCTATGTGACTAAAAAGATTAATCCAGGTTTTGAGTATATTTCTTATTGTTACATGGGAAACAAGGTACCAGTAGATTCAGTAGATTCTCACAAATCCAACAAGACCAAGCATTCTGATATGCACACTCTTAAGGCTATAAATTGGGCTATTAGTAAAAAAAAGTAGAAAAGGGGGTGTTCACAATAATAGTAGCATCTGCTGTTGACGCTACAAACTCAAAACTATTATGTTCAAACTGCTTTTTTAGCAATCCTGTGAATCACTAAACTACAACCCCTGGCAAAAATTATGGATTTGCAGGTTGGAGCCTTGTCATGGACTATTTTCTTCAACTTCCACCAAAGATTTTCAATTGGATTAAGATCCGGACTATTTGCAGGCCATGACATTGACCCTATGTGTCTTTTTGCAAGGAATGTTTTCACAGTTTTTGCTCTATGGCAAGATGCATTATCATCTTGAAAAATGATCTCATCATCCCCAAACATCCTTTCAATTGATGGGATAAGAAAAGTGTCCAAAATATCAACGTAAACTTGTGCATTTATTGATGATGTAATGACAGCCATCTCCCCAGTGCCTTTACCTGACATGCAGCCCCATATCATCAATGACTGTGGAAATTTACATGTTCTCTTCAGGCAGTCATCTTTATAAATCTCATTGGAACGGCACCAAACAAAAGTTCCAGTATCATCACCTTGCCCAATGCAGATTCGAGATTCATCACTGAATATGACTTTCATCCAGTCATCCACAGTCCACGATTGCTTTTCCTTAGCCCATTGTAACCTTGTTTTTTTTCTGTTTAGGTGTTAATGATGGCTTTCGTTTAGCTTTTCTGTATGTAAATCCCATTTCCTTTATTTAGGCGGTTTCTTACAGTTCGGTCACAGACATTGACTCCAGTTTCCTCCCATTCCTTCCTCGTTTGTTTTGTTGTGCATTTTTGATTTTTGAGACATATTGCTTTAAGTTTTCTGTCTTGACGCTTTGATGTCTTCCTTGGTCTACCACTATGTTTGCCTTTAACAACCTTCCCATGTTGTTTGTATTTGGTCTAGAGTTTACACACAGCTGACTGTGAACAACCAACATCTTTTGCAACATTGCATGACGATTTACCCTCTTAAGAGTTTGATAATCCTCTGCTTTGTTTCAATTGACATCTTTCATGTTGGAGCCATGATTCATGTCAGTCCACTTGGTGCAACAGCTCTCCAAGGTGTGATCACTCCTCTTTAGATGCAGACTAACGAGCAGATCTGATTTGATGCAGGTGTTAGTTTTGGGGATGAAAATTTACAGGGTGATTCCATAATTTATTCCTCAGAATTGAGTGAGTCCATATTTTTTCCCCTCTGCTTGGTCTAAAAAGTAACCGTTACTGACTGCCACAATTTTTTTTCTTGATTTCTTATAGTGTTTCTTAAAGCCAGAAAGTTGCCATTTGAAATGACTTTAGTTTTGTGTCATGTCTGTGATCTGCTTTTTTTCTACAAGATTAAACAACTGAATGAACATCCTCCGAGGCCGGTGATTCCATAATTTTTGCCAGGGGTTGTAGTATTTAGTTGTATAACCACAGTTTTTCTTGATTTCTTCACATCTGCAAGGCATTAATTTTTTTGGTTTGGAACCAAGATTTTGCTCAGTTACTAGTGTGCTTGGGGTCATTGTCTTGTTGAAACACCCATTTCAAGGGCATGTCCTCTTCAGCATAAGGCAACATGATCTCTTCAAGTATTTTGACATATCCAAACTGATCCATGATACCTGGTATGCAATATATAGGCCCAACACCATAGTAGGAGAAACATGCCCATATCATGATGCTTGCACCACCATGCTTCACTGTCTTCACTGTGAACTGTGGCTTGAATTCAGAGTTTGGGGGTCATCTCACAAACTGTCTGCGGCCCTTGGACCCAAAAAGAACAATTTTACTCTCATCAGTCCACAAAATATTCCTCCATTTCTCTTTAGGCCTGTTGATGTGTTCTTTGGCAAATTGTAACCTCTTCTGCACATGTCTTTTATTTAACAGAGGGACTTTGCGGGGGATCAATGGGTGAGCCTTTGCCATTCTGGTTATTCTTCTATCCATTTTGATTGTTGTTTTCCGTTTTCTTCCACGCATTCTTGGTTTTTTTTGTCCATTTTAAAGCATTGGAGATCATTGTAGATGAACAGCCTATAAATTTTGCACCTGTGTATAGGTTTTCCCCTCTCCAATCAACTTTTTAATCAAACTACGCTGTTCTTCTGAACAATGTCTTGAACGTCCCATTTTCCTCAGGCTTTCAAAGAGAAAAGCATGTTCAACAGGTGCTGGCTTCATCCATAAATAGGGGACACCTGATTCACACCTGTTTGTTCCACAAAATTGACGAACTCACTGACTGAATGCCACACTACTATTATTGTGAACACCCCCTTTTCTACTTTTTTTTTTTTACTAATAGCCCAATTTCATAGCTTTAAGAATGTGCATATCATGAATGCTTGGTCTTGTTGGATTTGTGAATTTGTGAGAATCTAGTGAATCTACTGGTACCTTGTTTCCCATGCAACAATAAGAAATATACTCAAAACCTGGATTAATCTTTTTAGTCACATAGCACTACTATTATTTTTGAACACTACTGTAAGTACTGCCAGGGTCCAAGAAGCCACTTTCTGCTCTGCACTTTTACCAAACTCACAAGGGTCTGTGTTATACCAAAGGAACAGCTGACGGAAATATTCTTAAGTTTATATGTGACAGGAGGTGCAGCTGATGGCCATATTGACTATGAGCGAGTCAAATTTAAAAAATAACACAGTGACACAGTAACAACACACTAAATAATGAACATAAAGAATACAAAAAAACCCCAAACATCTATTTTGTTTTTTGATGTTCTTTAATTGCAAAAACAGCATTTTTCTTTCAAGTTGTATTTCCTCAAGTAAAAGTATGAATTGGCAAAATTTTCACGTCTTTTTGAATTTTGCACTGTTTCTACTCATTGTGGGCAAAGAGAGATTTGACATCTACAGAATGTGAGCTGATGAATGTGAAAACGAAGCTACAACAAAAATATGGTAAATGGACTGCATTTATATAGCGCTTTTCCACCTGCATCAGACGCTCAACACGCTTTACAATAATGCCTCACATTCAACCTGATGTGAGGGTGCTGTCATACAAGGTGCTCACTACACACCAGGAGCAACTAGGGGATTAAAGTCCTTGCCCAAGAGCCCTTAGTGATTTTCCGGTCAGGCTGGGATTTGAACCGAGGATCCTCTGGTGTCAAGCCCAACGCTTAACCACTGGACCATCACCTCCCCACACAAAACTGCACAAATAGCTTAAAATAACAAAGAATCTACAAAACAAACATAAACCTTTAAATGATGGATTTAATTCTTACATGTCTGTGTGTAATCTTTATATTTAAAAAATCATATTTTATTAAATAACAATAAAATCAGCAGGATACGGCTCTGTTGCAAGGTATGCATTTATTAAGTGTTGATTACTTTGTCCACTCTGGTTTACAATTATTTGGTGAATTTTTAAGGCTGGCTGCACTTGTTATATTGCAACTAGAAGTACAGCTAACGGTAAGTCTCTGCGAAATAAGGCAACAATAATAGTGCGCCCCCTATGGTGGCGCAGAGGTGACAATATGTGAGAGGGAGAATTATTGCTTTCTCCTGCCTGTCAGGGTGTCTGTGTACAGGCATTTCTTGCCCTGCGACAGACTGGTGTCCTGTCCAAGCTGTACCCCGCCTCACACCCTACGACTGCTGGGACAGGCTCCACCCCCCACCTCGCCCCTGTCACCCTTACCTGGAGTAATCGGGTATAGAAAATGGATGGATGGATGATTTGGATATAATGTGATATGATGATAATGTGTTTGTTTGTGTGCATACACACAGTAGATGGAATTTCTGATTAGAAATGTGAAAATTGTTGCTTTTCACTTGCAGGGCAGCCATATTGAATTCATAGAATTTTTCAGTCTCAAGACTATTACTGTAACATTTTGGAAACTTCTATGAGATTGTGTTGTGTTGGGACCATTTCTGCTGCCGTTTGTTTTACATGATCTCACAGATCGATTAATATAGCAGCAAACTCTCAGCCATATGAGGTGACAACAAACTGCAGGGAGCTAAAAGTTGGCAGTAAGTATTATCCCAGTGGGTGGACACTGAAGTATTTGACACTGAAGTTATATGCACTTGAACTGCCATCAAGGGACGACATGTGCACAGGCAACATCAGTATTATGCAACATCTGGCAACTACGAGTTACCTTTGTCATGATTTGACTCTGTGGAACGAGACTCGGCTTGGACTTTGTAAACAGTGACCAACACTGTTGATGTGTGTTGTTTGTTTTCTCTGTATGTGTGTGTGTGTGTGTGTGTGTGATGGGAGAGTTCCTGTACCTGTGGGTGGCATTCGTACAGCAACATACGGTTGATGCACTCTGAATCCATTCCACACGGACTCTCATCTGTTGCCTTACAGTTACAGCGCGGGATCTCTGACAGGTCCGCGGTGAAGATCTGCACCTTTCCTATTGGTCTATTTACCTGCAGGAGTCAATACGGACAGAACAAGGGAAGGCAGCACACAAACAGTACAGAGCATGAATAAAACTTTCAGTATTTTTTCTAATGACAATATCCATGTGCAGAGTTTTAATACAAAATCTTAAAAAATAACCTGAGCAGTCAACACATCAAGAATGATTTCAAAACAATCACGGATCATCGGTAATCATAATAAAGACTAAAACCACACTCTTTAATTTAGCCATTTGTATTTTAATTTCCTATCCTATGACAACAAAAGTGGAATATTTTGTTTTGCAAGGAAAATTTGCACGGGGTTGAGCCGGGGTCTAGGGCCCACGGGGCCCCTGAAACCAAATTAATTTTGTATTTAATGATACATTTTCAGCATCTCCTGGAAGAAAAAAAAATCTCAAAAGATGTGCATATTTAAATGACCCTGTGTTCAAACTTTCATTGAACTGTCAATGATCATGTTGAAATAACAGAATATGACGTGGAAGTAGGATCTGGAATGATTTTCCTTTTAATTGTAAACCAAATTATGCATTAAGTCAGAGCAATTAAACTACATGAAATTCATGAAGACTGAAAAGACTGTTACAGCATTTCAAAAACCACAGCTAAAGCTTGTAGAATATTTTGAAAATCATGGTAAAATATCAATAACATACCTTATAGTAAAAAGTCACATACTGTTGTGTAAATTCCTGTAAATCCACAGTGTCTTTTTTCCCATGAAAAAGTCTACATTAATAAAAACTCATTTACATTCTTGTGTAAATTCCTGTAAATCCATTCAAAGCCACAATGTCTTTTTTTCCTATGAAAGAAAGTCTAGATTAAGAAAGTCTAGATTATGTTTTAAATGGCCTCATCGCAATGACAAATAATAATAATAATAATAATAATAATAATTAAAAATCTAAACTGAAGTGATCTGATCTCGAACAAGAAAAGGGAATCGGCAACATGCTTGCTTGCGTAAAATATTACAATTTTAATACAAACATATGTTCAAAATGAACATTTGCCAACAGCACCAAATCCATCTGGAATCCAGATGTGGGTCTCAGATCCACAGTGAAGTCTGTAGTTATAAATACTCAGACAGACACACAGAAGTGTTCACAATACCTTGTATCTGCAAACTGGCACGGTGAAAATAATTAAACTCCTTCAGCTAAAGTGGGTGTTAAAATTAAAGTGAAAAAAAAAATCGTAATTTGGATGATTCTTTTTCCCCGAACAATGTTGATATTTTATCCAAAGAGTCCTGAGATTTTCTCCTTTACCTTAATGTGTTTATACGGTGGCGGCTTCCTGTCGTTCTTCTTGTCCTCTTGAAGCTGCCGTAGCTCTTTCTCCACCTGTAGCTCTCGAAATCTCACAGCTGCTTCCTCCAAAGCTGAGGAGGGAGAACAAAACATTCCAGTGCATGAACAAACTCGTCCTTCCATGCCAGCATGGTGTCTTATTCTCACACTGGCACAAAACACCCAACATACCTTTCTTATAAGTGGCATCAACTCCTTTTCCCATCTTCTCTTTGCTGTTGGCATCCACGTCCATATAAGGGAAGACCCTGGCCTGGTAGGTCCAAAGGTAATCATTGGAGCCAAAGAAGTGAACGGGAAACTCACCCACGTCGTGCCTCATCCGCTGGATGTTGTCTGGGATTGTTTTCGGATGACTGACCTCTGCTGGCCACCACCTGCTTGTGGCAGAAGAATAAAATGTACAATTCACCTCATGTTTCTCAGCAACAAAGAACTGGTCTGTTTCCATGTTTGTGCAGCCCATCTTCATCTCCAGACCAGGATGACATTACATGCACATTTAGTAGGCAAGTGAGGATTCTGACCTTATCATTTCTGTGCAGATTTTCCTACTCCAAGCTATATAAACCTGAATGCTTATTAGATTTAAGCATTGTCAGGTGACATGCAAGAGATTTAACAGACACTGAAAACTCATTATTATTCTGTCTCTGCTGAGTATTGGTTTGTTTATAAGTTTGTTCTTGTAAAAAAAAAAAAGGGGGGTAGAGATTTAACATATGTATGTGAATGTAATACACATTACAGCCCCAAATAAAAAGATAAAAAAATGTCTTTCAGGGGGATGCAACACTCTTAAAATAACCAAGCTACTAAGGTGTGATCAAAGAACAACCAAAGGTTTTGTTGCAAATACTCAACAGGATCACAAGAAATGTGTGGAGAAGATGCAAAATAAATGCAGAAGACTTGAGAAGAAATAAATGACGTTACCAGGAACCCATTATCCTCTAGTGCCACCATATTCCATAACTGCAACCTAACTGGAGTGTCTGGAACTACAAGGCGTTCAACATTCAGAGACATGGCCAAAGTAAGGAAGACGGAAACATGGCAACCACTGAACAAGACTCCCAAGATGAGAGGTCAAGATTGTGCCAAGAAGTATTGGAAGACAAAAGAAACAAGTCATTACTCAGCTGAGGTCCCCCGCCTATTATACTGATACGGCATGGTGACAAATGAAACAAATAAGCATGGACAGAAGGACGGACAGATGCATGGAGTCCATTTCAATGATCCTCCTATTTCACAGAGAGGGACAGTGGAAAAAGACCAAACAATACAGAAAAGAGTAGTTTTTCATTAATTTTCATGTATGACCATGACCCTTAAGTCCAAGGTCAAATGCAGCTGGCTCAAGGGAGCTGGGATATATAATGTGCTATAGGTGTTCAATGCAAATTTAGACTTTAGAAGATAAATTTGTTGCTGAGAAGCCAAAATATACCCAAAAAGTAATTTTTTAAAATCCACTGCATGTTTAAACTTGACCCCAAGAGTCAAGATCAAATGTAGTGTGTCTGGATACATGATTTCTAGGAGTGATATTTGTTTCAAAAGAGAAAAAGTGGTATTTTAGGGTGAGATGGTGGGTGTCTGTCGGCCGTTATCTTAGATGACCTTGGAAATCTGGGTCAAGGTCACGCGTAGACGTCACATTTGTGTCCATTTACAATATGATACAAGTAAGTAATGTCTCAGAAAGGGGCAACTAGGAAATCTAGGGCTCTCAAAATGTGACGCATGGACGGACGGATGTAGGCCATTTCAATGGTCCCTCTTATTTCATGGCGGGGACAATAAGAATGAGTCGTCATTGACCAGATGGATGGATGAGGGTGTTGGTGGCTCACTAATGGACGCAGTTCTCCTACAGCAAGGTGGAGGAGGGGTACTTGTGTGAGCTGTTCGGGTCAAAGATGGATTAAAAATCAACTCCCAAACCAACTGTCAATTTTTAGAAGCTATTGTCTTCAAGCAGTGATACAAAAAAAAAGTGCATCAGTCAAGAAGGTCATGATTTCTATGGAGGACAATACACCCATCACGATGCATCCAAGTACTCCACTGCTTGGCCAAAAGATCACATAATAATGACATCCCTTACCAAAAAGTAGTACATGCAAGTATGTTTCAAGTATACTTCCAGTTTACTTTCTATACTTTCGTATACTTATCAGTACTATTTTTTGGTAAGGGATGGCCCCCTCCTCAGCTGAATTAAACCCAAATGAGAACTTCTGGGACCTTCTCAAACATGACAATTACAGTGATGGAGAACAATACACCTCTGTGAACAGCACTGGGGGGGCTGTGGTTGCTGCTGCATGAAAAGTTAATTGTCAACAAGTCAAGAAACCGACAGACTCAATGGATGGAACGCTCATGGTGGGTACTGATAAGAAGGGTGGCTATATGTCAAAAGTGAAAATAAATATTTGTGCATTCATATAATTCCTTGGGAAAGACAAAATTCATGGTTCCTTTGTTAAACATTCAGGTTAAACTTAATTTAATTACAAACTTTGTACAGTTTTTCACATTCACCACTGACCTGTACCGGCCAACCTTCACCCACAGGATGTCCTTAAACCGCGGTTTCTTGCCAGCTTTGCAGTCGTTGCAGTACCAGCTGCCTTTGGGCATCTCCATATTCAGACACTCCCTGTGAAATGCGGCGGGACAGGACTCGCAGCACAGCAGACTGCCCCCTGGAGCACAGGAGTAAGAAAAGCAGCTCAGTGTGTATGTGTGAATAAATACAAAAATCAAGTCAAAATGAGGAAAGTGTTTGAAAACCAAAACAATATTTCCAAAGGAAAAGGATGGACTTCAGGCATATCAGAAAGTCATCACAACATGAAGAACCTCATCAAAACCTCCAACAAGCATTGGGCATGTTTCGATTCTAACTGTGGCCATCAAGGGGGAGCCAAATCTCAAACACTGCATACACGATATCTTAAAAAAGACTTTGTATATCGAGATGAAACGTGGCACACAATTCCGCCTCAGTAAAACCTTGTACGAGGTCTGTTAGAAAACTATCCAACCTTTTTATTTTTTTCAAAAACCGTATGGATTTGAATCACGTGTGATTTCATCAGCCAAGCTTGAACCTTCATGCGCATGCGTGAGTTTTTTCACGCCTGTCGGTTGCATCATTCGCCTGTGAGCAGGCTTTGAGTGAGCAGTGGTTCAGCCCCCTCGTCGGATTTTTATTGCGAATAAAATGTCTGAACGATTTGGAGCTTTGCTGCATCAAATTTTTCCAGAAACTGTGAGAGACCTCCAGGTGGACACCATTCGGAAAATTCAGATGGCTTTCAGGGATGATTTTATGGGGATCACACAGATTAAGGAGTGCTCCAGCCGGTTTAAAGACCGCCCAGAGCGGCTGAGAGCGCAGCGCACTCCGAGTGGCGATCGACAGGCTGAAACCCAGCTGAAACAACCAGATAATTTCCAAAGTGAAGGCTTTGTTGATCCGGGACGTCGTCTGACTACCACAGCAATGGCAGAAGACGTGGACATCAGCACTTTTTCGGCACATTCCACTGTTACAGGAGTTTTTGTCATGGAAAGAGAAGCGGAGGGATGCGCCACAGAGCCGCGAATGGCGCGGGACGGCTTTCAGATGGCTTTTGGTGGCTTTTCACTCGTGTGACTATCCGAGAAATTGTGGATGTGCCTGGACATGCCAGAACATGTCCTGTGAGGCTTCATCACGGCGTTGCTTTGCGCCATGCGGCTCCGTCCCGACGCGCGAATTCCTCCGCACGTCTGTCTCAATGTGCCGAAAAAGCGCTGATGTCCACGTCTTCTGCAATTTCTGTGGTAGTCAGACGACGTCCCGGATCAACATGGCGTTCAGTTTGGAAATGAACGGCACATTCCACTGTTACAGGAGTTTTTGTCATGGAAAGAGGAGCGGAGGAATTCCGCGTGTCGCGGCGGAGCAGCATGGCGCAAAGCAACACCGTGATGAAGCCTTACAGGACATGTTCTGGCATGTCCAGCTCATCCACAATTTCTCGGATAGTCACACGACTGAAAAGCCACCGAAAGCCATCTGAAAGCCGTCCTGTGAGACCAACACAGAGGTGCTTTTGTCCGCGCCATTCGCGGCTCTGTGGCGCATCCCTCCGCTTCTCTTTCCATGACAAAAACTCCTGTAACAGTGGAATGTGCCGAAAAAGTGCTGATGTCCACGTCTTCTGCCATTGCTGTGATAGTCAGACGACGTCCCGGATCAACAAAGCCTTCACTTTGGAAATGATCTGGTTGTTTCAGCGGGGTTTCAGCCCGTCGATCGCTGCTCGGAGCCAGCTGCTGTGGGCGATCTTTAAACCGGCTGGAGCATTCCTTAATCTGTGTAATCCCCATAAAATCGTCCCTGAAAGCCATTTGAATTTTCCGAATGGTGTCCACCTGGAGGTTTCTCACAGTTTCTGGAAAAATTTGATGCAGCAAAGCTCCAAATCGTTCAGACATTTTATTTGCAATAAAATCCTATGAGGGGGGTGGACCACTGCTCACACAAAGCCTGCTCACAGGCGAATGATGCAACCGACAGGCGTGAAAAAACTCACGCATGCGCACGAAGGTTCAAGCTTGGCTGATGCAATCACACGTGATTCAAATCCATATGGTTTTTGCAAAAAATAAAAAGGTTGGATAGTTTTCTAACAGACCTCGTACATGTTCAACACTGGCCGCATTTCAATTCTAATTTTGTCCAGCAGGGATAAGAGTCTCTGAAACCTACAGTATCGTCAGCGTATACCTTCAGTGCAGACAAAGCACCAGCTGACATTGACGTGTTCATGGTTTCTGACACCACGTCGAGGCGTGAAGTGGTTTGGACAAATGATGCTGTTGTTGGAGAGGACAACGCTGCCTGCTGCCATGCAGACGTCTGTAGCGTGGTAGGACACCGGGCAACGCACACACCTTACCAGACGACCTACAAAAATAGGAAGAGGAAAGTCTTAGTTTCGGTTTGAAAAAAAAATTGTGGCAAACTGGGGATGGCTCAGTGACAAAAGAGGCATGTGAGCTGCAACTGTTCATAATGCTCTGACAAACCTCAAACCTTTTGTGGACTAAAAAAAAAAAAAATATCAACCCAATAACATGGCTCAAGGTCATTTCAGCTTTTATAACAAGAGACATCAGGGATGACCCCCCCCCCAGTCCCCACAAATCAGTAATACAAAGTGTGGGGGGATCACCCAGTACACGCTTATACTAAATATGAATGAAATTGGTCAACTGGTTCTTGAGATATCGCGCTAACAAGCAAAAAAGGACGGACAGACAGACATTCTGATTGCTATAAAATCCATTATTATCATGACTACAAATTAAAACATCTTTCAGGATCAAGAGCTTCCACTGTTGCTTCAGCTTGCATGTTTGTCAGCGGTGTCTTGTGAGTTACCTTTAGAAATGGACGGGCTGTTGGGGCTGGAGATGAAGCAGGTCAGACAGACGTGGAGAGAACAACGAAAGCCTCGGTTCAGTGGTGCAGTGGGGGCGTAGCTGGCTATACACTCGCCATGGTAAAACTTCCCACACACAGGAATCATGCAGCGTCGCACGTCCTCACTGCGCTTTTTGCACACAAAGCAGGTGTGAACACCTGGAAGAAAAAACAAACGAAAGCCGTTACCAAAATTTGTCATTTGTAAGGGACCTAGGGCCTCCTCTACACTCCACCAAGAACTAAATCAGGTCAAATTACTAGAATTATCAGGCCATGCATTGGCATAATGTCAGTCAGTATTAACCCTGTCGGCGATTTAGGAGAGTTGCCGATAGTCTCTGTTGCAGCCCCCTCAAGAATATGGTCACAGACTTTGTGGGGGACAATGTTGCAGTCACGTATATAAGACTGTTATATGTAGGGATGGGTATTGATAAGTTTTGAACGATATTGATACCATTATCAATTCCGCTTATCGATCCGATTCCTTATCGATTCCCTTATCGATACCTCTTGTGAATTTTCTGTGTACTAAAACAAGGCTTTACAGGTTTTCTATGTCAAAAACATTTTATTGAGTCTTAAAGTAAATAAATATGAAATTGATCACTGGATCCTTGATCTCTGGACATAAACAGAAATAAACAAAATCTGTAATTTTGGTCAAAAGCATTTCCTTTCAGACATTATTGGCATGAATATCTCTCCATAGCTCTGAGCTGAGCTCTTGCAGCTGGGTGTGCTGCACGTCAGGATGTAATTCATGAAGAATGCAGGTAGGGTGGCCAGATGTCCTTGTTTTTGACACAAATTGAGATGGTTTCCAGCATTGTTATTGACAATTTGGCTTCAGTTTTGAAATGTGTGTTTTAAAAATGCATGTTTCAATCACTCGTTTCAAAACTGAAGCCTAACAAAGCTGGAAACCATCTCAATTTGTGGCAAAAAAGGAGGACATCTGGCCATGCTAAATATAGGACGTCTCATTTTGGGAGGAAAAAACATTTTAGTCAATTGTAGTTTATTGTCTGTATTACAGCATTTGGAAAGAGCGACTTGCTTTGAAGTTATTAATTTGGACCGGACTCTGTCTTGGCAGAGAGTGGTGCAGTGTTTGGAGCTGTGCCAATGAAATGGAGGATGATTCTTGTTTCTTAACTGCAACAAGACAAGAGTCCCAGTTAGTGACTTTAATCCACACAAAAGTGACTCACAATTGACATATTTTAATGACTTTGAGAGGGGTTAAGAAGCGGACTTGCCGCTTCTGAAGAGCAGTGAATCAAAGAACCAAAGAGCCAGCGGATCAAACCGCTGCTTCACTGGTTCAAGCTTCAAAGTGGAGTTGGGCTGCAGAAGCGGTTGATTACAGAGCCGCTGCAGGGTCTGTAACCAAAGTAGAGAAATGATAATTTTCCAGACAAACACCCTCAAAAACAACGGCCGCTCTGAAGGACCGATAAGGGAATAGTTTTGCAAAAAAGCCTATCGATGTTGGTGGAGCGAATCATTTCTTAACGATACCAGAAAAGAACTGGTTCTCAATACCCAACCTTAGTTATAAGACAGTTTTTGCATGATGCACCCTGACATATGGTATTGTCTCATAGAAGTGTCATAGTCTGGGCACCAGCAAAATCCTGTTTGGTTTGACTAGGGTAAGCACACCGACCTATGGCCACACACAGGCGTGTGTGTGTGTGTGCAGGGCATAGAATTCCGGCCCAATCTGAACCAGCAGTAAGGATCTAAAAAAGTCTCATCCAAAACTTTAAATCATCAGGAATATTCCACACGGAATTGTCTGCCTTCATCGCTGACCTGCAGCACCCAGAGAAAGAAGAAATCATCGTCCAGAATCGTTCGCGCTGACTATCCTTTGCAAAAACGGTCAAATCAAAACAGACATTTATACAGTAGTCTGACTGCGAGTAAAGCCGAACTGCGACTTATGCGTGTGTGAGTTAACGGGACTCACCATGTATATTTAGAAATACATGGTATTTATGTAACAGTGTTTTAATTTTTTGTACTTGTTTTTTGGTTCATATGTATGTATGGCTAAATGTGTGATTTAATGAACATTTGAGGGTGAGGAACACATGATGATTAACACCAAGCCGAATTTATTCCTTGACAGGAGCGTATCATTTTTTTTTAGTATTCTACACATTTTAATCGAGTAACCACAAACAGTGAATGTACCTGAGTTGCACTCAGGACAGACAAACTTTCCTTTGGTGGCTTCAGCCAGAGAGATGCAGGGCAGGGTGGAAGGCCCACAGCACTGACCCTCACACAGCAGCAGCTCGCCCGTCTTCTCACACACCTACAACAAACACACCAAATGGCATTTTATAAAAAACACACACATCCTCCTCAGGGTAACTGCATCCTGTTTACTGTCTGTTCATGTTCGTCCTTTTGCGGTTGAAATATTGGGGTTTCCCCGGAGGCCTGGGTGAGGTGTGTGTGGATTGGGAGGTCTGGGCGACTTTGCTTGAGCGCTGCCCCTGCGACCCATCCGGATAAAGCTGAAGAAATGAATGGATGGATGGCATTGTTTCACTTCAGATATTAGTTTGCTTTTTCAGCAGACATGTTACAGATGGTGATAATTCTTGTGCCATGGAAGATCAAGCGTGACAAGGGTTACATTGCAACCAAAATCTCCATCAGCTGATTTGAGAGTTTACCACCACTCTACGAGGCTCAACCTCACGAGTGTGGAGATGGTTGGATTCAAAAAGATGAAAGTTGCTTAAAAGCCCACAATCTGCAAATATGTCAGAAACCTGTTTGCTGTTAAAAACAGACAGACAATGACTTGTCTCACCACCTGCAAACTAACCATAGGTGACCAATAAAAGCCTAAAATCCCTAAGGTGTCTTGCACTCAGCAAATTTTATTGGTTTACTGTAATATTGGTACTTGTGATTAATGTTTTCTACTGTTTTAAGGAAAGAAATTAAAGATGTTTTCCTTAAACATTGTGGCAATAATTAATGCTTACAAGTACAAGAATTTTACAACACACATTCTTGACATAATATTATCTGATTATCATTTACTGGCAAAATAACAAAAAATAGAAATAGATTTTTTTTCCCTACATCACACAGTCCTAGTCCCAACCCCCCGGTGCTAAACCACTGGTCTAAGTGATATGTTTTTACTTAGAAAGAAACAAATCCTATAAAATTCTGGAGGTCAAGTGAGCGTGTGCTTATCCCTAGATACTGTAGCATGAAATAGTTGAGAGTCTAGGACTCCCCCTGGAGAATACACCAGTCATTCACTGGTTACTTTCCCAGACAAGGCAAGGAAGGTACCCATTTACAGCTGGGTGAACTGGGGCAGATGACAAGTCTTGTAAAAGTCACACCTGTGGAATCAAAACCCATTCTATAAATTAGTCGTCCAATTCCTATCCCACAGAACCACCTGCACATCCCCTTTAACTTCATACTTCAGGAAATTTAAAATATTGTTAAAAAGCCTCTATGGACTTCCAGAAAGTGAAGCTCTGGCTATTATTGTCAGTTCGGCACAGGAACAAGCAGATTATAGTTCACCTGGCATATGTTCTCCTTCATGGAGGCAGGGCCTCCTCGATCACCTATGATCTTCCTCGATGGAACAAGGGGCTCATCGCACAGTAACAATTCATCCTTCATAGAGGAAAAGCTGTTATCCAAACTGCAGCATGGATCATCCTAAGCAGACACACACACAAAGTAAACAGACATAAAAAAAACAAAACAAAACATATATATATATATATATATATATATATATATATATATATATATATATATATATATATATAGTATATATATATATATATAAAATCCATCTGATGCAATATCCAACCTCCAGCGTTCTGAGCTGTGATGTTCCACCAACACACATGAAGGTCAAAACTTAGTATATGGTTCATATGTAATCTGAGGAATTAGCTGAGGTTGAGAAATGTTTCCATCTTCCTCATTCACCACGGAACATCATATTACAGCACAGCATTACACTTGGTAGGTGTACCAAGTGTAATGGGGTTAGTTGAAATCAGAGCAACAAAAATCATTCAAACACCACTATCCTCTCAAGGAGATAATTTCAATTTCAATTTATTTAAATTTATATAGCGCCAAATCACAACAGAGTTGCCTCAAAGCGCTTCACACAGGTAAGGTCTAACCTTACTAACCCCCAGAGCAACAGTGGTAAGGA
Organism: Thalassophryne amazonica; assembly: GCF_902500255.1. NCBI lineage: Eukaryota > Metazoa > Chordata > Actinopteri > Batrachoidiformes > Batrachoididae > Thalassophryne > Thalassophryne amazonica. Next base: position 37,336,316 of record NC_047111.1, on the reverse strand, counting down.
AAAACTCCCTCTGAGGAAGAAACCTCAAGCAGACCAGACTCAAAGGGATGACCCTGTGCTTGGGCCATGCTACAAACATAAATTACAGAACAATTCACGGATGAATATACAAGAAATGCTATTGGCGCACAACGGTCAAATATCCTTAAAAAATGAGAATATATAAATGAACTGAGGAAAAATTATGCATTCACGGGTTAAAAAACCCTGCTGTGGAGAAGCTGCAGTGATGTTCAGAGGCACAGATCACAAAAAGCAGGTGAGAACTCTGAACTTTAACAGCTGTTATTTTCCAAAGGTATTGATTTGTTCAATCTTAGCTTAATGTAGTGTTCAAGCACAAAACGTGACTGATGAGGAGAAAAAAAATGACTTCATCACACTAAAATTAACTGGAGTCAGAATAAAAATACAAGCTGCTGATTTTGTTATTTTTCAAAGTTATTATAAGCTCAGCTATATGTTTTATTCATTTCAAAGTGAGTTACGTCTTATTTTATTCTGATTTATTTATAACAAAAAATATGTGGAGTCAAATCAGCTGCATTGTTCTGTTCAGTTTAATATCACTTTTCCTGCACATGTTCGTGTATTTTTCCTTCTTTATAAGAGTTTGGTGTTTGCATTTGCTCCACAAAGTTTTAAAACACAATAAAATGTTCACACTTTTCTTTATAGCAGTTCTGTAATTTCAGAAATGCAACAGAAACAACCACAAATCAGAAAAAGTTGGGACTATATGTAAAATGAAGATAAAAATAAAAAATGTTGCGCTATTCCCAGTTTCTCCACTCACAGAAGTCAAAAGTTCTTCCAGAGTTGTGTCTTGGCTTCCCTCACTTGTCTCCTTCCACATGGACCATTTAGTTTTTGAGAACTGTCTACCTGACACAGATTTACTATTACTATTTACCACACTGTTTGTATTTCTGAATGATTGATGTAAATGAAGTCTAAGAAATAGTCACTGATTTGGAAATGTTCATGTTTTCATCCCGACGTTTCTCGGAAAATGCTGCAGGCCTTAATTTAGGAAATTATGTATGATCCGACTAGTCGACTAATCGCAAAAAATATCGTTGACTAGTCGACTATCAAAATAGTCGTTTGTGGCAGCCCTATTAGAAAGACAAAAAATACTGTATAATTTGCCAGCATTAAACAACAAGAAAAACAGAGGTAGGATAACCATACAAATTTGCGACATATTTATTACACCCTTGCAAACAAACATTTGGGGTATATAGGAAGCACTCTGTCTGTCCCTCTGCACATCAGTCTTTTTTTCTTTTAAACAAATATAATGAAGGTGCAATCAAGCAGTGGTGGGCACAGCTATGCAAAAAGTTAGCTTCGATAACTGCTAATCCCCCAATTGAAAAGATAACCTTTATGATGGTAAACCGATAAGCCACTAAAAAATTTAGGGGAACTTACTCGTACAGCTAACCACTAACATTTAGTATTGAACTGGTACACTGTTGGCTACTGATGAGCCAGTTTCGGGTTTAAGCACCGCCGAGGCTTCTGCATAAAATCAAAGGCAATCAATCAATCAATCAATCACAAACCCAAAATGAGCCAGAGCTTCTGTCATTATGCGCCCAGCCCGCTGCTGTAAGGAAATGTCATTTACTTTCCACATGCAACGACACAGACGTGTGGCAGGAGACATGAAAAGCAAAGCACTAATTCTGAAGGGTTGAGCGTTAACAGACGATTTAGGAGAGTCGACAACAGCCTCTGTTGCAGCCCCCTAAAGAATATGGTCGCAGACTTTGTGCGGGACAATGATGCAGTCACGTACATAAGACTGTTGTAAGTAGGGATGGGTATTGATAAGATTTTATCAATATTGATGCCATTATCGATTCCGCTTATTGATCCGATTCTTTATCGATTCCCTTATCGATACCTCTTGTGAATTTTCTTTGTACTAAAAATAGGCTTTACAGGTTTTCTACGTCAACAACATTTTATTGAGTCAAAGTAAATACAGTAAATATGAAATTGGTCACTGGATCCTTAAACTCTGGACATAAATAAAAATCAATAAAATCTGTATATGATCACTGGATCCTTGATGTACATGATGGATCCTTGATCTCTGGACATAATAGAAATAAACAAAATCTGTAGTTTTTTGTCAAAAGCATTTCCTTTCAGATGGCACAAATGTAACTCCATAGACTCTGAGCTGAGCTGGCTGCTGCACGTCAGGTGAAGAGCTCAGCTCAGAGTCTATGAGTTACATTTGTGCCATCTGAAAGGAAATAAACAAAAACTACAGATTTTGTTTATTTCCTTTCAGATGGCACAAATGTAACTCCATAGACTCTGAGCTGAGCTCTTCACCTGGCTGCTGCACATCAGGATGTAATTCATACAATAAACGAAGGACGTCTCATTTTGGGAGGGGAAAAAAAAACAGTTTTGCTTGCTTGTATTGGTTGCATTATAACGTTTGGAAGAAGTGTCAATTTAAAACGTTGATTCACTCTGAAGTTATTAATGAGACTGAAATCTGCATGGCTCTTTGGAGCTGTGCACTTACTCCAACAAAAAACAGGATGTTATTATTATTATCATCATCATCATCATTATTATTTAGATAGATAGATAGATATATACTTTTAATGTCCCCGTGGAGAAATTTGTCTTGGATTTCTCAGAAATCATGACACATACAGAGATACAGAACAAGACATAAAAAGTTAATAACAGTGAATAAAAAGTAAAAAGCATAAAAATAAATAAATAAATAAATAAGTAAAAAACATACAAACAGACATTTCCATTGCCCGATGGACAACTTCAGTTTACGCATTGGCTGGTGGTTACGGCAGTGAACTGGTTCTCACGCCAGAGAACCATCGTGCAAAACTCTGGTGTGGAACGGAGGATGATTCTTGTTTTTTGCCCGCAACAAGAGTCCCAGTTTGTGACTTTAATCCACACAAAAGTGACTCACAATTGACATCTACTATAAAAGGCTTTGAGAGGAGTTAATGAAGAAATTGTGGACCTGCTGCTGGAAGCGAAGCAGAGAACCAGCGAACAGCGGATTAAAGCATTGCTTTGTTGCTTCAAGCTTCAAGCAAACCCGCTGCAGTCTGCAATCAACATAGAGAAATGATCATTTTCTCGATAAACACCCTCAAAAACAACAGCCACTCAGGTATCCTGAACTGAAGGACCGATAAGGAAATCTTTAAGCAAAAAAGGCTTTTGATGTCAACATTTTTGTTTGTGGTAGAAATGTGCTGGCTTCCATCCGTGGTGCATTCAATGTTTATCGGAAAAAAATCAATGCAAGCACGCAGCGAGGGATCCATCATGATTCAACCCGTCAACTGAATTGATGCATACTGAACGAATCAATGCACTCGCATTGTGCACGTTTGTATCTTGATACTGATTCATATCGATTAATCTCCACATGCCTAATGTAAACAGGTCAACTTCAAAGCAGAAACTGTCTTGTTTGTTGATTAAGTAGCGCAGCTATAATAGACATATATAATTCCCATATTCAATGGAAGTCAATTTGACAGTAATTACATCCAGATCAGTTGACGGGAAGAAACGACAGGAACTTGTGCATGTGTGTGTGTTCCACAACTTTTTAAGGAACCAAGGGACAGTTGGCTGCTGATCTCTTTCCATGTCAAGATATGTATTATTCCTTCATTATTTCATTGACAAGTCAGCAGATAAAAGGTCTGCAGTGCTCCATGTCGCTTTGATACATGTGTCCATGGGTTGACACGCTTCCATTGAATGTGGACTGAACAGATGTAGGACACATTCCAACCACAGTGCTTGATGCTGATAAAATCCTGTTTGTCTGTGCAGGACCAACACACGCGGCACATTCAGTGGATTCTTAGCATTTGCATACAGCGTGAACAAGAGAACAAGCACAGTAATGACTGACCTCTGACTCTGCTGTGTCATTCACCACTTCCGGAGCTTCACAGTCCTCCGACTGAGGACCAGCGTCATGTCCAGAGATCGGTTCTTCCCGCTCGAGGTTGGGTGGGCCTGGCGAAGGCGTGTCAGATGAGGTTTCAGTTGAGGGTGTCGGTGTACAGGTAGATTCCTCCAGAACAGTTGTTGCTGACGTGACTGCTGTTGACAGCTTATTCTTTGACTTCAAAGATGGAGGTCCAGGATCTGGATACACCAACATCACTTCATCACCACATAGGACAAATCATCATTACACTGAACTACATTTATATCCTGCTGGAAAATCTCCACTCAAAGATATTTAAATTTGTATTGTGCTACTTCAGTCTATTTTTCCTCTGAGAAAGGCGGCTACACAATAATATCTGTCTTAATCATCACAGACAAGGACACATGACCTCAGCTTTATTTTAAAGAACTATTAAATCTTCCAAAGAAGATGGATGGCAAGTGGTAGAGGCTACAGGTACGAGACACTTCTGTACATGCCTTGTGTTATTACTGACTGTGTGGCGCTCCAACACTCTGAATGCCTACGACAGAACCCGGTAGTATTAACAATGTACTGCAGTACTCAATTAATTATCAGAGATGCAACAGAGCTACAAACACATTATGTTCAGATTACCATTTTACCTCAATTAAAATTACACTCCAGTGAGTTCCTTCAGCTTCCCCCAACTTGGTTTTACATCAGATGCCCTTCCTGATTCAACTCCACATTGCACTAACTGCTTGGCCACCATGCATGCCTCTAAACAACTAAAAAAAATAGCTTTTTTTTTTCCCCCAAACATTTTCTCCTATAGTCAAACATAACGGGTACATCCTGCTTAGCAGGATGTACTCGTTATGATCTGGCTGATATATATATATATATATATATATATATATATATATATATATATATATATATATATATATATATATATATATATATATATATACATACAGGTGCTGGTCATATAATTAGAACATCATGAAAAAGTTGATTTATTTCAGAAATTCCATTCAAAAAGTGAAACTTGTATATTATATTCATACATTACACACAGACTGATATATTTCAAATGTTTATTTCTTTTAATTTTGATTATTATAACTGACAATTAATGAAAACCCCAAATTCAGTATCTCAGAAAATTAGAATATTGTGAAAGGGTTGAATATTGAAGACACCTGGTGTCACACTCTAATCAGCTAATTTAGTGCAGCAGATACCTCAGATAATCTTTCACTTGGTGATACAAGCACTAAATTTGGAACAGAGGTGCTTCAGGACATACTCTCTTAGAAAAGGTCGCTAAAAAAAACAAAATGGCCGCCATTTTCCAAGATGGCCGCCAATTGAACTGGTTTTTAAGCTTGTTTTACCTATATTTTAATTGAATAACCATATCTGGAAGATATAGCAATGGAAATATATGATTTGGAGCCTAGAAAATCCAATTATGCAGTCAAAAAAAAAAAATATTGAAAAATCAGGTAATTTTATGTAAATTATGTAAATGAACACTCGTTCAATGATGTTTGCAATCTGCTAAATTTCCAAAAATATAACACCAATGATTACATGTTTGTTGCTTTGGTATGAAACAACGTCTCTGTTGATGTACAGTTTGCATAAGTTCTTTTCAGTCGTCACATTTGCAGGAACATAACTGTGTAAACTTGAGGCTGAAGCGACGGCATTTGCATCTTCCTCGGCAGTCAGTCTTGCATCCACATTTTGTCAATTGCTGGCAACTCTCTGCAATTGCAGGAAGCTTTGACCACAGAACTTTCCAGATCTCACCATCTTTTATCCAACCCCAGTTGGCAGGGCTTTCAATTTGCATTTCACACACAGTAGCCTGGCCCCATATACAGGCAGCTTGGCAGAGAGACCGTTTTACATGCTCGAAGAGGGATGCACTTGTCGGTGGAATGGCATCATATGGTCTCTGTTTCCGAGCAAACAAGTCCAGTCTTGCCTCATCAACCTTGTTTGCAGTGCTGTTCTTGTCATACATAATGATGACAAACTTCTCAAGAATGTTCACGTCAACATCTTCTATGACTGCTGGATATTTACTGAGCTTATTGAAGACATGGGTCACTTCAGGACAAAAGTCCCATGCTTGCCGTGCTGTTTTCTTGCCTTTGCCACAGAAAGATGATACACAATGTCATGGATTGGCAACCACCTGATGGAATGACCATGGCCAAACTCAATCCACAGCATTTGCAATCCTGCATCCTGGAGAGCTGCAAAATTGCTGACTGCAACAACAAGAATATCTGTATCACTTGCCTTAACTAACACAGATTTTGCCTTTTGCTTGGCTGCATCAAGAGCATGTGTGAAGATTCTGGTGTCAGCTTCTTCATGGTTGCATGGGCTCAAGCTCTCCAGACTGATGGGTTTGTTGGACAGAGCCTCTTTGCCTTTGGTCACAATTACATCATTTTCAGCACACAGGGATACTATCTTGTCAGCCAGGAATTCAAAAAGCTAAGTCTTGTTGTCACTGTCTCGCAGAAAACGTTTCCAGTTAGGTGGAAGCTTGGTTTTGTCAGTCACTCTACGTCGATCCTCTTTTGTATCTGTCTAACAGAGGCAGCACTTCTTCCAGTCTGTTCTAGTACTGCAACTCAATGGATTTTTTTGTAGACATCTTGCGTAATATGGTTAAAGGCCGAGGGGCTATCCTTTTACCACCCAACCGTATGAAATATCAAAGCACATTGAGGTATGGGATACAACAAGGTTCAGGCATCTTGTGCCCTACACCTAGCCCGATCGTTCATCCAGTGCCATTTAAGTCATGTGCGATCTGTACACCATCCGGGTAACTGATGCCCCATTACCCTTGGCTCGGCTCTCCCGCGCTGGCACATCCTGTCGATTCAAGTGCGGCTATCTAACTATTATTCTACAACTAACTAAATTTCTAGTTAAGCTATATACAGGGGCTTATTAGATAGCATTTGGGACAATGAAATACTGAAAACTGTAGTGAGTATACTACTACAATAGTTAGTAAACTACAACTACAGCTACTGTACTACAAACCGACACTGAACCCCATGCTGAGTCTCACAGCAATGATGCCACCAGTGCGCCCTGGTTGTGCTATGGCATCACTCTGACTCATAATATTAAAAACAAGAGCTAGTTAACATTGTATTACAACAATGATGGCAAGGTTTTGTATGTAATATGTAATAACGTGATCGGACAGCTGGATGTGTCAAAAATATGCATTTTCAGTCATGAAATGGCTGCCATTTTTAAAAATGGCAGCCATTTTGGAATGACATTGATACTATTAAGTTCTCCTGGTCAGAATATATACATTTTGATATTTGCATTACTCAGATGTTTTGATTCGTTGACATTCTGAGCTGAAAACACCATTTTTCACCTTTAACATGGTGGCCATCTTGAAAAATGTCAGCCATTTTGTTTTTTCACCTGGATATGTTGTGTGGGCCGCCAGAAGAGGAGGTACTGCTGGCCCACCACCAGAGGGCGCCCTGCCTGAAGTGCGGGCTTCAGGCACGAGAGGGCGCTGCCGCCCCACAAGAGCGGCCGGGGTGACAGCTGTCACTCATCGGCTATAACAGCTGTCACCAATCATCTGCTCCTCACCCCTAATAAAAGCAGGACGACACCTCCACCACGTCGCCAAGATATCGTTCTACCAAGGAGGTAACGTTTTCAGCCTGAGTATTACTAACGTTGTTTCAGTGAATATGCTGTTGCAGCTGTTTTCCTGAAGAACCGGCGTATGCTGCGACTGCTCCGCCCTGCATCCCGCCAGTTAAGTGATTGATAGTAGCTGCACGAGTGTAGATGAGAGGTGGATGTGGAATAACCACCATACTTGTTACGGGGTGTACACACACCCACACCTGACTGTTTTTGCTCTTCGCCAGCAGTACCAGATCCGACACGCGGAGACGGTGGCCACCTGGGGGATTCGGAACTTGGCGGCTCCAGTACTCTCCTGGTTCAGTGGCGGAGGAAATCGTGTGGTTCCGGTTCTTCTCCAGACGGACGTCTCCTATCATCGAGCCTGCCCACATGACACCTTGATTGACTGACTCTGTATTCATTCTATAATCTGCTGTGTGTAGTTGTGGCATTCACAACAGTAAAGTGTTCATATTTGACTTCTTCTATTGTCCGTTCATTTGCGCCCCCTGTTGTGGGTCCGTGTCACTACACTTTCACAACAGGATAGCGACCTTTTCTAAGAGAGTAGGTCCTGAAGTACTTATGTACCAAATTTGGTACTTGTATCACCAAGTGAAAGATTCTTATGTTATATTGACTTAAGCTGCCTCACTAATTAACTCAAAACACCTGCAAAGGCCTTTAACTGGTCTCTCAGTCTAGTTCTGTAGGCTACACAATCATGGGGAAGACTGCTGACCTGACATCTTGCCTGGGCTAAAGACAAAAAGGACTGGACTGCTGCTGAGTACTCCAAAGTTATGTTCTCTGATGAAAGTAAATTTTGCATTTCCTTTGGAAATCAAGGTCCCCGAGTCTGGAGGAAGAGAGGAGAGGCATAGAATCCACGTTGCTTGAGGTCCAGTGTAACAAAGTTTTCACAGTCAGTGATGGTTTGGGGCCATGTCATCTACTGGTGTTGATCCACTGTGTTTTCTGAGGTCCAAAGTCAACGCAGCCGTCTGCCAGGAAGTTGTAGAGCACTTCATGCTTCCTGCTGCTGGCCAACTTTATGGAGATGCAGATTTAATTTCCCAACAGGACATGGCACCTGCACACAGCGCCAAAGCTACCAGTACCTGGTTTAAGGACCATGGTATCCCTGTTCTTAATTGGCCAGCAAACTCGTCTGACCCTAACTCCATAAAAAAAATCTATGGGGTATTATGAAGACAAATATGCAACATGCCAGACCCAACAATGCAGAAGCGCTTAAGGCCACTATCAGAGCAACCTGGGCTCTCATACCATCTGAGCAGTGCCACAGACTGATCGCCGCATTGCTGCAGTAATTCAGGCAAAAGGAGACCTGTCAGGTTCCTGGTTTTTTGGGTTGTGTTTGCATTCTTTGTCTCTTGTTCTGTCTCTGTTCTATCCTTCTGCTTGGGTTTTCTCTGTCTTGTTGTTTCTTGCCTTTCTCTCCTGGTTCTTTGTGGTGGGTGTGTCCCTCTGTCTGGCCACACCCTGGTTCTGGGAGTTTCTCCACACACCTGTTCTGAGTTTGCAGTTAATCACCCAGGTGCTTTATAAGCCTCACAGTTTGTCTCTGTCCTTCGCCAGATCGATGTGCCTTGTGCCTCTTTCCAGTTCAGTTCCTTGTGTTTTTGCCTTGATTGCTTCATCGTGTTTCTGATTACCTGCCTGTGTACCTCGACCACGCCTAAGCCTGATAATTGTGTTACTGTTGCTTCTTTTGGACTGCTTATCTGTGTACCGACCTCTGGTACTGAACCAAGTAAATGCTTTTACTCCACTGAGCTGTGTACTCGCATCCGGCATTTGTGCCCAGCCTGCTTCACCAGCTAACTCTGACAGATCGATCTGGCCAACTATGGACACAGCAGACGCTTTCCAGCGGGCGGTACACCACCACAGCCAGCAGCTAGCTCAACAGGAGGACCAGCTTGCCACCCTGAACACTGGTATTAGCGAACTAGCAAAGCGACAAGACACATTCATGGCCTCCATGAGTTCTCTGATGGAGCAAATACTGTCAACCGTGAAACATCAGGCTATGACCGACACGGTTCCTGTCGCCTCACCATGTCTGGGACCGTCAGCAGCCCCGCCGGCTTCCGTACCCGTCTCTGACGTCTGTCATCAACTCTCCCGACCTGAGCGGTTCTCCAGAGAGTCAGGGGATGTGAAGCCCTTTATTACACAGTGTGAGTTACATTTCGAATTGATGTCACCAATGTTTCCGTCTGAAAGGGTGAAGATAGCATTTGTGATCACTCACCTGACCGGCCGGGCAGCAGCGTGGGCTATGGCTGAGTGGAGCCGCAATTCGCCATCTTGCTCCTCCCTCGCAGCCTTCACCAACTCACTGCAGCAGGTATTCCAACACACCTCTCCAGGGTGCGAGGCGGCATGCTCGTTGATGAAGCTACAGCAAGGCAATCGCCGGGTGGCCAACTACGCCATAGATTTTCGTATTTTGGCCGCAAAGAGTGAATGGACTCACACGGCGCTCCACGATGTGTTTTTCCATGGCCTGAATGACAGCATCCAAAGTCTGCTCATAGCGGTGGATCTGCCCGAAAATCTTGATGACCTCATCGCACTGGCGATCCGAACCGATCATCGCTTATCGGACCAACCTCGCCGGGACTGCCATCATCCCGCTCCAAGGGCTGCCTCCATAGCCAACCTCCAGTTACACAGGAAGCCGCGCCTCTTCCGGTGCTCCCCAAGAGCCCATGCAAGTGGGAAGAGCACGTCATTCCAATGAAGAACAAGAGCGACGCCATGTGGAGAGACTTTGCTATTACTGTGGTCAATCAGGTCATGTTCTCTCACTTTGTCCTGTAAGGGGTGCCCCCGTGCGGCCGAGATCAGTAGTGTGGGTGAGTCAGAGCTCAATCGCTCCTTCCTCACAAGATGCTCTTATTGCAGAATTTAAGTCTGACCATGTTATCTTGTCCAACCCCGTGTTTATTGATTCCGGAGCTGATTCTAATCTTATGTTGTCATCTCGCCAGGTCTCTCAGCCTTAAATTGCACCGGCTTTCAAGGCCTTTGGTAGTGCATGCCATGGATGGCCGAGAGCTGGGCCAAATTGAATTTCGCACGCAATCTGTTAGTATGACCATCCCTGAAAATCATACTGAACAAATTAGCTTCCACATATTTGATAAAATGACTCACTCTGTTATAGTGGGGCATCCCTGGCTTCAACGCCATAAGCCACGTCTTGATTGGTCTCGGGGAAAGATTGAGTCATGGGGACCTGCATGTAATGATTCCTGTAATAAGGTCAGATCTCGAGGGGGTCCCATCTTGCTATCATGATCTCGCTGAAGTCTTTAGCAAAACTAAGGCTAAGGCACTTCCACCCCACCGCGAGTATGACTGTGCTACTGACCTTCTTCCGGGGACTACGCCACCCTATATTCAGGAGTCACTCGCGGCCGGGTTGATACGTTCTTCGTCTTCACCCGCAGGGGCAGGATTCTTCTTCGTAGAGAAGAAAGATAAGACCCTCTGCCCTTGTATTGATTATCAAGGACTTAATGACATCACAATCAAAAATCGGTACCCTTTACCACTTATTTCCTCTGCTTTCGAATTGCTAGAAGGAGCCAAGGTTTTTATGAAGTTAGATTTACGGAACGCATATCACCTGGTACGCATCCGACCGGGGGACGAATGGAAGACCGCCTTTAATACACCCACAGGCCACTACGAGTACCTCGTAATGCCGTTTGGTCTTACTCCTGCTATGTTCCAAAGTCTCGTAAATAACGTGCTGCGTGAGTACCTTAACAAATGTGTCTTTGTTTATCTCGATGACATACTCATTTACTCACCTGATCTGGAAACTCACACCCAGCAGGTCCGGACCATTCTTCAAACTCTTCTGCAAAACGGTCTTTTGTCAAAGCCGAAAAATGCGAATTCCACCGTTCCACAGTATCATTCTTGGGATTCGTAATTTCTGAGGGGAAGATCCAGATGGATCCTGCTAAGGTTAAGGCGGTTCGAGATTGGGTGGTTCCGAGTTGCCGTAAGGACGTCCAGAGGTTCCTTTGTTTCGCCAACTTCTATCGTAAGTTTATCCGTAACTTCAGTACCATCGCAGCTCCTCTACATCGCAGGTCTAATGCTACCTCCTCACAACAGTCTTTTGTATGGACCCCAGAATGCGAGGAGGCATTCCAGAACCTAAAGCATCGTTTTACAACGGCCCCAGTGTTACTCCTTCCTGACCCCGCCTGGCAGGTCGTGGTCGAAGTCAATGCATCTGACATTGGAATTGGGGCTGTTCTCTCTCAAACAAAGCCCAGCGACAATAAATTGCATCCCTGTGCATTTCTGTCCAAAAAACTCTCTGCTGCAGAAAGAAATTACAGCATCGGAGATCGCGAACTGCTAAGCAATCAATGTGACCTTGGAGGAGTGGCGCCATTGGTTGGAGGGGGCACAGCTGCCTTTCCTAGTTTGGACCGACCATAAAAATTTAGCTTATCTCTGCACAGCGAAACGGCTTAACGCTCGACAGTCCAGGTGGGCCATATTCTTCAGCCGATTTAATTTCGTGTTATCTTATCATCCAGGCTCTAAGAATGGGAAGCCAGATGCTCTTTCCCGTCTTGGTGGCTCTTCTGATTCCACGCCTAATCCGGAAACTATCCTTCCCGAAACCTGTTTTGTGTCAGCACTTACCTGGGATGTTGAAGCGAAAGTAAGGGCAGCGCTAGTACTCCAGTTCCCTCAGACTGTCCCTCTGGCAAATTATTCATTACGACCCCTCTTAGGGGTGAGGTTAGTCCGTTGGGAACATGATAGTCGATTCTCATGTCATCCAGGTATTCAGAGAACTATGTTTGTGTTAAAGCAGAGATTTTGGTGGCCGCACATGTTAACTGATGTCCAAGAATATGTTAATGCTTGCTCTGTTTGTGCTATGCATAAATCCTCCACTCGCCCTCCTGCAGGTGCTCTGTTACCTCTGCCCATTCCTGTCCGACCATGGACACATATCTCTGTTGACTTTGTGACTGGGTTGCCGGTTTCAACAGGCAACTCGGTAATTATGACTGTTGTGGATCGTCTGTCCAAAATGGTGCATTTTGTACCTTTGCCTAGCCAAGGAAACGGCTGAGGCTCTGTTAACTCATGTCTTTAGGCTTCATGGGTTGCCACAGGATATTGTCTCTGATCGGGGTCCTCAGTTTGATTCACAGTTTTGGAGGGAGTTCTGCCGTCTTCTCGGGGTCACATCCAGCCTCACATCTGGTTACCATCCCCAAGCTAATGGTCAAACAGAACGCCTCAACCAGGAACTTGAAAAGGGTATACGAATCCTAGCCTCCCAATGTCCTGCCTCTTGGTCCTCTCAGTTACCATGGATAGAACTAGCCCACAACAGTCTACCTATGTCTGCCTCTGGTTTTTTGCCTTTTCATGTGGTTTTTGGTCATCAACCATCCTTGTTTAATTCCATAGATCTACGTTCACTGGTACCTGCAGCTCTGGGACTCACCTTACGTTGCCAACGACCTGGGAGCGGGCTCGGAGAGCCCTGTTGCATTCTTCACAAGCATACAAGGCCGCAGCAGATCGCAAACGGTCGATCGCACCCTCCTACGCCCTGGGACAACGAGTTTGGCTTTCCACGCGCCACCTGCCACTACATGGAGTGCCTCGGAAACTAGCTCCAAGGTTCCTTGGCCCATTCCCGATATCCAAGATCATTAACCCTGTCTCTGTCCGTCTCCGCCTTCCAAGGTCCATGAGGGTTCACCCTACTTTCCATGTCAGCCACCTGAAGCCTGTGCGGTCCAGCCCTTTGTGTCTGCCGGCCGATACCCCGCCTCCCGCCCGTTTCGTGGATGGGGGGCCCGCCTTCACGGTGCGGCAGCTTCTGGGTTCCCGGCAGCGGGGTCGTGGTTTCCAGTATTTGGTGGATTGGGCGGGTTATGGCCCTGAGGAGCGGACCTGGATTCCCTCCCGGTTTGTGATGGACCCCGCCCTTATTCGTGAGTTTCATGCTTCTCACCCTTCTGCTCCTGGGCCGTCGGGGTCGGCCCTTGGGGGGGGGGGGGGGGTACCTGAGACCTGTCAGGTTGCTGGTTTTTTGGGTTGTGTTTGTATTCTCTGTCTCTTGTTCTGTCTCTGTTCTATCCTTCTGCTTGGGTTTTCTCTGTCTTGTTGTTTCTTACCTTTCTCTCCTGGTTCTTTGTGGTGGGTGTGTCCCTCTGTCTGGCCACACCCTGGTTCTGGGAGTTTCTCCACACACCTGTTCTGAGTTTGCAGTTAATCACCCAGGCGCTTTATAAGACTCACAGTTTGTCTCTGTCCTTTGCCAGATCGATGTGCCTTGTGCCTCTTTCCAGTTCAGTTCCTTGTGTTTTTGCCTTGATTGTTTCATCGTGTTTTTGATTACCTGCCTGTGCACCTCGACCACACCTAAGCCTGATGATTGTGTTACTGTTGCTTCTTTTGGACTGCTTATCTGTGTACCGACCTCTGCTACCGAACCAAGTAAATGCTTTTACTCCACTGAGCTGTGTACTCGCGTCCGGCATTTGTGTCCAGCCTGCTTCACCAGCCAACTCTGATAAGACCCAACTACGTATTGAGTGCTGTACATGCTCATACTTTTCATGTTCATACTTTTCATTTGACCAACATTCAACAAAAATCTTTTTTTTTTTTGTATTGGTCTTAAGAAATATTCAAATTTTCTGAGATACTGAACTTGGGATTTTCATTAGTTGTCAGTTCTAATCATCAAAATTAAAAGAAATAAACATTTGAAATATATCAGTCTATGTGTAATGAATGTATAATTATACAAGTTTCACTTTTTGAATGGAATCACTGAAATAAATCAACTTTTTCATGATATTCTAATTATATGACCAGCACCTGTATGTATATACGAGGTCTGTCAATAAAGTATAGGTCCTTTTTATTTTTTTCAAATGAAAGACGTGCGGCGGCACAGGAAAAACACCTCCGTGTTGATAACCATTTGTAAAATCCAGGCGGCTTTTGATGGCTTTCAGTGGAGTGAGTATATGAGAAATTGTTTAACAGCTGCACATGTTCCAACTTGTCCTTAAGGCTTCCAACAGAGGTGTTTTTCCTGTGGCGGAGCGTCGCAGCGGCTGCGAGCCGACACTGCAATCCGTCCGCACGTCTTTCATTAAAAAAATCTCCTTTAACAGTGGAATATCCGGATAAAATGCTGAAACCGACTTCTTCTGAAACTTCTCTGTTCTCTCACGACGTCCTGGATCAATAGAGCCTGAAATGTGGAGGTTTTCAGCTTGAAACAGGCTGACGACGGCGCCTGAGAGCGCTGCGCGACGTCTCACACCGTGGGAAGTCCTTAAAGCGACAGTATCACCTCAAAATCTCTCATCAGCCGTTAAAATTTTCACCGAAAACCAGCTTAATTTTTCGAACCGTGTCCACTTCGACGTGTCTCACAGGTTTAGAAAAAATTTTGATCAAACAACGCGCCAGTCTCTCAGCAACTTCTCAGACAAAGGAATTCCGACGAGGGGCTGGACGACTCCTCCCACAAGGAGTGCTCACAGGCGAATGACGTCACCGACAGGCGTGGAAAAACTCACGCATGCGCACGAGGGTTCAAGCATGTCTGACGTAAAAACATATGAATGAAATCCATATAGTTTTTGAAAAAAATAAAAAGGACCGTTACTTTATTGACAGCCCTCGTATATATATATATATATATATATATATATATATATATATATATAAAATGTGACTAATTTTTCAGTAGTGTACCTGACTGTTGAGCAGCAGGATTTGAGCTGGTCTTCAAGGTTTTGACCTATTAAAGAAGAAGAAAAAGAAACTTTTTAGGCCATGCTGCACAATGACCACACATGGAGAAAAAATATGCAAAAAAGAACAGATTGTAATTCCTTTATTCATTAGGCATACAATATAATTCCTCCATTTCAAAATAATGGAAAATTGCAAAAAAAAAAAAGAACAAAAAGAAAAAGAAAAGTTACATCTATTAGAAAAAAACCCACACACCATTTGTGTTTGAGATCCCATTGGTCATAAGTGAATTTGTGGATCTTCTGTGTACTAAACGTAGGCTTTACAGGTTTTCTATGTCAAATATGAAATTGGTCACTGGATCCTTAAACTCTGGACATAATAAACTCTACATGGTGGATCCGTGATCTCTAACCATAATAGAAAAAAAAAAAAAAAAAAATCTGTAGTTTTTGTCAAAAGCATTTCCTTTCAGACATTATTGGCATGATTGTCTTTCCATACATCTGAGCTGAGCTCTTGCAGCTGGCTGTGCTGCATGTCAGGATGTAATTCATAAAGAATGCAGGATGTCTCATTTTGGGAGGAAAAAAAAAGCATTTTTGTCAATTTTAGTTTATTGTCTATATTACTGCGTTTGGAAAGAGATGTCATTTTATCTAAAGCAGTAATTTGTTTTGATGTTATTAATTCTGACCGGACTCTGTCTCAGCAGAGAGCCGTGCAGCGTTTGAGCTGTGCCGACAGAACAGAAGACGATTCTTGTTTCTTGACTGCAACAAGAGTCCCAGTTAGTGACTTTAATCCACACAAAAGTGACTCACGATTGACATATTTTAATGGCTTTGAGAGGGGGTAAGAAGTGGACTTGCCGCTTCTGAAGAGCAGCGAATCAAAGAACCAACGAGCCAGTGGATCGAAGCACTGCTTCATTGGTTTACGCTTCAAAGTGGAGTCATGCTGCAGAAACGGTTGAATCAATGTAGAGAAATGATCATTTTCGCGACAAACACCCTCAAAAACAACAACCGCTCCGAAGGAGCTTTAAGGGAATCGTTAAGTAAAAAGACTACTGATATCGGTAGATTGAATCATTTCTTAACGATACCCAAAAAGAACTGGTTCTTGATACCCAACCCTAATTGTAACAATCATTCATTTATGGAAACAAGCACCAAAATTGGTACACATACTCCTTCCTTAGACCAGGGGTGGCCAAGTTCGGTCCTCGAGCTCTACCTTCCTAACACTCTTAGTTGTCTCCCTGTTCCAACACACCTGAATCCAATGAAAGACTCGTTAGCAGGGTTTTAATGAGTCTTTCACTGGATTCAGGTGTGTTGGAACAGGGAGACAACTAAGAGTGTCAGGAAGGTAGATCTCGAGGACTGAACTTGGCCACCCCTGCCTTAGACATTACTCTTTTGAAAAAGACAGATTGGCTACTTGACTTTTCAATAGGCAACCAGGTTGGGGTCAATTGAAGAATTACACAGGGGTCACAATCAAAAGATACTCCAAACATATTACACCACATTATATGTCTAATCATAAAGATTCCAAAAAGTTTAGTTTGGACTGTCTGGGACTGATTGTTCTGGAGTTATGGGGTAAAAACAGCAAGAATGGTGACAAAGGTCAATTTCAGTTTGTACAGGGGTCAGCAGTTAAAAGTTCCTCAAATTTTGCTAAAAAGTGATGCAAATTATTGGTTGAGTTAATAGGGTTTTTAAAAGGAATAGTTTGCACCGCGCCTCTGCGCATGCGTGATGACATT
Source organism: Thalassophryne amazonica (assembly GCF_902500255.1). Classification (NCBI taxonomy): domain Eukaryota; kingdom Metazoa; phylum Chordata; class Actinopteri; order Batrachoidiformes; family Batrachoididae; genus Thalassophryne; species Thalassophryne amazonica. Next base: position 37,319,079 of record NC_047111.1, on the reverse strand, counting down.
ACAACTCTATCCGGTTAGGGAGCCGTGGTTTCATTCAATAACAAGAGCTGTCAAAAAACTTTCTCGTGACGGCTGTGTGCACATGCGCACAGCTGTCTGTGGCGCACAGCCGTTTGGGTGTGTGTACAATGTTTGTGCAAGATGTCAGACTTGGGAGGCTGGACGAAGTTGGATGACAGCCAAACGGAATGCTAACAGTACAGGAATTACGCAAACAAGGAGGAACTGTCAAGACAGAAAGCAAAATGGAATACGGATGACTTGAAGTTGTCGTCGGGATTCATACAGGTACGAAGCTGGACGACGGTTAAATGATGTCTCTGAAAGTCAACGTAAGTCCAGATTTCTTGTTTCATTTTGGCTTCAGTGTCATGCCATGTGACCGGGGCTTTAGATCGATATTCACACCACTGCAGCACTCCTTCTCATTCCTTGTGGGTTCACAAAAACAACAACAACAAAACTACTTTCCGATCCGGCATGGAATTCACCTCCAGTGGCCATTTCACTCCCTGGAAATCTGACAGCTGAGCAGCCAAACATGCGAGCGAGAGGCTCTCTAACTGTAAGTCTTGGTTTCAAGATGGCGACGCATCTTGAAAATTGTCCATTAACTCAACTTAACTTTATTTATAGAGCACTTTTGAAAAGCCAAAACTGAAACAAAGTGCTGTACATGAAAGGTCATAAAAACAACAAAGCAACCGAACAACTATATAAAAACAGCAATAAACAAGCAAAACAACTAAAACAGAGCGAAGTCTCATATTGTGTTAAAAGCCAGTGAATAAAAGTGGGTTTTAAGATTGGTTTTAAAAACTAAGACTGAGGTTTTTGCAGTGTACTCACAAACATGAGGACATCACATTGTGCCTGTGCTGTACCTTCTTTTTCGTCCCTGTTGAGGCTTCTGACTCCAGACAGTACTCCAAAATCTTCTGGGTGGGTTTCCTCTTCCGCTTCCTTCCCAGCAGAGGAACGTTTCCTGTCAGTCAAATATCAGAGCAGAGGAATGAAATATATACAGGTTGTGTGCATCAAAGATGATTGTTGGACAATTGGACAGTTCCATCATCCATCACCAGTGGCTGACTGATGTCACAATGTGGAGCCACCATCATGATGCCACGTCCCCCAGCCTGGTGCACACATGCTAATTCTATTTTCGCAGAGATCAGATTGAGCACTGATGAATCTGTATCACAAGGAGTGTCAGCCAGAGAGCACAAAAATGAAGGATGGGATGAGTCTTTATTTATATGTCAAACAGCTGAGATCTGCCACTGCTGCACAGTGGCTGCACCAGGCAGGTGCGAGGCAAGAGTGGGCTGGGACAAGGGCTAGCGTGTAATGAAATTGTGGCTGAGTATGTCAGGGGGAGGTAGTATTCTGCTCGGCTGCGAGTGGCCTGGTGCAGGTTGTGTGGTGGTGTCAGTCTGCTGAAAGGAGAGAGGAGGAGGACACAGACTCATGTGATATTCTCAAGGTTGTGAGAAACATATCAACTAGTGGGAAAGTCTGTTTCAAAGCTGACAGTTTGTCGTTTCAGGAAGTTGTCGAAGGAGATCACTGTGACGTTCTGTCACTGATTTATTAATAGGAAAATGACGAAAATCAGAGTCTGACTCATCAGCGCGTCCATTGACCTCAGAGGGTTAAACTGCAAAATTATTATTGTAAAAATAATGCTCATGTTGGTCATATTTTTTATCATTTAAGCTTTCTTTTGACCTTCCTGACATTACATCAATAAAACAGCTATACATATATATTATATATATATATATATATATATATATAGTGCACGGATGTTGTACATGGATAGGGGAGGTGATGGTCTAGTGGTTAATCATTGGGCTTGAGACCAGAGGATCCTTGGTTCAAATCCCAGCCTGACCAGAAAATCACTAAGGGCCCTTGGGCAAGATCCTTAATCCCCTAGTTGCTCCTGGTGTGTAGTGAGTACCTTGTATGGTAGCACCCTCACATCGGGGTGAATGCGAGGCATTACTGTAAAGCACTTTGAGTGTCTAATGCAGATGGAAAAGCGCTATATAAATGCAGCCCATTTACCATTGTCTGGTATACATCATTGAAGACTTTAAAAATAAGAATTGGGTGGTCAAGTTTGAAGTTATTTTGGATCTTCTTTAATTCACACAGGCTCAAATACATACGTCAAACCCAAGCAGCAACCTGACACCTCATGAAATTAAGCCTATGTGAAAGTTCAGTTCCTTGACTGGCTGCTTGAGGCTGGCTCCAAAACAGAGCACTTTCCCAAAAGACTCCAAAATGTCTAACTTTAGAGCAGAAATACGAGGGCTGTCAATAAAGTAACGGTCCTTTTTATTTTTTTCAAAAACTATATGGATTTCATTCATATGTTTTTACGTCAGACATGCTTGAACCCTCGTGCGCATGCGTGAGTTTTTCCACGCCTGTTGGTGACGTCATTCGCCTGTGAGCACTCCTTGTGGGAGGAGTCGTCCAGCCCCTCGTCGGAATTCCTTTGTCTGAGAAGTTGCTGAGAGACTGGCGCGTTGTGTGATCAAAATTTTTTCTAAACCTGTGAGACACATCGAAGTGGACACAGTTCGAAAAATTAAGCTGGTTTTCAGTGAAAATTTTAACGGCTGATGAGAGATTTTGAGGTGATTCTGTCGCTTTAAGGACTTCCCACGGTGCGAGACGTCGCTCAGCGCTCTCAGGCACCGTCGTCAGCCTGTTCAAGCTGATAACCTCCACATTTCAGGTTCTATTGATCCAGGATGTCGTGAGAGAACAGAAAAGTTTCAGAAAAAGTCGGTTTCAGCATTTTATCCGGATATTCCACTATTAAAGGAGATTTTTTAAATGAAAGAAGTGCGGACGGGTCCGCGCGTCGGGACGCAGCCGCCGCGACGCTCCGCCACAGGAAAAACACCTCTGTTGAAAGCCTTAAGGACAAGTTGGAACATGTCCTGCCTGTTAAACAATTTCTCATATACTCACTCCACTGAAAGCCATCAAAAGCCGCCTGGATTTTACAAATGGTTATCAACACGGAGGTGTTTTTCCTGTGCCGCCGCACCGCGTCGGCTGCGTCCCGACGCGCGGATCCGTCCGCACGTCTTTCATTAAAAAAATATCCTTTAACAGTGGAATATCCGGATAAAATGCTGAAACCGACTTCTTCTGAAACTTCTCTGTTCTCTCACGACATCCTGGATCAATAGAACCTGAAATGTGGAGGTTTTCAGCTTGAACAGGCTGACGACGGCGGCTGAGAGCGCTGAGCGACGTCTCGCACCGTGGGAAGTCCTTAAAGCGACAGAATCACCTCAAAATCTCTCATCAGCCGTTAAAATTTTCACTGAAAACCAGCTTAATTTTTCGAACCGTGTCCACTTCGATGTGTCTCACAGGTTTAGAAAAAATTTTGATCAAACAACGCGCCAGTCTCTTAGCAACTTCTCAGACAAAGGAATTCCGACGAGGGGCTGGACGACTCCTCCCACAAGGAGTGCTCACAGGCGAATGACGTCACCGACAGGCGTGGAAAAACTCACGCATGCGCACGAGGGTTCAAGCATGTCTGACGTAAAAACATATGAATGAAATCCATATAGTTTTTGAAAAAAATAAAAAGGACCGCTACTTTATTGACAGCCCTCGTATATGTTTACAGTCTGGTACAAAAACTGTTTTGATCTCTACAGACAGGCTCCTCCTCTGTTAACACCTGTACGTTGTTACGTATGTATGTATAATTTTGACCCGGTGTGGATTAGAGAAGATCCATCCATTTTCTCTACCCGCTTACTCCAACTGAGGGTCATGGGGGGTGGGGGTGGGCTATCCCAGCAGTCATGGAGTGTGAGACAGGGTGCACCCTGGACAGGCGCCAGTCTATCACAGGGCCACATATAGACAGACAAACACATACACAGACAAGCACGCACACCTATGTGTTGTGAAAGTGTAGTGACACGGACCCACAACAGGGGGCGCAAATGAACGGTCATTAGATGAGCCAAAAAGGAACAATTTAATGTTGTAAAATGTGCACAACGAATATACAGACAATCTCAGAATATGATTACAGTCAAATTACAAAGGTGACGTGTGGGCAGGCTCGAGGATAGAAGACGTCTGTCCTGAGAAGAGCCGGAACCGCACGATTTCCGCCGCCACCGAACCTGGTGAATACTGGAGCCGCCAAGTCCCGAATTCCCAGGTGATCACCGTCTCCGACTGTCGGATCTGGTACTGCTGGCGAGAACAAAGACAGTCAAGTGTGGGTGTGTGTACACCCAGCAACAACAACGGTGGGAATGCCACCTCCACCTCTCACTCAATATGTGATGAGTACCGCAGTGATTCCTCAGGGGAAAAGAGTGCCGTCCTGCACTCACTCAGCTTCCACAGAAAGAGGAACCGGTACTCCTGCAAACACTCACAATATACAGATATATTGTAACACAAAACGGCTGAGGATATTACCTTCAATGAAGTACGATATCTCGGCGATGAGGTGGAGATGACGTCTGGGTTTTATGGAGTGAGGTGATGAAGAATGAGTGACAGCTGTCAGGAAGTAATGAGTAACAGCTGTCACTCCCGGCTGTGTCCGTGGCGGCAGCGCCCTCTCGTACCTGAAGCCCGCACTTCAGGCAGGGCGCCCTCTGGTGGTGGGCCAGCAGTACCTCCTCTTCTGGCGGCCCACACAACAGGACCCCCCCCCTCAACGGGCGCCTCCGGGCGCCCAACCAGGTTTGTCGGGGTGTCGGCGGTAGAAGTCAGCCAAGAGGGCCGGATCCAGGATGAAGCTCCTCTTCACCCAGGAGCGTTCTTCGGGTCCATACCCTTCCCAGTCCACCAGATATTGGAACCCCCGGCCCATTCGACGGACGTCCAGGAGCCGGCGCACTGTCCAAGCTGGCTCCCCGTCAATGATCCGGGCAGGAGGCGGCGCCGGACCGGGAGCACAGAGGGGTGAGGTGTGGTGAGGTTTGATCCTGGAAACATGGAAGACCGGGTGGATCCGCAGTGAAGGTGGGAGCTGGAGCTTCACCGCGGCAGGGCTGAGGACTTTGAGGATACGGAAGGGGACGATGAACCTGTCCATCAATTTTGGAGACTGTACTTGCAGGGGGATGTCCTTCGTTGACAACCACAACTCCTGCCCGGGCTGGTATGCAGGGGCCGGGGACCGCCGGCGGTCTGCATGGGTCTTGGCCCTCGTCCGGGCTTTCAACAAGGCAGAACGGGCGGTGCGCCACACCCGACGGCACCTCCGAAGATGGGCCCGGACCGAGGGCACACCGACCTCTCCCTCCACCACGGGAAATAATGGGGGCTGGTACCCCAAACACACCTCAAATGGGGAGAGGCCGGTGGCAGAAGACACCTGGCTGTTATGAGCATACTCGATCCAGGCCAGATGGTTACTCCAGGCCGTCGGGTGCGCGGATGTTACGCAGCGGAGGGTCTGTTCCAGTTCCTGGTTGGCCCGCTCTGCCTGTCCGTTCGTCTGTGGATGGTACCCGGACGAGAGACTCACGGTGGCCCCCAGTTCCCTGCAGAAGCTCCTCCAGACGTGTGAGGAGAACTGGGGACCACGGTCAGAGACGATGTCGGTGGGTATCCCATGCAGACGGACGACGTGGTGGACCAGGAGGTCTGCTGTCTCCTGGACTGTTGGGAGCTTCGGGAGGGCCACGAAGTGGGCCGCCTTGGAGAATCGGTCCACTATCGTGAAGATGGTAGTGTTGCCCTGGGACGGCGGGAGGCCCGTGACGAAATACAGGCCGATGTGGGACCAGGGGCGATGACGCACCGGTAATGGCTGGAGAAGTCCTTGGGACCTTTTATGGTCTGCCTTGCCCCTGGCACAGGTGGTGCAGGCCTGGATATACTCCCGGACGCCCACCAGAAGCGCTGCCGGACAACTGCCACGGTCCTTCGCACCCCTGGATGACAGGAGAGCTTGGAACCGTGACAGAAGTCCAAGACTGCAGCTCTGGCCTCTGGTGGGACGTATAAACGGTTCTTCGGACCTGTTCCTGGGTCCGGGCTCTGTGCCAGGGCCTCCCGGACGGTCTTCTCCACGTCCCAGGTGAGGGTGGCCACGATAGTGGACTCCGGCAGGATGGGCTCCGGTGGATCCGACAGTGCAGTTTTGACCTCCTCTTCGTGTACCCGGGACAAGGCATCCGACCTCTGGTTCTTAGTCCCGGGGCGATAGGTGATCCGGAAGTCAAAACGCCCGAAGAACAGTGACCAGCGGGCTTGCCTGGGGTTCAGCCGCTTGGCGGTCCTGATATACTCCAGGTTCCGATGGTCAGTGAAAACCGTGAACGGCACAGACGCTCCCTCCAACAGGTGTCTCCACTCCTCAAGAGCCTCCTTCACCGCAAGGAGTTCTCGATTGCCGACGTCATAGTTACGTTCAGCCGGGGTCAACCTGCGAGAAAAGTAGGCACACGGGTGAAGAACCTTATCGGTCTCTGCGCTCTGGGACAGCACGGCTCCTATCACTGAGTCAGAGGCGTCCACTTCAACCATGAACTGGCGGCTAGGGTCGGGCTGCACCAAAACTGGCGCAGTAGAGAACCGTCGTTTCAACTCCTTGAACGCGGCTTCGCACCGATCCGACCAGGTGAAGGGGACTTTTGGAGAGGTCAGGGCTGTCAGGGGGCTAACTACCTGACTATAACCCTTAATGAACCTCCTATAGAAATTAGCGAAGCCGAGGAACTGTTGCAGCTTCCTACGGCTTGTTGGTTGGGGCCAATCTCTCACCGCCGCAACCTTGGCCGGATCAGGGGCGACGGAGTTAGAGGAGATGATAAACCTCAGGAAGGACAAAGACGTGCGGTGAAACTCGCACTTCTCACCCTACACAAACAGTCGGTTCTCTAACAACCGCTGCAGGACCTGATGTACATGCTGGACATGGGTCTCAGGATCCGGAGAAAAGATGAGAATATCATCCAGATATACGAAGACGAATCGGTGCAGGAAGTCCCGCAAGACGTCGTTAACCAAGGCTTGGAACGTCGCGGGGGCGTTGGTGAGGCCGAGTGGCATGACCAGGTACTCAAAGTGACCTAACGGGGTGTTAAATGCCGTCTTCCATTCGTCTCCCTTCCGGATCCGAACCAGGTGATACGCATTTCTAAGATCCAGCTTAGTAAAGATTTTGGCTCCATGCAGGGGGGTGAACACGGAATCCAACAATGGCAACGGGTATCGGTTGCGAACCGTAATCTCATTCAGCCCCCTGTAATCAATGCATGGACGGAGTCCGCCATCTTTCTTGCCCACAAAGAAGAAACCTGCCCCCATCGGGGAGGAGGAGTTCCGGATCAGCCCGGCAGCTAATGAGTCCCGGATGTAGGTCTCCATTGATTCGCGCTCAGGTCGTGAGAGGTTGTACAGCCTGTTGGACGGGAACTCAGCGCCTGGAACTAAATCAATGGCACAATCGTACGGACGGTGCGGGGGAAGGGTGAGTGCCAGATCCTTGCTGAAGACGTCAGCAAGATCGTGGTACTCAACCGGCACTGCCGTCAGATTGGGAGGGACTTTGACCTCCTCCTTAGCCTGTAAACCGGGAGGAACCGAGGATCCTAAACACACCCGATGGCAGGTTTCGCTCCACTGAACCACCACCCCAGACGGCCAATCAATCCGGGGATTGTGCTTCAACATCCATGGGATGCCCAAATCACGCGGGAGGTAGAAGGAGTTACAAAAAACTCAATCTCCTCCCGATGGTTTCCAGACACCACCAGAGTTACTGGTTGTGTCTTGTGTGTGAGTAAAGGGAGGAGGGTGCCATCTAGTGCCCGCACCTGCAATGGCGAAGGAAGCGCCACCAGAGGGAGCCCTACCTCCCTTGCCCATCTGCTGTCTAGCAGATTCCCTTCTGACCCCGTGTCCACCAGTGCTGGGGCTTGAAGGGTTAAATCCCCGCTCAGGATTGTGACTGGGAGTCGTGTGGCAATATGTGTGTGTCTCACTTGAATGTTTTGACCCCCCTTAGCCCAGTCTCTAAGGGCGAGTGTTGTCGTTTTGGCCGTTTGGGGCAGTTTTTCTGTATGTGCTCCTTTGAGCTGCAGAGAAAACATTCCCCGCGGATCAGCCTCCTCATTTTGGCCCTGTGCGTTTCCCTACCAACGTCAGTAGGGGGAGCTGTTGCCCCACAAAGCGCTGCGGCTGTGGAGCGTGGGGAGGGCGGCCCCTTTTCGAACCCGGAAAGGAGAGGGGCGGCGCGTATCCGGTCACGTCCTTCGCCTCGCTCCCGACGGCGTTCCTCCTACCGATTGTCTAACCGTATAACGAGATCGATAAGCCCATCTAAATCCCGCGGTTCCTCCTTAGCTACCAGCTGCTCCTTCAGAACCAACGACAGTCCGTTTATGAAGGCGGCGCGGAGCGCAACGTTATTCCAGCCGGACCTCGCAGCCGCGATGCGGAAGTTGACTGCATAAGCGGCTGCGCTCTCGCGTCCCTGTCTCATTGACAGCAGCACAGTTGAAGCGGACTCTCCTCTGTTAGGGTGATCAAACACTGTTCTGAACTCCCCCACAAACCCAGTGTATGCTGATAACAACCGTGAGTTCTGTTCCCAGAGCGTCGTAGCCCAGGTGCGTGCTTTACCCCGAAGCAGAGCTATCACATAAGCTATTTTACTAGCATCTGACGCGTACATGACGGGACATTGTGCGAAGACGAGCGAACACTGCATAAGAAAGTCCGCGCACGTCTCCACACAACCTCCGTACGGCTCAGGAGGGCTTATGTATGCTTCAGGGGATGGTGGGAGGGGTTGTTGAACCACCACTGGAACGTTCATATCCTGCACAGGGTCGACAGGAGGACGAGCTGCAGCAGCGCCCTGAGCGCTCGCCGCCATCTGTGCGGAGAGAGCCTCCACCCTGCGGTTCAGGAGGATGTTTTGCTCAGTCATTTGATCCAACCGAGCCGTAAAGGCGGTGAGAATGTGCTGCAGCTCACCAATCACGCCTCCTGCAGACGCCTGCGCTCCCTGCTCTCCCACTGGTCGTTCAACAGCCGGGTGACGCCCCTCGGAGTCCATGACGCTGGCCGAGATATCCTGTTGTGAAAGTGTAGTGACACGGACCCACAACAGGGGGCGCAAATGAACGGTCAATAGATGAGCCAAAAAGGAACAATTTAATGTTGTGAAATGTACACAACGAATATACAGACAATCTCAGAATATGATTACAGTCAAATTACAAAGGTGATGTGTGGACAGACTCGAGGATAGAAGACGTCTGTCCTGAGAAGAGCCGGAACCACACGATTTCCGCCACCACAGAACCTGGTGAATACTGGAGCCGCCAAGTCCCGAATTCCCAGGTGATCACCGTCTCCGACTGTCGGATCTGGTACTGCTGGCGAGAACAAAGACAGTCAAGTGTGGGTGTGTGTACACCCAGCAACAACAACAGTGGGAATGCCACCTCCACCTCTCACTCAATATGTGATGAGTACCGCAGTGATTCCTCAGGGGAAAAGAGTGCCGTCCTGCACTCACTCAGCTTCCACAGAAAGAGGAACCGGTACTCCTGCAAACACTCACAATATACAGATATATTGTAACACAAAACGGCTGAGGATATTACCTTCAATGAAGTACGATATCTCGGCGATGAGGTGGAGATGACGTCTGGGTTTTATGGAGTGAGGTGATGAAGAATGAGTGACAGCTGTCAGGAAGTAATGAGTAACAGCTGTCACTCCCGACTGTGTCCGTGGCGGCAGCGCCCTCTCGTACCTGAAGCCCGCACTTCAGGCAGGGCGCCCTCTGGTGGTGGGCCAGCAGTACCTCCTCTTCTGGCGGCCCACACAACACTATGGTCAATTTAAAGTTTTCAATTCACCTAACGTGCACGTCTTTGGATGTCGGAAGTCGAAGCACCGAGAGAGAATACACGTAAACCCAGGGAGAACATGCAAACTCCACACAGAAAGGCCCCAGGTGGGAATTGAACCCCTAACCTTCTTGCTGTGAGGCAAAAGTGTTAAGCCCTAAGCCACCATGCTGCTTGGATTAGAGAAGATCCAAAATATATTCAAACTTGTGCAATGAATTGTTTTTTTTAAAGTCATTAATAATTATGTATGCTGTGCAATCATTCCACCTTGGCAACAGAGCAGTTCAAAGACATCATTAACAGTCCAAAATGGCCATGACATTCATGCCCATGATGTAAATTGTAATTACACTTTTTCCACATATCTGACTGATTAATCGTGTGAGATTTCAGACTTTATAATATCGGAATAACTGTGGCAAAATATTCGACCGTTTCACATTTGGATATATGACTCCACACCCTGACCGGTGTTCTGATGAAATGTCATTCCTGTCCTCCGTGCAACTGTGCACATACACCAAGACGCGGAACTGTCGATTTATGCGACAAGAGGCACAATTTGACAAAACACCGACTGCATGTGCTGCTAGCTGTTAGCGCTGTTAACTGAGAGCGAGAGAAAGTCACATACCGACGCTGCCCCTGTACTGATGTGGATTCTGCTTCAGAATTAACGTTTCACATTTGATGGATTTTCACATTTGATGGATTACTCCGCGTCCTGACCACCGTTGCAGCGACGCTTCCTTGGCTCAACCACCGCCGAAATGGGTGAATTTAAGCCACCATACGAAAGTATTGATGTGGATTCTGCTACAGAATTACCGTTTCACATTTGATGGATTTTCATGTTTGATGGATTACTCCGCACCCTGACTGTTGTTGGAGCGACGCTGCCTCGGCTCAACGGTAAGCCTCGCCAACGGAATTACCTACAGAAAAATAAACTGTGCAAACGATGGAATTGAATTAGAATGAGAATAACCCCCTTGTGTCTGATGATTTACGGACATTCGTGCTGTTCAAGCTAACGCATCGCCGTAAAACTCCTTTTTACCAGCGACGCTCTATTTGCGACAGTATAACCAGCATGAATGTCTGCAAATCATCAGACACAACAGGGGTTTTTCTCTATCTGTAAACTTCCAACCACAATGGTACAATGTCTGGTGTTGCAGAGAAATGTGCCGACTCACCACTGTCTTTCACAAGGCCTTCTGACAGCAAAGGTTCAACTTCAGGGGGAGGGGTTAGAGTATCAATGGAAAGCACTGGTGCATCCTGGGAAGTTGTGTTCTCAGTGGTGGAAATTTGTAGTTCAGAGGGCTTTATTGTTTCAGTGATGTCATCAGGAGGTGGTGTCTGTATTTCAGGGAGCAAGTTCAAAGATGTATGGTCATGCACACTGTTTTCTGGTTCTGGCAGATCTGATGTGGGCATGATGGACTGAGGAACCTGACAAAAACACAAGACAAGGTTTTCTTGTTGTTAGTATTATACTTTTTTTGTAGATGCCACAATATTGACACTGACATCACCCAAAAGAACATAAAATATTCGAAGATAGCTCAAAGTGGACATCCCGTTTCATTTTTTCCCCACAGTCTAGTGTGGTGCCAACAGGTACTTAATCTAATTCGCAATTTTCTCTCACCTTCACACAAACATTACGGGTCTGATTTACTGGGAGCCCAGATAAGGAACGCTAAATTGCTTGGACAATCCTAAGTTTTGCGCTTCGGGGTGTGGAGACAGTTTTGTGGGTGATTTACTAGTAGTAAATGCGTAATATGATGTAGTCAGCAGCAGTATGTAAAAGACGATTTTGTACTTTGACGGACGTAATCACAAAATTAAATTAAATCAGCCACGTTACACACATAAATTCTGCCACATAACCAAAATACCGGGTGTTCATGCGATGGCAATAATAAAGACAGACATTTAATGATTGTTGCATCGACAGTATTTAAACAGTGCGGTGAATAGTGCAGTTCTCTGTGTTCTACTGGCAGAACACGGGATAATTATTCACTGATTTGCTTAAATACAACAGGTGGAACAATAATGAAATGTATGAAATAGGAGACTGTGTGCTTTTTATTTTTTGTAATAGTTAGCGATGAGTGTGTTCGACTGTTTTGCATCCAGGCTGAGCGCACAGCTGTGATGTTCCACACAGACTGCAATACGTGCCTCTATGTGTGGTCTACCTGCTGTATGCACCACCATCTATAGACATGTATTCTTAAAGGAAAACGCATGAAGTAAACTGTTACCTCCTTAAATACGCCTGACATTTACAATGAATGATCTATTTTCTGTGCAGTCTCTTTGCTGGAACAGCATTCTGACAAGCACAATAAGTTAACACCAAAGTTTCAAATGCACAAAATACAGACTATCAGCGCCCACTAAAAGTCCTTTTTACCTTGATTTAATTTAATTTAGACTTTATTTAACCAGGCTAGTCCCATTGAGACTGAGATCTCTTTTACAAGGAGGACCTGGACAATTATAAAGTTTCCAATCCACCAAAACTGCATGTCTTTTAGATGTGGGAGGAAGCTGGAGCACCCGAAGAGAACCCACGCAAACACGGGGAGAACATGCAAACTCCACACAGAAAGGCCACACGTGGGAATTGATCCCATGACCTTCTTGCTGTGAGGCAACAGTGCTAACCACTAAGTCACCGTGATAAATCATGTTGCGTGTGTAAACATCACCTGTTGCATGGTCCCTCCCAGAATTTTGCGCACTTGGGTGAACACACCTGAAATTGGATATGCATGAATGCAAATGTGCTAAATAGACAAGGCGCATTATTTTGCATATTTGACTGATATTATCCTTGTTGTGCACTGTTAGTAACTCTGCATGCATGTGTATATGTGAGTGTAACAGTGTTTGCGTGCATTTTAACACACACAAAAAAACCTTTAGTAAATCAGGCCCTATGCCAATACATGCGTTCCATATTTGTACTGCAGGTTGGGAAACTAGAAAGGATTTAGCACACAGATGGGGCAAAGGTTCAAACTGCGGTCCAACAAAACAATCAATATCATATTAGCTTACTATGCTAATTTATCAAGTTTTTATAAAATTCTGCCCTATTAAAGTATTAAAATGTTAAAAAAAAAACTGGTTGACATAGTTTACAGTCAGTATTAATATAATTCTTAATAGTATAAGTACACTCCCTAAAAGAAATAAATGGACTGCATTTATATAGCGCTTTTCCATCTGCATCAGAAGCTCAAAGCGCTTTACCTTGCCCAAGGGTCCTTAGCGTTTTTCTGGTCAGGCTGGGATTTGAACCAATGATCCTCTGGTCTCAAGCCTCACCTCCCCAGGAAATTGTTAATTTATCTGGCAGGTGATGGTGCCAGCTAGCTAGCTACAAAATGGAACTGTCACTGTAATAGTTCTTCATGCCAAGTGAACAAGGTAGCATATATTTCATAATTATCATTATTATTATTATTATTTTCAAGTAAGCTATATAACCTAATAAAATATTCTTCAAATATGTACTCAGGTAATGCGTTAACCTTGAGCTTGTAACAATATATTTGCGTAGGATTAGCTCGATTTTAGCAACACAACAGGTCCAGCGCTAAGCTTCCTGCCTCTCCCAATTTGATAAAGAAATGTCAATACCTATGCAACCAAAATAATGAAATCACTGAAGGAATATCAAAGAAAGCAGTAAAACAAAAAAAACAAACAAAAAAAAAACAGGGGTTTCAGGTTTGTGTTAAGATCTATTCACTGTAACATTAAGTAAAACATCTATACCCCTGACCAGATACAACAAAATAAAAAACTGTCTAAATACTATAAATTCCATTTACTTCTTTAAAAAAAAAAAAAACAACCATAACATCTGCACACTTCAAACATTGCTATGGGTTGCTGCGGAGCCATGTCACTTCTGGTGAAGTGGCCAATTCGAAGGCGAGAATTTGTACTTCCACGACTGGCCGCCCGATGAAACCACCTCGGGCTGCAGTGATTGTCTATTGAAATCAGCTGGTTTTGTTTTGTCTCTAACTTGCTTCTAACAGCCAGCTGATAGCTCTCACTGCCTGAAACAATGAGATTTATACTCCAAGCTGACCTGAAATGAACCATTGCACATTAAATTAACTTTATTGACGAGTCTGACCTCTTTGAAAAGTGACCAAATTACATGCATTTGTATTGAGGTCAGCAAAGTTTTCATCGGCCAGAAATGGCCACCAGAGGGCGCTCGGTGTAAAGTCCGTGGCAACCCATTAGTAGAGCACTAAGATCGACAGTTACAACAAATGTTACTTTTTACAGTTTTTACCTGTCCAATCGGCTGGAGAGGCCTTTTGCTTTTCTTCCTTGTTGAGAACATCTGATCATACTCTTCAGTCCACTCGATTAGCCTCTTGCTCGGTTTTCGGATTCGTTTATTTACTAAAGATTTGATAAAAGAGAGAACTTCATAGTATTTGAAATGTTATACGTATGTTATCATGAACATGAATACTGTTGTAATTTCTCAAGGCAAAGATTTAACTGACTATTCAACTATGGAGCACTTTGTAAACTCACTATTATTTGCCATCTGTTGCGCAAGAATATGCAGCCAACGTCCCTATTCAATGTTTTAAAAGTTTTTTCAAGCATGGCAATAAAAGATCATTTACTGTAATTTAAGACTTTTTGTGCTTATTACAGTAAGTTATCATCACAGAAATTATTACAAAGTGAAATCAATGAAAATGATATTTAGACTTTCAGACTTACAACTTTATTGATCCCAAAAAGGGCAATTACATTTACACTCCAATTACCTCAAACAAGATACAGCAATTAATCCACAATTATTACTTGTTTACCGTAATAATGGCACACATGAAAATTAAAGACAACACATATACATTTGACATTGTTTATGTGCTCTAAACTTGAAGCAGTCCGTCATCTAAATTGAGGCAAAGTGGGTGAAGGCCACAGCAGGAGGGACCCGCGACGCTCAGCTTGGAGGTTGAAGGCTGCAGCAGTAAAAACTGCGCTGCCTTCGAGGTGGCAGGGAGGAAGGCAGGGTGAGGGGAGTGGAGAGACGGGGGGGGGGTAATAGGGATGGAGGGAGGGAGACATGCATCATGTGCAGATGAGTTAAATTTCTGTCAATTAGTGTCCATGTGTGTGTAAAGTCTGATGTTGCTAGGCAACAGCAGGCTGGAAGGGGGGTATAGATGAGAAGGGGGAGCCGAATTCCTTCTCCAAGGCTGTAGATCCTTCTGGGGGAAGAGCAGGGAATTTGGCATTCAGGAGCCGATAAAGCTGCCATGTTGATGTTAGGCGGAGAGATACAGCATTCCATTTACTGCACCTCTGACCGTCTAGAGTCCAAATTTATGAAGCATATTCTCCGGTCCTCAGCAGCACATTCCTTTGCAATGCAGCGATTTGCTCTGAGATTGTATCCATTTTGCGTGTGAGTTCAAGAGTTCACGCAATCTGAGATTACAGAGCATTGCCCAACTCATTAATCATGACAGACTGATGAGGAGACGAAATTCTGGAACCAGCCATTTTGCTAATATTCCTGTGGGTCAGGGCAGGGCACAAACCAATCAGCACCAACCCTCCCACATGAAAGCGAATACAAATGAATCCTCAACGTCTTCCACAGAGAATGGAGCCACAGGTCACACTCCATTCTCTCAGGCATCAACAGCATAGACCGCTGGGTAGGTTCCATCAGGGCACGCAGGGTCCCCCAACTCTGATCTCCTTGTCGAAAAAAAAAATGGTGTCAATAGCACTGAGAGACCAGTTGATCAATTCCATAGTTAATCCAAATCTTTATTTGAAGAATTCACAGTCTGGTGAAGCTGGGACTTTGAAGGTCAGAGCAGAGATAGAGAGCAGAAAGGAGGAGAGGAGAGGGGAGGAATGCGACCATCCTTGCCGGAGTCCCAAGTTGTCATATATATGATATATTCGTTCTTTGGCTTGGTTGCTTAAATTGCACCTTACGGTGCATTAGGAAAGTATTCACAATGCTTCACTTTTTCCACATTTTATGTTACAGCACTTCTCAAAATATGGTTGAATTTTTTTTCCCCTCAAAATTATACACACAACACCCCATAATGACAATGCAAATTTTTTTTTGATTTTTGCAAATTTATTAAAAATAAAGAAAATAAAACAAAGAAATCACATGTACATAAGTATCCACAGTCTTTGCCATAATGCTAAATTCCACGGATCATCCAAAAGGCACCTGAAGGACTCTCAGACCATGAGAAACAAAATTCTCTGTTCTGATGAGACAAAAATTGAACTCTTTGGTGTGAATGCCAGGTGTCATTTTAGAGGAAACCAGGCACCATCCCTACAGTGAAGCATGGTGGTGGCAGCATCATATTGTGTGGATGTTTTTCAGCAGCTGGAACTGGGGGACTAGTCAGGATTGAGGGAAAGATGAATGCACCAATGTACAGAGACATCCTGGATGAAAACCTGCTCCAGAGCGCTATTGACCTCAGACTGGTGCAATGGTTCATCTTTCATCAGGAAAATTACCCTAAGCACACAGCCAAGATATCAAAGGAGTGGCTTCTGTGAATGTCCTTCAGTGGCCCAGCCAGAGCCCAGACCTGAATCTGATTCAATATCTCTGGAGAGATCTGAAAATGGCTATCCACTGACACTCCCCAACCAACCTGATGAAGCTTGAGGTGCTTTAAAGAGGAATGGGCAAAAATTGCCCAAAGATAGGTTCACCAAGCTGGTGGCATCATATTCAAGAAGTCGTCATTTTCTTATGTCTTGTACTGTTACAAGTATTATTATTATTGCTTATCCTTGAACACGCTGTTTGATGAACATTTTCCTCTACTTGCACCCATCTTGTGTGTTTTTAAGAGCTGACGTAACATGTGAATTTCTCCTCTGTGAGATCAATAAAGTTTATCTTAATCATAATCTTAAACTATGCTGTTGTAACACATGTAGAATGTGGCTTGGCATTGTCTTGCTGAAATAAGCAGGGACGTCCCTGAAAAAGACGTTGCTTGGATGACAGCATGTGTTGCTCCAAAACCTGGATGGACCTTTCAGCATTGATGGTGCCATCACAGATGTGTAAGATGCCCATGCCACGGGCACTAACACAACCCCATATCATCACAGATGCTGGCTTTTGAATTTAGCGCAAGTAACAATCTGGATGGTCTTTTTCCTCTTTTGTCCAGAGGACGCAACATCCATTATTTCCAAAAATAATTTGAAATGTGGACTCATCAGACCACAGCACACGTTTCCACTTTGTGTCTGTCCATTTCAAATGAGCTCGGGCCCAGAGAAGGCAGCGGCGTTTCTGGATGTTGTTGATGTATGGCTTTCGCTTTGCATAGCAGAGTTTTAACTTGCACTTGTACATGTAGCGACAACTGTGTTAACTGACAACGGTTTTCTGAAGTGTTCCTGAACCCACGCGGTAAGATCCTTTACACAATGATGTCGGTTTTTAATGTAGTGCTGCCTGAGAAACTGAAGGTCACGGGCATTCAGTGTTGGTTTTTGGCCTTGCCACTTACGTGTATAAAGTTCTCCAGATTCTCTGAATCTTCTGATTATATCATGGACTGTAGATGATGGAATCCCTAAATTCCTTGCAATTGAACATTGAGAAACATTGTTCTTAAACTGTTGGATTATTTTTTTCATGCAGCTGTTCACAAAGTGGTGATCCTCGCACCATCTTTGCTTGTTAATGGCTGAGCCTTTTGGGGATGCTCCTTTTATACCCAATCATGACACTCACCTGTTTCCAATTAATGGCTGAGCCTTTTGGGGATGCTCCTTTTATACCCAATCATGACACTCACCTGTTTCCAATTAACTTGTTCACCTGTGCAATGTTCCAAACAGGTGTTCTTTGAGCATTCATCAACTTTCCCAGTCTTTTGTTGCCCCTGTCAAACCTTTTTTGAAATGTGTTGCAGGCATCCATTTCAAAGTGAGCAAATATTTGCACAAAAACAATAAAGTTTATCAGTTTGAACATTAAATATCTTGTAAAGCAAAGAAAGAGTTCACTGCGCTTCTGCACAGCACAAACAAATCTGGTGCAACCAGGCAGGACCAATTTGTAAAAAAGAAGAAATACGTAACTGGTGCAGCACAGAAATAAGTGCAAAAAGTCTTTAATAAGGTGTTGAAAAAAAATGTTCAAAGAACATTTTTTTTTATAAATATCTTGTCTTTGTGCTGTATTCAATTCAATATAGGTTGAAGAGGATTGCAAATCATTGTATTCTGTTTTTATTTACATTTTACACAACGTCCCAACTTCATTGGAAATGGGGTTGTAGAATTTTGAGGGGAAAAAAAATGAATATACTCCATTTTGGAATAAGGCTGTAACATAAAATGTGGAAAAAGTGAAGCGCTGTGAATACTTTCCAGATGCACTGTACTGTACATCTGTTTAACTGTCTTTAAAAGAACATTATCATGAAGAAGCATTTACCTCTGAATAGTAAAGCCACCTTAATGCATGAATTTGATCTCCGCACTACCACATCAAGTTCAAGTTCAAGTTTATTTGCCATTTGCAGTATTAAAACCACATTGGAAAAATGGTGCAAGGAGCTCAAACGTGCACTAGCAAGACATACACAAACAATAAAAAGACATAAAAGAACATAAAAATGCCATAAAAACGACAAAGCCACAAAATAATTTAAGTGACATTTAAAACTAATCAAAGAGTGTTGATCATTGCTACGGCCTGTGGGAAGAAACTTTTTCTACAACGTGATGACCCACATTTAATAGACCGATAGCGCCTACCCGAAGGAAGAAGCTCAAACAGGTCCCTGGCAGGATGCAGGAGATCCTTAGTAATAGCCAAAGACCGGGACTTAAGCCTTTTTTTTGTAAATGTCCTGCAGGACAGACAGTTCCACACCAATAATTCTACTGGCTGAACGAACCACTCTATTCAAAGGCTTCCTTTCTTTTGCAGTGGCATTTCCAAACCATGCAGTTATAGCGTTTTAAGAAGACTTGCAATGCAGCTGTGATAAAAATTTAAGAGAATATTCTTGTTCAGAGTAAATTCTTTCAGCTTACGCAGAAAAAAAAGCCGGTCGAGACTTTTAACAATTCCATTGGTGTTATAATTCCAGCTCAAGTCATCAGATAAAAACAATCCCAGAAATTTACAGTTTTCAACTGTTTTCACCTCAGCGCCATTTAATATGATGGGAGCATAAGCTCTTATTTTTACTGAAGTCAACAACCAACTCAAAAGTTTTTGCAGTGTTTAACTTCAAATTGTTTTCCTCGCTCCAGGAAACCATGTTTTGCACTTCAGATCTACACAAAGAGAGTCATGAGAAGAGATCAAACCAATAATAGTTGTGTCATCTGCATACTTAATTATCAAATTATAATGAAAGGACACAACACAGTCGTAAGTATACAAGGTGTACAACAATGGGCTTAAAATACAACCTTGCGGTGAGCCAGTATTAATAATAAGTTCATCAGAGACATAGCCATTGATCTTGACTCTTTGTGGTCTTCCAGTTAAAAAACTGGATGGACATGGACATTGGCATGATTCGTCATGCCAATGCATCCTGCGTTGTCCCACCTGATGGCAATAGAAATGATCTACAGCTACAGGTTGTCTTGTGCTCATCGTGTGGTGGAGAACGCATCTGGAATTTTGTCTCAAATTATTGCAAGTTCTCCCACTTAGAAATCATGGAGGGGTCTGAAATTTTCATCTTAAGTGCATGTCCACTTTGAAAGACATAATCTAAAAAAAAAAAAAAATCTGGAAATCACAATGGGCCTCATGTATCAAAGTTGCGTACGGCGATATTTGAGCGTATATGGGGTGTACGCCAAAACGGCTGTGCTACTTGGCATTTATCAATGTGGTCGTTGGCGTAAGCTGCGCTGAAAATATACACCAGGTCAAGAGGTGGTGTAAATATACACCAAAATGAACCAGCGCTGGAATCCACATAAAAATGAAGATGATCAAAATGATAAACAGTGCCATTATACAAATCAATGCATATGTTACATAAATAACACTTGATTATACTACATAATCAATACAAATCCCGCTTTTGCGGGATTGTTATGGAGCACGATCTGTGGCTACAGCGCTGACTGCAAAGACAGCGCTGCTCGCCCTTTTCTCCAGACTTCGAGCCTGGAGCCAGAGCAGCGCTGAGCTTAACTTTATGTGGTGTGATCGTTTTAGACTATGAAATTGATAATAACAACTGTAGTTTCGTCATTCCCTTAATTCGCCTGTGCTGCAATCAGGTTTTGTCGTCTCCATTCAGTTGTCACAATAAAATAAATACAGAAATACATTTAAAAAATAAAGAAATCTGACAGATTAGGCGTGTCTTATTAATTGAGCGAGCAAATAGCCACATGTCAAGAATTATTGACATGTGAAAAGAGAATACAGTGGTCCCTCGCTATAACGCCGTTCACCTGTCGTGGCCCAATTTTGCATGCCTTTTTTTTTTTACAGTGTTCTGTGTATCTGTTTATAAGAATGTTGTTGCCCAGAAGAAAAAAGAGCGCCAACAACTACTCATAACTGTGTATGTCACTCGGAAACAAACACCTGCTGCAGCCAGGTATGAGTGGAAAAGGCGCAGCGTCAGGACGCAGAGGCGCGATCTGTGACATACTGGTCAGTCACTATTAATAATTTCTTATGTGTCCGACCTCGTTCATTGATCGTTAAAATTAATTTGTTAGTAAATGTAAATGTAAATGCCATCAGAATTATTCATAGGAAACCTTTCTATTTTTATTTCTCAAACAAATGTCTGGGCCTGAAACAGTTTGGTATTATTTCCCTACTAAGGTTTGAACTTTGAGAGTGTTTACACACCAGAGAAAAGTGAGAAAATGTTCATGCCTGATTGAGAAAGTGTATAAACTGTGAAGTGAGGGGTTTTACAGCTTTGAAACGTCTATAATAATTGTAAAAAATAACGCTGCCTAACGTCGCGGTTTCGCGTATTTCGGGCTATTTTTTAGAACGTAACTCCAGCGATTAATGAGGGACCACTGTAACACTTTATTGATTATATACTACAAAACAATTGATACGACGGCCGCTTTTGACGCTCTACTGGCACGCGTCGTGATTGGTGAAGTTCTTTTTCATTGCCATCTTCCTGGCTTCCATGTCGTAAAATGAGGGTGTGTCTGAAGCGGAGTCTGAATATTTATGGGCATGTTTATTATAATTACGATCGTTTCCACCCACCGCATTTATCAAGATCACGTCAGGTGTACGCCAGAAATGGGCAGGTGCGCACTGCTTGATACATGTCACGGCGACTTTGGTGTATTTCAAATTTACGCCGTAAATTTACGCCACAAGTGCGCAACATTGATACATGACGCCCAATGTATGATTTTTTAATAATTTATTTGTATGTTACTGCTGCAAAAAAGTATTTGAACACCTGTGAAAATCAATGTTAATATTTGGTACAGTAGCCTTTGTTTGCAATTACAGAGGTCAAACATTTCCTGTAGTTTTTCACCAGGTTTGCACACACTGTAGCAGGGATTTTGGTCCACTCCTCCATACAGATCTTCTCTAGATCTTTCAGGTTTGGAGTTTCAGCTCCCTCCAAAGATTTCCTATTGAGTTCAGGTCTGGAGACTGGCCAGGCCACTCCAGGACCTTGAAATGCTTCTTACAGAGCCCCTCCTTAGTTGCCATGGCTGTGTATTTGGGGTTACTGTCATGCTGGAAGACCCAGCCATGACCCATCTTCAATGCTCTTACTGAGGAAAGGAGGTTGTTTGCCAAAATCTCGCAATGCATGACCCCATCCATCCTCCCTTCAATACGGTGCAGTCGCCCTGTTCCCTTTGCAGAAGAGCACCCCCAGAGTATGATGTTTCCACCCCCATGCTTCACGGTTGGGATGGTTTTCTTGGGGTTGTTCTTATCCTCTAAACATGGTAAGTGGAGTTGATTCCAAAAAGCTCTATTCTGGTCTCATCTGACCACATGACCTTCTCCCATGCCTCCTCTGGATCATCCAGATGGTCACTGGTGAACTTCAAACGGGCCTGGACATGTGCTGGCTTGAACAGGGGGACCTTGCTGCCCTGCAGGATTTTAAACCATGACAGCATCATGTGTTACTAATGTAATCTTTGTGACTGTGGTCCCAGCTCTCTTCAGGTCATTGACCAGATCCTCCTGTGTAGTTCTGAGCTTTCTCAGAATCATCCTTACCCCACAAAGTGTTGTGTGGGCCGCTGAAGAGGAGGTACTGCTGGCCCACCACCACCAGAGGGCGCCAGACCCAGAAGAAGAGACAGCTGTCACTCATCCTCTGCACCAGCTGTCACTTGTTCATCATCACCACCATAAAAGCCGGACTGCAACTCCACCTCCCCGCCGAGAAATCGACTACCATTACCAAGGTAATTTCTCTGCTGACTAAACACTGTGTGTGTAATAACTTGAACTTCTATTGCAGCCATTTTCCTGGAGTGTTGCCTATCTGGAGGATTGGCGTTTGGTGTGACAGCGACGGCTTCGCCTCACACCCCATCTCAGATAAGTGGTTGACCAGGAGCTGCACGAGTGTGTGTGATTTGGAGGTGGAGGTGCTCCCTCCTAACTGTGTTCGGACTGAGAATTACTGAGTGTGTGGACTCACACTCACTCATCATATTTCTGCTTTCTGCCAGCAGTACCAGGGTCGACAGCCGAAGACAGAGGCCACCTGGGGACTCGGGACTTGGCGGCTCCGGTGTTCTTCAGGCCGTTGGTGGTGGAAGCCGTGTGGGACGCGGCTTCTCTCTTGTCGGGGGTCTCCTATCTTCGAGCCTGCCCACACGTCACCTGGAGTTACATTAACTGTGCAAATTACTGTACGTTTCATTGTGTATTATCACAACATTAAATTGTTACCTTTTTGGCTTATTCATTGTCCGTTCATTTGCGCCCCCTGTTGTGGGTCCGTGCTACGACACCTTCCCAACAGGATTTCTCGGCCATCGTCATGGATCCCGAGGGGCGTCAACCCGAGCTTGAATGGCCAATGGAAGAGCCAGGAGCGCAGGTGTCAGCGGGAGGCGTGTTGAGTGAGCTGCAGCAGATCTTAACCGCCTTCACGGCTCGGTTAGATTTAGTGACTGAGCAGAATGTCCTCCTTAATCGGTGGGTGGAGGCTCTCACCGCCAGGGTGGAAGCGCGCGATCAGGGCGCTGCTGCAGCCACTCCTCTGGCTGGTCCTGGGCCTGTATCAGACGTTCCACTGGTCGTTCAACGAACCCCCCCACCGTCCCCTGAAGCATACATAAGCCCTCCGGAACCGTACGGGGGCTGTGTCGAGACGTGTGCAGACTTCCTCATGCATTGTTTGCTCGTCTTTTCACAGCGCCCTGTCATGTACGCATCAGACGCTAGCCGGGTGGCTTATGTTATTAATCTGCTTCGAGGAGAGGCACGCGCCTGGGCTACGGCGCTTTGGGAGCAGAATTCACGGCTCCTAACGTCTTATACTGGGTTTGTACGGGAGTTCAAACAAGTGTTTGATCATCCCAACAGAGGCGAGACCGCTTCGAACGTGCTGCTGTCGATGAGACAGGGGCGCCGTAGCGCAGCCGAGTATGCAGTCGACTTCCGCATCGCGGCAGCGAGGTCCGGCTGGAATAACGTTGCGCTCCGCGCCGCCTTTGTAAATGGACTGTCCCCGGTCCTTAAGGAGCACCTACTGGCTAAGGAGGAACCGCGGGATTTTGACGGGCTTGTCGATTTAGTTATACGCTTAGACAACCGTTTAAACGAGCATCGTCGGGAGCAGGCCGGGGGGGCGTGACCGGGCACAAGCCGTCCCTCCCCCTTCCAGTTCCGACAAAGTGACGTCGTCCCCACGCTTCACTGCCAGAGAGCTCCGTGTGGCTACAGCTCCCCCTGCTGAGGAGGCTATGGACACGAGCAGGGCCAAAGTAAAAACAAATGTCAGACAAAGGAGGCTGGTCCGCGGGGAGTGTTTTGTCTGCGGCTCTTGCGAGCACATGCAGAAGGACTGCCCTAAACGGTCAAACTACAACGCCCGTCCTTAGAAACTGGGCTAAGGGTGGGCCATAACACACACGCAGGAAAACCCTGCAAATCTGCACGAATCCCAGTAACAATCCTTTGTGGGGATTTAACCCTTCACGCCCCAGCACTGGTAGACACGGGGTCTGAAGGGAATCTGCTGGACAGCAGATGGGTAAAGGAAGTAGGGCTCCCTCTGGTGGCTCTGCCGGCACCATTGCAGGTGCGAGCACTAGATGGCACCCTGCTTCCATTAATCACACATCAGACACAACCAGTGACTTTGGTTGTGTCTGGGAATCACAGGGAGGAGATAGTGTTCCATGTAACACCATCTACCTCCCCAGTGATTTTGGGCTTTCCATGGATGGTGAAGCACAATCCCCGGATAGATTGGCCGTCCGGGGTTGTGACGCAGTGGAGCGAAACCTGCCACCGGGAGTGTTTAGGATCCTCGGTTCCTCCCGGCACTACGGCTAATGAGGAGGTCAAAGTTCCCCCCAATCTATCGGCGGTGCCAAAGGAGTACCATGATCTTGCTGACGTTTTCAGCAAAGATCTGGCGCTCACTCTTCCCCCGCACCGACCGTATGATTGTGCCATCGATTTGGTCCCGGGCGCTGAGTACCCGTCCAGTAGGTTGTACAACCTCTCACGTCCGGAACGCGAATCAATGGAGACCTACATCCGGGACTCCTTAGCTGCCGGGCTGATCCGGAACTCCACCTCCCCGATGGGTGCTGGTTTCTTTTTTGTGGGTAAAAAAGACGGCGGACTCCGTCCATGCATTGATTACAGAGGGCTGAAAGAGATCACGGTTCGCAACCGATACCCGTTACCTCTGTTGGATTCAGTGTTCATGCCCCTGCAGGGAGCCCAAATTTTCACTAAATTGGATCTTAGAAACGTGTACCACCTGGTTCGGATCCGGAAGGGAGACGAATGGAAGACGGCATTCAACACCCCGTTAGGTCATTTTGAGTACCTGGTCATGCCGTTCGGCCTCACCAACGCCCACGCGACGTTCCAAGCTTTGGTAAATGACGTCTTGCGGGACTTCCTGCATCGGTTCGTCTTCGTATATCTGGACGATATACTCATCTTTTCCCCGGACCCTGAGACCCACGTCCAACATGTACGTCAGGTCCTACAGCGGTTGTTGGAGAACCGGCTGTTTGTGAAGGGCGAGAAGTGCGAGTTCCACCGCACTTCTTTGTCCTTCCTGGGGTTCATCATCTCCTCCAACTCCGTCGCCCCTGATCCGGCTAAGGTTGCGGCGGTGAGAGATTGGCCCCAACCAACAAGCCGCAGGAACCTACAGCAGTTCCTAGGCTTTGCAAATTTCTACAGGAGGTTCATTAAAGGTTACAGTCAGGTAGTTAGCCCCCTGACTGCCCTGACCTCCACCAAGGTCCCCTTCGCCTGGTCGGATCGGTGCGAAGCCGCGTTCCAGGAGTTGAAACGCCGGTTCTCGACTGCACCAGTTCTGGTGCAGCCTGATCCTGATCGCCAGTACATAGTAGAAGTGGACGCCTCTGACTCAGGGATAGGAGCCGTGCTGTCCCAGAGCGTGGAGGCTGATAAAGTTCTCCATCCTTGTGCCTTTTATTCCCGCAGGTTGACCCCAGCTGAACGGAACTATGACGTCGGCAATCGGGAACTCCTCGCGGTGAAGGAGGCTCTTGAAGAGTGGAGACACCTGCTGGAGGGGGCATCGTTGCCCTTCACGGTTTTCACGGACCATCGGAACCTGGAGTACATCCGGACCGCCAAGCGGCTGAACCCCAGGCAAGCCCGCTGGTCTCTGTTCTTTGGACGCTTTGACTTCCAGATCACGTACCGCCCCGGGACTAAGAACCAAAAATCAGATGCATTGTCCCGGGTGCATGAAGAAGAAGCCAAAGCGGGGCTGTCGAACCCCACTGAGACCATCATCCCCGAGTCCACTATCGTGGCCACTCTCACCTGGGACGTGGAGAAGACCGTCCGGGAGGCCCTGACAAGGAGCCCGGACCCGGGGACTGGCCCCAAGAACAGACTGTACATCCCACCAGAGGCAAGAGCTGCCGTATTGGACTTCTGTCACGGGTCCAAGCTCTCTTGTCATCCCGGAGTGCGTAGGACCGTGGCAGTAGTCCAGCAGCGCTTCTGGTGGGCGTCCCTGAAAACCGACGTCCGGGACTATGTCCAGGCCTGTACCATCTGCGCCAGGGGCAAGGCAGATCATCGGAGGACGACGGGACTCCTCCAACCCCTGCCAGTGCCTCATCGCCCCTGGTCTCACATCGGCCTGGACTTCATCACGGGCCTCCCGCCGTCCCAGGGCAACACCGTGATTCTCACGATAGTGGACCGGTTCTCCAAGGCGGCCCACTTCGTGGCCCTCCCGAAGCTCCCGACGGCCCAGGAGACGGCAGACCTCCTGGTCCACCATGTCATGCGGCTGCATGGGATACCATCGGACATCGTTTCAGATCGTGGTCCCCAGTTCTCTTCACAGGTGTGGAAGAGTTTCTGCAAGGAGCTGGGAGCCACCATGAGTCTCTCGTCCGGGTACCACCCCCAGACAAACGGCCAGGCAGAGCGGGCTAACCAGGAGCTGGAGCACGCCCTTCGATGTGTCACCTCCGCGCATCCGGCGGCCTGGAGTCACCATCTGGCCTGGATCGAGTATGCCCACAACAGCCAAGTTTCGTCTGCTACCGGCCTCTCCCCTTTTGAGGCATGTTTGGGGTACCAGCCCCCATTGTTCCCGCTGGTGGAGGGAGAGGTCGGTGTGCCCTCGGTCCAGGCCCACCTCAGGAGGTGCCGCCGGGTGTGGCGGGCCGCCCGCTCTGCCCTGTTAAAGGCCCGGACGAGGGCCAAGGCCCATGCGGACCGCCGGCGTTCCCCGGCCCCCACATACCAGCCCGGGCAGGAGGTGTGGCTCTCGACCAAGGACATCCCTTTGTGTGTCGATTCCCCAAAGCTGAAAGACAGATTCATTGGACCTTTCAAAATCCTCAAGATCATCAACCCGGCCGCAGTGAAGCCGGGAGTTGAAGCTTCACTGCGGATTCACCCTGTCTTTCATGTTTCCTGTCTCAAACCACACCACACCTCGCACCTCTGTACTCCGGGACCTACGCCGCCTCCTGCCCGGCTCATTGACGGGGAGCCTGCCTGGACAGTCCGCAGGCTCCTGGACGTCCGTCGTAAGGGCCGGGGTTTCCAATATCTGGTGGACTGGGAGGGGTATGGACCTGAAGAACGCTCCTGGGTGAAGAGGAGCTTCATCCTGGACCCGGCCCTCCTGGCCGAGTTCTATGCAAGACATCCGGACAAGCCTGGTCGGACGCCAGGAGGCGCCCGTTGAGGGGGGGGTCCTGTTGTGTGGGCCGCTGAAGAGGAAGTACTGCTGGCCCACCACCACCAGAGGGCGCCCTGCTTGGA
The DNA here is from genome assembly GCF_902500255.1 of Thalassophryne amazonica. Lineage (NCBI taxonomy): Eukaryota > Metazoa > Chordata > Actinopteri > Batrachoidiformes > Batrachoididae > Thalassophryne > Thalassophryne amazonica. The sequence continues at coordinate 37,291,629 of NC_047111.1, read as the reverse complement.
GTGCGGGCTCCAAGCACGAGAGGGCGCCAGACCCAGAAGAAGTGACAGCTGTCACTCATCCTCTGCACCAGCTGTCACTCGTTCATCATCACCACCATAAAAGCCGGACTGCAACTCCACCTCCCCGCCGAGAAATCGGCTACCATTACCAAGGTAATTTCTCTGCTGACTAACACTGTGTGTGTAATAACTTGAACTTCTATTGCAGCCATTTTCCTGGAGTGTTGCCTTATCTGGAGGATTGGCGTTTGGTGTGACAGCGACGGCTTCGCCTCACACCCCATCTCAGATAAGTGGTTGACCAGGAGCTGCACGAGTGTGTGTGATTTGGAGGTGGAGGTGCTCCCTCCTAACTGTGTTCGGACTGAGAATTACTGAGTGTGTGGACTCACACTCACTCATCATATTTCTGCTTTCTGCCAGCAGTACCAGGGTCGACAGCCGAAGACAGAGGCCACCTGGGGACTCGGGACATGGCGGCTCCGGTGTTCTTCAGGCCGTTGGTGGTGGAAGCCGTGTGGGACGCGGCTTCTCTCTCGTCGGGGGTCTCCTATCTTCGAGCCTGCCCACACGTCACCTGGAGTTACATTAACTGTGCAAATTACTGTACGTTTCGTTGTGTATTATCACAACATTAAATTGTTACCTTTTTGGCTTATTCATTGTCCGTTCATTTGCGCCCCCTGTTGTGGGTCCGTGCTACGACACCTTCCCAACACAAAGTGAGATCTTACATGGAATCCCAGACCGAAGGAGATTGACAGTCATCTTGTGTTTCTTCCACTTTCTAATAAATAATCATAACACTTGTTGTCTTCTACCATGCTGCTTGCCTGTTGTCCTGTAGTCCATCCCAGCCTTGTGCAGGTCTACAGTTTTGTCCCTGGTGTCCTTAGACAGCTCTTTGGTCTTGGCTATGGTGGACAGGTTGGAGTGTGATTGAGTGTGTGAACAGGTGTTTTTTATACATGTAATGAGTTCAAACAGGTGCAATTAATACAGGTAAAGAGTGCAGAATAAGAGGGCTTCTTAAAGAAAAATTAACAGGTCTGTGAGAGCCAGAATTCTTGCTGGTTGGTAGGTGTTCAAATACTTATTTGCAGCAGTAACATACAAATAAATTATTAAAAAATCATACATTGTGATTTCCAGATTTTTATTTTTTTTTTTTAGATTATGTCTCTCACAGTGGACATGCACCTAAGATGAAAATTTCAGACCCCTCCCTGATTTCTAAGTGGGAGAACTTGCAAAACAGCAGGGTGTTCAAATACTTATTTTCCTCATTGTATATAATGTAATGGATTGGTAAAACAGTTGCATTTTCATTCCTTCTTATGAGTTAGATAATGTATCTGTAAAGTTGTGTTTACTGTAGATGTAACATCTCTTCATAATCTAATTTCTCATTCAGATGCCCTGCACGCAATGACACGCAGTGGTTTTTTTTTTAATAGGTTGCACAATGTTCACAACTAGTTCACGCAAGTGGCATGAAATTTATGTATGCCAGAAATTTTGAACATTTCAAAATTTTCTTTGCATACTGGCACGCAGCCACGCACAGTTTACAACAGTTTACAATAAGTTTACTGACTGCCACACAAGATTGCCTGCCAATGCGGGGATCAAATTCATTCAAGTGTCAAGTGTTGTGGCTGGGGTGTCTGGCGTGCCTGGCTGGCTTTTGTTTGTCTTCTGTTTCTGTCTTTTGTTTTTCCTTCCAGGTGGCACGCGTTTAGGACTGAGTGGCTGTGTGGCTGAGTTATCAGGACCTCACCCTGATCACCTGAGGCTGATCATGTGCAGCTCGTCAGGAATCACAGCTGTGGTGCATCTACACAGATTGGAGCATGGTGGCATTTAAGTCTGGAGTACACAGTGTGTATTTGCCAGAGACTCGACCTTGTGACCAGACGGGTGAGATCGTCGTCTTGAGAGCCATCTCATCATTATGGATGCAGAGAACGTCCAGGTTTGATGCCATGGTCTGTGAAAGAGGAGGGGGTGAGGTCTCACGCTCGTCAGCACACTTCCTGGGGTACGTCAGGTTTTGTGACTAACATTTGTACAGTCAGTAAATGTGGTGTCCCTCACACCTTATTATATTGAGCTGTTATGTTAGTCGTTTAATCAGCTTCCACTGCAGTGATAATGTGAACGGGGTGTTCCATGCCTGCAGGGTGGGAAGCTGATTAGTGATTAAGTCAGGAAGTGTTTGCTGTTTGTGTACACCTTTGAGTGGTCTCTCTGTGTGTGGAGTGTGGACTCACATGATGATTTCTTCTTTCACAGACTCGGTTTGTCGCGGCCACCTGGGGGGTGCCGGCGGGGTCCTTGGGTCCGAACTGTTTCTGGCTCTGGACCGTTTGTGCAGCTGGGAGCGCACCGTATATCCACCTCGCCAGTCTGCGCACTAATTTGTTATACTTTTGCACATCACTGTTATGTTATTAAATTTTGTTATCCTTTGTACCGTGCTCTGCTTATTTCATACTGGGTCCTTCAAACGCTGGTCGGTTCTCCGTCCTGCGTCCGACACATAACAGTCAAGGTGCCTTATACCCACCTACCCCAATGCCACATACACGTAATGCTAATTTTGAAATGATCCTCATGTTTGCATATGGGAGGCACAAATTGTGTGTTGCCAGATTGGGAGTTTATTACTTTATTTAGCTTTGGTTGCATTGCCTTCTATGATACACTGGTCTAAGTAACCAGGACTGTTAAAATATTGGGAAAATAGTAGATCAAATATTGTGGCTGGTTTTGTCTGCATGTGGCAGTTTTTGAACAGTTTTCTGGTATCTGGCAACACAGTCACTGCCATGTGGCTGTGGGCTCATTCACACAGTGCAGCTAAATGTGAATGATCTGTAAATTTTGACATCATGCCAGCAACATTAATTATTTAACACCTTTTACTACACTTTCCATGACTGGAAACAACTGCTCAGATGTGTAAGTATTAGAACAATTCTTAAAAAAAACTTTTCAGCGAGTGGCTTCATTTAACTCTATCCAACATCATTAATCTTTTCTCAAGTTAATAAATACCAAAGTAAATTCCCTGCTAATTAGGACGAATTTAACTCCTAAAACTCCCGCTATGAAACCAAATTCTCTGAACGTCATATAATCATTGCTCAATGAATTTCGTCGTCATTAAATTGCTTCCCGTGATAGGTCCTGTTATTTAACTCCTGCCAGAGTTAAATAAATATCTTAAATGTGTGAAGCTGTCTGTGATTTATGTATGGTTTTACAGAGGTTGTCGGATCTGACCTGTGGAGCTTACTCCTGAGGTTTGAGACTGAGTAATTACATTAAGACGACTCAATTAATGAATGTTTAAATTAAAGTACCTATGCTTAAAAATAGGTGGTGCCCTTTTCCGAGGTAAAATTATCCACAAGTGATCCTTTCAAATATCCTAAAACACATTATATTCCTCCTGTTTCTGCTACAAGCGATTGGAAAAAGTCACAAGACTGCTGTCAGGTTAGAAATCTATTTTATGCTCTGGACCTTTACCAAACGTTTTAGGCTCAGTCACTCTGGATTATACCAAAGGAAAAGCTCATGGCAAGTTTTATATATTGTATTTTATAAAATGTTCAATAGGATGTGTGGTTTGGAGGGGCAACTGATGGTGAGTAAATCAGATAAAAAAAAAAAATTTAAAAATTAAAAATAAAATAAAATGCGGGCCAAGCCCCCCCCCCCACAAAGCCCAAATTAAATGCACTCAGAGAAGAAACACTCACACAAGATAAGATAGAGTGTGAAATAAAACATACATAAATATATACAGCTGAAACACAGTCAGCCTACAGTGACTGCTGTCTGAGGCGTGGCAGGTGGGTGCTCACCTCACAAATAAGTAAATAAATAAAATAATAAAGTCCTCTCACTTTAATCTGGATATGGAATTAAGAAATGTGACCAATTACATGAAATATGACCAATTACATATGTTATGTATTTGTTATTGGTGTCAAACCTTGTGACACACCACGACACCCAACAGCTGAGTGACTACAGACTGATTTTGATATATGGAGGGGTGGGCATTCTGACAAACGTAATATTGGCTTTGTGCTTATGCATCTGCCGACTCGCTGTTCAAACAGTACTTAGTTGTTTGCTGGGAATATGAACTTTTAAGGATTTTCAGCCAGAGAGTACACTAATGAAAGATGGCAACAAATCTTTGTTTCTATGTGAAGTCGCTGAGATGTGCTGTGACAGTGAAGGGAGGTCCATGAGCCATGCACCGGCTGAATGTCCCATGGGGAGCTGCTGTGTTGTTCGACAAACAATGACTAATCCTATTGTCATTCTGCACACACATACACACACACACACACACACACACAGAAAATAACAAGAAGAGTTCGTCTGCCTGGAAGGACATGCGGCCATCACAAACCGTGCATGGGCAAAACTGACTGGGATGTATTTAGAGCTGCAGCCACCCGAGAGGACTCCTCCGTCAGCGTAGAAGACTATGATGAGTATGTGACTGGGTATATCAGCCCTTGTGTTGAGAACATCATACCCACCATACAAGTGAGGAAGTTCCCCAACCAGAAGCCCTGGGTAAACAGAGAGGTGCTGCACTTGCTGCATGCTGGCACTGCTGCTTTTAGATCTTGCAACGAAGCTGAGTACAAGGCTGCACAGTACAGACTGGAGAAGGCCATAAGAGTGGCCAAGAGACAGCAAAGAGAGAGGACGGAGGACTTCTACTTTAACGCTGACCCCAGGAGAATGTGGCAATGACTGGATCACATTATAGACTTCAAGACCAGCTCCAGAACCACCACCATCAGCTCGTCGGACAGCCTGCCAGACGACCTCAATGCCTTCTACACCCGCTTTGAGAGCCCCACCCCCACCACCTCTACAGAATAAGCGAATTGCACATCTCAGGCCGTGCGGTGCATTATGGGCAGGCTAAAGTTTTCAGCTACCAACCCACAAGCTATGGCGGCGGAAAGCAGCGAGGAGTGCTGTGATTTGGATCATTTCAACCGCTGGAAAGCTGACGATTTAAAGCGTTTTTTTAAGCTCCGCGGATTGCCTGTTACAACCAGGACTACGTACGGCAGTGGACAGAAATAGAAAGAAGAGCTGGTTGTGCTTGCATATGTTGCATCTGTACAGAAACTACTGTTAGTGCCGACAAAGGAGGAAGAGCGCGCTGCTGTTGAAAATGACGCATGCTTGTTGATAGTTGGAGAAAAACAAATTTCTGACCCCTTGAAGGCAACTGACAGATGGTTAGACGAAGTCCAGAGACTGAAACTGTGGATACTGCAGAATATTTGCTAAGCAGGGATGAGAAATTGCAACTCCACCGGCTTCATAATGACGACAATGACAGTGAGTCTCATGTATAACCTCTTTGGTGTCATGTTTGTTTTGATAAGTTGACAGACATACAATGATATGTGCATGCATGCAGTTTGTTTATAGAACATGTCAATTTTACAATATTACGCGCCACGTCATTCATGGCGCAACATTACAGTTATAAGCCGATGCACGAAAACAGCGGCATGGTTTCAGGATATTGAAAAATAAATGTGTGCAAAAAACCTACAGTTTTAGTCCGACTTTTACGTCCGTCTGGAACTTTCTTTTCTGTGGCGAAATTGTGTAGAATGAACGGAGGTTTATGACCACATTTCTTCTTCTTTCCGTCTTTGTTTGGACTCGGCGGAGGTTTGCAATCGTGTGTTTTCAGCCAACTTTCAAGCCTATAAATTCCGTTCAAGCATTTGAAAACAGCACAATGCGCCCCTGTCATTATTGTATGTGTCGCTTAAGGCTTAAAGCCTTTGAAACAATCCCTGTAAAAGCCTTAACTTTTACAGTCCGCTAATGCTACTGTATACGAAATTCAATGGGAGCAGTGTGAGTGTGGTAGCTTGGTTTTTCGCCTCCGGTTGACCCACGCATGCGCAGATGCGATGCGCACTTCGCTTATACAGACACACCGTGGCCACTCAACCCCCCTCCCCCCCACCAGTCATCACATCAGCCCTGGTACACAAAGCCTTGAGGAGCGTTCGCCCCCGGAAGGCTGCTGGGCCAGACAATGTACCAAGACATTCCCTCAGAGTATGTGCTAACGAGCTGGCTGATGTTCTCACCGCCATCTTCAACCTTTCCCTCAGGAAATGCATCGTCCCAAGATGCTACAAGACCACCACCATTGTCCCCCTCCCCAAGAAGAACCCCCCATCCTGTCTGAATGACTTCCAGCCAGTAGCACTCACTTCAATCATTATGAAGTGCTTCGAGAGAGTGATACTGTCTCACATTCATAACAGCATCCCAGACACCACAACCCACTACAGTATGCCTACAGACACAACCGGTCGACATCAGACGCCATCGCCGCCGCCCTTCACATCTCCCTCTCTCATCTGGAAAATAAGGACTCCTACATTAGGATGCTCTTTATCGACTACAGCTCTGCCTTCAACACAGTCGTCCCCCACAAACTCACCCAGAAACTGTTAGCCCTCGGACGTCACCCCTCTCTCTGTGACTGGCTTCTCAACTTCCTGACTGGCAGGCCACAGTCTGTCAGGATCGGGAGAAGGACGCCAGCCACCATCACTACCAAAATGGGGACCCCACAGGGCTGTATCCTGAGCCCCATCTTCTACTGTGTCGCTTCCCACCCGAACAACACCATCAACAAGTTTGCTGACGACACCGCCATGATAGGACGCATCACTGGCGGAGACGAGGCGGCCTACAGGAGGGAGGTGGACAGTCTGTTGACGTGGTGTGGAGACAACAACCTCACTCTCAATACAGACAAGACCAAGGAGATGATAGTGGACATGAGGAATCAAATCAAATCAAATCAATTTTATTTATATAGCGCCAAATCACAACAAACAGTTGCCCCAAGGCGCTTTATATTGTAAGGCAAAGCCATACAATAATTACGGAAAAACCCCAACGGTCAAAATGACCCCCTGTGAGCAAGCACTTGGTGACAGTGGGAAGGAAAAACTCCCTTTTAACAGGAAGAAACCTCCAGCAGAACCAGGCTCAGGGAGGGGCAGTCTTCTGCTGGGACTGGTTGGGGCTGAGGGGAGAGAATCAGGAAAAAGACATGCTGTGGAGGGGATCAGAGATCAATCACTAATGATTAAATGCAGAGTAAAAAGAGAAAGAAACACTCAGTGCATCATGGGAACCCCCCAGCAGTCTAAGTATATAGCAGCATAACTAAGGGATGGTTCAGGGTCACCTGATCCAGCCCTAACTATAAGCTTTAGCAAAAAGGAAAGTTTTAAGCCTAATCTTAAAAGTAGAGAGGGTGTCTGTCTCCCTGATCCGAATTGGGAGCTGGTTCCACAGGAGAGGAGCCTGAAAGCTGAAGGCTCTGCCTCCCATTCTACTCTTACAAACCCTAGGAACGACAAGTAAGCCTGCAGTCTGAGAGCGAAGCACTCTATTGGGGTGATATGGTACTATGAGGTCCCTAAGATAAGATGGGACCTGATTATTCAATTCCTGCAGTTTAGCTAATTGGTGTGTGTCCTCTGGCTTCATGGATAGATAAAGCTGGGTATCATCTGCGTAACAATGAAAATTTAAGCAATGTTGTCTAATAATACTGCCTAAGGGAAGCATGTATAAAGTGAATAAAATTGGTCCTAGCACAGAACCTTGTGGAACTCCATAATTAACCTTAGTCTGTGAAGAAGATTCCCCATGTACATGAACAAACTGTAATCTATTAGATAAATATGATTCAAACCACCGCGGCGCAGTGCCTTTAATACCTATGGCATGCTCTAATCTCTGTAATAAAATTTTATGGTCAACAGTATCAAAAGCAGCACTGAGGTCTAACAGAACAAGTACAGAGATGAGTCCACTGTCTGAGGCCATAAGAAGATCATTTGTAACCTTCACTAATGCTGTTTCTGTACTATGATGAATTCTAAACCCTGACTGAAACTCTTCAAATAGACCATTCCTCTGCAGATGATCAGTTAGCTGTTTTACAACTACCCTTTCAAGAATTTTTGAGAGAAAAGGAAGGATGGAGATTGGCCTATAATTAGCTGGGTCAAGTGATGGATTTTTAAGTAATGGTTTAATTACTGCCACCTTAAAAGCCTGTGGTACATAGCCAACTAATAAAGATAGATTGATCATATTTAAGATCGAAGCATTAATTAATGGTAGGGCTTCCTTGAGCAGCCTGGTAGGAATGGGGTCTAATAGACATGTTGATGGTTTGGAGGAAGTAACTAATGAAAATAACTCAGACAGAACAATCGGAGAGAAAGAGTCTAACCAAATACCGGCATCACTGAAAGCAGCCAAAGAGAACGATATGTCTTTGGGATGGTTATGAGTAATTTTTTTTTCTAATAGTTAAAATTTTATTAGCAAAGAAAGTCATGAAGTCATTACTAGTTAAAGTTAAAAGAATACTCGGCTCAATAGAGCTCTGACTCTTTGTCAACCTGGCTACAGTGCTGAAAAGAAACCTGGGGTTGTTCTTATTTTCTTCAATTAGTGATGAGTAGTAAGATGTCCTAGCTTTACGGAGGGCTTTTTTTTATAGAGCAACAGACTCTTTTTCCAGGCTAAGTGAAGATCTTCTAAATTAGTGAGACGCCATTTCCTCTCCAACGTAGGGGTTATCTGCTTTAAGCTGCAAGTTTGTGAGGTATACCACGGAGTCAGGCACTTCTGATTTAAGGCTCTCTTTTTCAGAGGAGCTACAGCATCCAAAGTTGTCCTCAATGAGGATATAAAACTATTGACGAGATAATCTATCTCACTCACAGAGTTTAGGTAGCTACTCTGCCCTGTGTTGGTATATGGCATTGGAGAACATAAAGAAGGAATCATATCCTTAAACCTAGTTACAGCGCTTTCTGAAAGACTTCTACTGTAACGAAACTTATTCCCCACTGCTGGGTAGTCCATCAGAGTAAATGTAAATGTTATCAAGAAATGATCAGACAGAAGGGGGTTTTCAGGGAATACTGTTAAGTCTTCAATTTCCATACCATAATTCAGAACAAGATCTAAGGTATGATTAAAGTGGTGGGTGGACTCATTTACATTTTGAGCAAAGCCAATCGAGTCTAACAATAGATTAAATGCAGTGTTGAGGCTGTCATTCTCAGCATCTGTGTGGATGTTAAAATCGCCCACTATAATTATCTTATCTGAGCTAAGCACTAAGTCAGACAAAAGGTCCGAAAATTCACAGAGAAACTCACAGTAACGACCAGGTGAACGATAGATAACAACAAATAAAACTGGTTTTTGGGACTTCCAATTTGGATGGACAAGACTAAGAGTCAAGCTTTCAAATGAATTAAAGCTCTGTCTGGGTTTTTGATTAATTAATAAGCTGGAGTGGAAGATTGCTGCTAATCCTCTGCCTCGGCCCGTGCTACGAGCGTTCTGGCAGTTAGTGTGACTCGGAGGTGTTGACTCATTTAAACTAACATATTCATCCTGCTGTAACCAGGTTTCTGTAAGGCAGAATAAATCAATATGTTGATCAATTATTATATAATTTACTAACAGGGACTTAGAAGAGAGAGATCTAATGTTTAATAGACCACATTTAACTGTTTTAGTCTGTGGTGCAGTTGAAGGTGCTATATTATTTTTTCTTTTTATGCTTAAATAGATTTTTGCTGGTTATTGGTGGTCTGGGAGCAGGCACCGTCTCTATGGGGATGGGGTAATGAGGGGATGGCAGGGGGAGAGAAGCTGCAGAGAGGTGTGTAAGACTACAACTCTGCTTCCTGGTCCCAACCCTGGATAGTCACGGTTTGGAGGATTTAAGAAAATTGGCCAGATTTCTAGAAATGAGAGCTGCTCCATCCAAAGTGGGATGGATGCCGTCTCTCCTAACAAGACCAGGTTTTTCCCAGAAGCTTTGCCAATTATCTATGAAGCCCACCTCATTTTTTGGACACCACTCAGACAGCCAGCAATTCAGGGAGAACATGCGGCTAAACATGTCACTCCCGGTCCAATTGGGGAGGGGCCCAGAGAAAACTACAGAGTCCGACATTGTTTTTGCAAAGTTACACACCGATTCAATATTAATTTTAGTGACCTCCGATTGGCGTAACCGGGTGTCATTACTGCCGACGTGAATTACAATCTTACCAAATTTACGCTTAGCCTTAGCCAGCAGTTTTAAATTTCCTTCAATGTCGCCTGCTCTGGACCCCGGAAGACAATTGACTATGGTTGCTGGTGTCGCTAACTTCACATTTCTCAAAACAGAGTCGCCAATAACCAGAGTTTGTTCCTCGGCGGGTGTGTCGCCAAGTGGGGAAAAACGGTTAGAGATGTGAACGGGTTGGTGGTGTACAGGGGGGCTTCTGTTTAGGACTACGCTTCCTCCTCACAGTCACCCAGTCGGCCTGCTTTCCTGGCTGCTCGGGATCTGCTGGAGGGGAACTAACGGCGGCTAAGCTACCTTGGTCCACACCGACTACAGGGGCCTGGCTAGCTGTAGGATTTTCCAAGGTGCGGAGCCGAGTCTCCAATTCGTCCAGCCTGGCCTCCAAAGCTACGAATAAGCTACACTTGTTACAAATACCATTACTGCTAAAGGAGGCTGAGGAATAACTAAACATTTCACAACCAGAGCAGAAAAGTGCGGGAGAGACAGGAGAAGCCGCCATGCTAAACCGGCTAAGAGCTAGCAGCTGCGCTAAGCTATCAGATTCCTAAAAACACACAAAGTGAATAATGTGTAAATAATTTAGAGGTGATTCAGCAGAGGGAGTGCTTTAGTTAAGGCATGTGAAGATTACACTGTGAAACAAATCGTTATCTAGTTAACTAGATCAATCTAATTTCTAATTAAATCTAATCCATATTGGCCTCTCTTCATTGGCTTCCTGTTAATTCTAGAATAGAATTTAAAATTCTTCTTCTTACTTATAAGGTTTTGAATAATCAGGTCCCATCTTATCTTAGGGACCTCATAGTACCATATCACCCCAATAGAGCGCTTCGCTCTCGGACTACAGGCTTACTTGTAGTTCCTAGGGTTTGTAAGAGTAGAATGGGAGGCAGAGCCTTCAGCTTTCAGGCTCCTCTCCTGTGGTACCAGCTCCCAATTCAGATCAGGGAGACAGACACCCTCTCTACTTTTAAGATTAGGCTTAAAACTTTCCTTTTTGCTAAAGCTTATAGTTAGGGCTGGATCAGGTGACCCTGAACCATCCCTTAGTTATGCTGCTATAGACTTCTTTCTTTCTCTTTTTGCTCTGTATGCACCACTCTGCATTTAATTATTAGTGATTGATCTCTGCTCCCCTCCACAGCATGTCTTTTTCCTGGTTCTCTCCATCAGCCCCAACCAGTCCCAGCAGAAGACTGCCCCTCCCTGAGCCTGGTTCTGCTGGAGGTTTCTTCCTGTTAAAAGGGAGTTTTTCCTTCCCACTGTCGCCAAGTGCTTGCTCACAGGGGGTCGTTTTGACCGTTGGGGTTTTTACGTAATTATTGTATGGCCTTGCCTTACAATATAAAGCGCCTTGGGGCAACTGTTTGTTGTGATTTGGCGCTATATAAAAAAAATTGATTGATCTAACTGCACAGATTAAACAGCTAACAGATACAGCAAAACACTGCTGTGCTCCAGAACAGGAAGTGATACAATACCGCAGTGAGAGCCAACACCACACAGGTGGTGAAGAAGGCTCAGCAGCGGCTGTATTTCCTGAGGAGGCTGAGGAAATTTGGGATGGCACCCAAGATCCTCAGCAACTTCTACATCTGCATCGAGTCAGTCCTGACCACCTGCATCACTGTGTGGTATGGCAGCTCTGTGTGGGACCACAAACACCTGCAGAGAGTGATAAGGACTAAGATCACCAGGACCCCACAACCCTCTCTGCAGAGCATCTACCACCGCAGAGTCCACAGGAGAGCTGTCTCCATCATCAAAGACCCCACTCACCCCCAACATGGACTATTCACACTCCTCCCCTCAGGCCGCAGGTTCAGGACTGTGAGATGCAGAACCACCAGGTTCAAGAACTCCTTCTTTCCCACAGCCATTAGACTGTTAAACAGTTGAACACCCCCCCTTAAGGACAGAGCCCCCCATCACTGGTCACTTTATCTTCTATTGGACACTTTACTATATTACGGACACTTTATTCTATTGCACTACAATACCTGTTAACTTGAATCCATTGGCTCAATTGCACTAAATTGCACGAAACCATTTACTGCTGAATGTTGCACAAAACAGTGAATGTTGCACACTGATGCACTATCATGTACATATCATGTAGGCCATTACACAAGCATATTTTATATTTTCCTTCTTACAGTGTATATGTCTTTTTATAACATTATTACATTTTTATTACATTGCTTGTTATATTCTATTGTTCTTACCAGCATGCTTATTTTATGTTATTTCATTTTTTTTCCCTCCACTTATATTTAGATATTTTTTTCCCTCCACTTATATTTAGATATTTTATACCTAGTTATTTATATATATATTTGGGCATCCAGTGTGGGCAGCAAAGTAAGAATTTCATTGCACAGGGAAACATGTTTCTTTACTGTGCATATGACAAAAAAAGCTTTGAATCTTGAATGGGCACGTGCTCTGGCTGAATGTTTTCATTTTGATTTAATTTTAAAGTCCAGCTTTTCCATAGAATGCAACACACACAATTCACATTCATCCATTCAATTCGTCCAACATTCCACAGATGACAGACACACACACACACAAAAAAACGCATTTCCATTGTGGTCTATGTTGTGTTCAGTGAAAGTGAGAGACCACGTAAGTAGACTATTGAGGGAACATCTCTCAAGGAGCTACTCTTTGGCTGTGATTGGAGAAAATGTGCACAGTGTAACATTTGTCTGTTGCACTACAAGTTATACAGGTTCATGATCAAGTATAATAGAGAAGATTTTTTCATAAGGAAAACAGACTAAATGGAGGCTCAAGTCTCCCATGTACCATCTAGCAAACTCTGGCTAAAATTTCTCAACTTTGTTTTTCGGGAAGTCCCACTCTGTGTCCACCCTTCAACACTACATGCACATCTGGACTTTCATTTCAACTTCATTGCAGTGTTTTATAGAGGGGAAAATAAAACAACTTCAACTATACAATACAGACGTCTTCGGCCTAGTATACACATTACTATTTCGACAACACTCTAATTTCAAATATCCTCACCTGTTGGTGCCTCTTTGCCTCCTCCGGCGTGGTGTACAAAGCTTATGTTTGCATCAGTCAAATCTACAACGAGGGGTTTTGTCCGTTCCAGACACGCGATTTCTTCAGAGGACAGCATAGTGTCGGAGCCCTTCTGCTCCAAAAGCACCATCTTCTGTGAATTCTCTGTTGTGCCATTAAACCTTTCCACTTCACCCCCAAGGCCGTCTTCATCACATCCACCTTGTCTTTCCCAGGTGTTGTCCTGCACATCCATAAAGACCTGGGCTTGTGTTGAGGAATTCTTTTCCGTCGAATAAGTAATTCCTGGGAAACCAGGTCCAGACCGGGTACGACAAGAAGGCACTTTGCAGTTGGTTTTCTTTCTTGACCCGGTAGAGGAAGTCTTCCTGTTGTAGGGCCTCTTGGACAACTGAACTCTGCGCCTTGCAGTGTGTGAAATTTCAATTTTTGGAAATGAACTGGATTTCTCATTAACCTTTTCACTATGAGCTGCAGAGGCAGCCTCCTTGGGCATCACTAAAGGCTCCTCTTTGACATGGGCACTCGGGGGCCCAATCTCCAGTTCTAAAGGGGACCCCTCCCGCTCTCTGGTGTCATGCAAGTCTTTCAGCATCATGAGAAATGTGCTGAATTTGTAATTTTTGTCTGTTCTGAATGGCACAGGCTTCCCATCAAGTTCATTTGAAACGGACTGTAAAGAAATCTCCTCCATGTTTTTAAAGTCATGAATAAATGAAAAAGGTGAAGAAGGTGAGGATAAGGAACATACGTTAGAGGATTGAGCTTCTTTCTTAGGTTTTACTTTAGATGTGAGGGGTAGGAAGTCCATTGGTGGCGTTGTTGAAATTGATAAGTCTTCATCTTCACTCTTGACGTCACTTTCAAAGACATTTGACTCACAATTTACTGACAACAATGGGGGAGTGCTACAGCTGGAAACAGTGTCCTGATCATTGTCGACACTCTTACAAATATCAGCTTTTGGACATTTGATTTTAGTACAACAGTCCAGTTTGGTGGCTGGATTTGAAGTGTGACTCTCTGCAGAGTCACACACAGTGCCCTTTGTTTTTCTCGAAGGATTCAACAGTTTTTTATGCTTAGCAACCTTGAGAGCTTTTTGATGCCTCTTCTGTTCAACCTCCTGCATAGTCTCAAAAGCTCTGGTCATCAGTTGACTACTAGCAGGGAGGTGGGAAGGCTGTTCGAGCACAACTTTATTCAATTCCTCTGGACTTTCTGGTAATTCATGAGCAGCTTTCTTGACATTTTCAGATGTCTGAGCTTCAGGAACAGTGGGTACATGAGCATTCTTCGGTGGTGAATTCCTGCGCGGCTGCACAGGAGATGTATTGTGACTAGTGTGAGGGAGGTTTGCTGTTTTTTCCTGTGAGTCCCACACCTGGTCCGAGGTTATGCTAATTAGGTTGGAAATAGGCATGGGATTATCATCTGAACATTCTGATTGGCTAGATGAAGAGAACGCAACTGTGGCTGGGTTTACATCTGACAGCGGCAAACTTTCTTTTTCCAGGTTGCTTAACTCATCGTCAGTCGTGCTTTCTGTATTGGAGACTTTGACAATTTCCTTCTGTAATGACTCCAGTGAGTTATTACAAATACTAGTCCTACCATTTTTACTACTAGTTTTTAACTTTTCTGAGACCACTTTTGTTTCTGAAGTGTCAGGCTGCTTTATTGAGACGCCAACCATACCTTCTGTTGAGTCTGATTGTTTTGGGGGAACTTTACTCACGTTAGTGTCAGAACCCTTTTCACCTCCTGTCCATGCACATTGGTCAGTTAGAACAATGGTTGAACTGGAGTTTTGGATCATCCTACCCTTTAGGTCATTTCGTATTAATTTGACAAAAGGCTGGTTGCACATGTTAGAGAAGAGGTCATTAGTGCTAACACTGAAACTGGAGCTTGGGGTCTTGTTGCTTTTTTCTGTTTGCTCAGGAATCCCCACCTTTTTATTGACTACCATGCCAGAATGTTCTGTTTGACAGATGTTCTTTGCACTCTGTGGAATCCTGGACTGGTCATCAAAACTGATCCTGAAACTGGACTCTGAGGTCTTCTTGACATTCAGGCTACCTAACTGATCACACAGCGTGCCATTCACGGTCTCTGTTATATCACTAACTGGAGTATATCTGCCCTTTAAATATCCACACGAATCAGTCTCAATAGAGTCCGGGGACTTAGGCTTGTCAGACAGTTCTGATTGGTCTACCAGACTGCCAGAATTAATTAAAGGCCCATTAACAGCCAGATTGTTTTTGCTGTTTAATTGTACCAAGTGCTCAAGTGGTGAATTTGGTTTGTCTGATGATCTGGACTGGTCTTTGACCCCAGTAGCTGCACTAAAGGTGGAGCAGGCACTAGAAATGAGGCTCTTTTTACTGACAAACGATGTGTTCTTTTTCTTAGAGGGCACCTTACTAAAAAGTGTACGGTCTGGCATTGGACTGGTTGTTTTTGGTCGCCTGTCTTTGCCTGATTTGCTGAACCACAGACCACTCTGTGTTTCTGGCTGCCTCTTTACCTCTTTGACAGCTTGGGCTGTCGGCTGAGTCTGGATAAGTTTGGGCTGACGTTCAAGTGCTTTGGGACACAAAATCTTAGGGACTGAATCAAGGTCAGAATATGGGCACTCTTCAGTATCTTTCTGTGATTGGTCTAAACCTTTGTGCAATGTTTTTTTAGAGTGTTTACGGCTAGGGTCCTTTGAGGATTTACTTGGTTTCTTCTTCCCAGAAGGTTTCTTTAAAGTGCTTGGTTTTGTTGGAGTTATCAGGGATGAAACAGATCCATTGGTCATGTGCGATGTTTCAAGAGAGGCAGATACAGGAGAAGTGCAGGGAGGAAAGGTGAGATGGACATTGTTTTCTTTTTCCGTTGTGGAGCCAACATGGAAGGCGTTATCTATGAAGGCAGAAATGGAAGAAGCCATTTTGGCTCTTTCTTGGAGAATGGACTCTGCCTCTGCCACACTGGATTTCCAAGACTCCTGAAAACGCTTTGCAATCTGTTGAAACAGAGTGTTTTTAATGTACCAACTGGTTTACAAAAGCAAACATAAATAAAACATTTGTTATTAAAAAAAAAATGAAAACATTCATGGGTGTGCTAATAATAAAATAATAATTAAAAAAATTGTGACAAGTAAAAACATGAATCAGTATCTATTTGTAAAGAGCAATAATTATGTTTTCTCCATTATCCAACATCGTGATCGCTGAGCATTATTAACAAAATCAGACAATTGATAAAGGACATGTACTGACAATACTGCTTGCAATGGCATTTAAAATTGGTATTGTAATAATTATCACAACAGCGACCGTTATTACAAAAGCAGTTGCAAAATAGCATAGTTATAATGTGTGTCTAGATAATCATATTTAATGTGGACCTTATTCTGCATGTTTTTTCATCAAATTTCAAAGGATTAGACAAAGAATTTACAAACACAAGCAACTCATTAAGTGGTGTACATTACAATAACTACTACAACCCCTGGCAAAAATTATAGAATCACCGGCCTCGGAGGATGTTCATTCAGTTGTTTAACTTTGTAGAAAAAAAGCAGATCATAGAGATGACACAAAACTAAAGTCATTTCAAATGGCAACTTTCTGGCTTTAAGAAACAGTATAAGAAATCAGGAAAAAAAATTGTGGCAGTCAGTAACAGTTACTTTTTTAGACCAAGCAGAGGGAAAAAAAATATGGAATCACTCAATTCTGAGGAAAAAATTATGGAATCATGAAAAACAAAAGAACGCTCCAACACATCACTAGTATTTTGTTGCACCACCTCTGCCTTTTATAACAGCTTGCAGTCTCTGAGGCATGGACTTAATGAGTGACAAACAGTACTCTTCATCAATCTGGCTCCAACTTTCTCTGATTGCTGTTGCCAGATCAGCTTTGCAGGTTGGAGCCTTGTCATGGACCATTTTCTTCAACTTCCACCAAAGATTTTCAATTGGATTAAGATCCGGGCTATTTGCAGGCCATGACACTGACCCTATGTGTCTTTTTGCAAGGAATGTTTTCACAGTTTTTGCTCTATGGCAAGATGCATTATCATCTTGAAAAATGATTTCATCATCCCCAAACATCCTTTCAATTGATGGGATAAGAAAAGTGTCCAAAATATCAATGTAAACTTGTGCATTTATTGATGATGTAATGACAGCCATCTCCCCAGTGCCTTTACCTGACATGCAGCCCCATATCATCAATGACTGTGGAAATTTACATGTTCTCTTCAGGCAGTCATCTTTATAAATCTCATTGGAACGGCACCAAACAAAAGTTCCAGCATCATCACCTTGCTCAATGCAGATTCAAGATTCATCACTGAATATGACTTTCATCCAGTCATCCACAGTCCACGACTGCTTTTCCTTAGCCCATTGTAACCTTGTTTTTTTCTGTTTAGGTGTTAATGATGGCTTTCGTTTAGCTTTTCTGTATGTAAATCCCATTTCCTTTAGGCGGTTTCTTACAGGTCGGTCACAGACGTTGACTCCAGTTTCCTCCCGTTTTGTTGTGCATTTTCGATTTTTGAGACATATTGCTTTAAGTTTTCTGTCTTGACGCTCTGATGTCTTCCTTGGTCTACCAGTATGTTTGCCTTTAACAACCTTCCCATGTTGTTTGTATTTGGTCCAGAGTTTAGACACAGCTGACTGTGAACAACCAACATCTTTTGCAACACTGCGTGATGATTTACCCTCTTTTAAGAGTTTGATAATCCTCTCCTTTGTTTCAATTGACATCTCTCGTGTTGGAGCCATGATTCATGTCAGTCCACTTGGTGCAACAGCTCTCCAAGGTGTGATCACTCCTTTTTAGATGCATAGTAACGAGCAGATCTGATTTGATGCAGGTGTTAGTTTTGGGGATGAAAATTTACAGGGTGATTCCATAATGTATTCCTCAGAATTGAGTGAGTCCATATTTTTTCCCCTCTGCTTGGTCTAAAAAAGTAACTGTTACTGACTGCCACAATTATTTTTCCTGATTTCTTATAGTGTTTCTTAAAGCCAGAAAGTTGTCATTTGAAATGACTTTAGTTTTGTGTCATGTCTGTGATCTGCTTTTTTTCTACAAAATTAAACAACTGAATGAACATCCTCCGAGGCCGGTGATTCCATAATTATTGCCAGGGGTTGTAGAATGAGCACCGTACTTTGACAAAGCTGACAGACTGAAGGAATCACTATCCATATTTATCCATAATTAATATTTTGTGTGTCTTATGTCCTATAATATGTTGTCACATTTCACTGTTGTATTGTAAGTTTTACTCAGGACATTTCAAACGGCATTTTGTAGACCAAAGCTTCAACATTATATTTTAAATAAGAACATGACATGGTAGAATAATTACAGGTGATTACAGTGTACTTGCTGTTCTGCTCCCTTTGCTTCCCTCTGCGTCGTAGCAGGGGGAGTCGTTCAAACTCAAAGCTGCCTTGGAAAATGTGGGTAGCCTTCCCTTCCACCCAGGCCAGTTCCACTGGCTCCCCCAATGTCCTGACATGGTAGAGCCGACAAGGCCGGTCACTGGGTTCTAAGATAGCACCAAAACACCAGTGTCAGCATCAAGGAACACAATCACTGTACAGTCGATGAGAAACAAACAATAAAAACAACATCAACAAGTGCAATCTGAGATTTCTTACGTCCGCCAATGTGGATGTGGCTCACCTCCAAAAAGTCTTTCATGCCCTAATATGTATCTATGGTGCAAATTTGGTGCGAATCCGTGAAGTACTTTTGATGTAATCCTTAAAGCTTATAAAGTGAAACTTGATCCAGAGTTTCCATGGAGTCTTCTATGGCTTAATATGTATCTGTGCAAATGTGGTGAGAATCTGTGAAGTAGTTTTGCCATAATCCTTTAAACGCTATTTAACGTGAAACTTGATCCAGAATCCATTTCTGGTGTAACAGTATATCCCCCCCCCCACCCCGGATATCTTCCCCCTCACCCTGGAAATCTTGCCCCCCACCCTTGACAGGCAAAATTCCTACAGGGCAGCACAGATGAACCCAAACCTTGATAAGGCCCAATCAGGATCAAGCAACCTTTAAACTCTATATTTCATGGATGTTTTATGGTCACAGATGAAGCAGTTCGACTGATGGTGAATAATATTTACATTCTTTCTGTATGTATCTATAGTTATCTACAATAGCAATATTTCCTATTCTTAAGTGTCTTTAAGTCCCCCTTTCAAATATACTCTACAAATATATGGACCCGCTTGACAACCTGAAATATCTGATGTGATGTGATGGAAATGTAATGGAAAACACTCCAATATCATCTTTATTTATAAAACACTTTACTACAACCAAAGCTGACCCAATGTGCTGTACAATAAAACATACAAGTAAAACATTAAGACATATATTTAAACAAGTTAATGAATAAATATAGAGCACATACACACAAACACAATAGTATGCAAAGAAACATATGTTTAAGAAACATAATGAAAATGAGGGGCCTATAATGTCTGCCACCTTTCTCAAATCTCTTTTGCACAAACTAGGTCAGAAATATAAAGTGAGGCAGATAGGAATCAACAGAATAATATAAATGTAGCATGAAATTGACAAATTTGATTATTTGAAACTGTGTGATTTTCACTAGACGAGCAGCTCAGCAGGGGAAAGAATTAATAAAGATTTGTTCAAATCATTTTTATCCACTAAATTTTACAGCGAAGTGGTTTAAAATTTTAGTAGCATGCAGAATGAGTCAAACTTTATAGTCCCAACTGGTGCTGAACTACATGGCAAGTGACCCCACAATAAGTGAAGATCAAACGTATTCAAAAGAACGACGTCCCTGGAACAGACCCTTCTCTACCCTGCAAAAATCAGTTTACTTCTTCTTATACTGACGGTATCATCATAAGCAAACAATACATTTATGTTAGTTTTTCAACACCCAGTATGATAGCAATAGTTTGCTGTAATGAACATTTTACTTATAGTAGAGAAGCTTGAATCTTCAACAGTCGAACATTCAAGCTTCTCTACTATGGAAACCACCTGGACAACTGAGAGCCTTCACAGAAACATTTTACTTAGAATTAAAGTTTTATCTATTTGTAATCATATAACTATATTCTGCTAGTATAATATTATTCATTTGGTGTATTACACAACATGTTTTACTGTAATATGAAATTCAACCTAATTTAGGTGACATCTGACCTCAAGCAAATCCCTGAAGGTCAATTACTTATCCCAGGTAATGGGCAAGGCCTATGAATATGCTCATGGCAAATTTGTAGGCAAAATTTCCAAAATTGCAACCAGGAAAGTTGTTGAGTTGAATTCAGTGTTTGACCTTCCTGTAACCTTGACCTTTGACCTTGAGCTTGATCCTTTTGTGTCGTGAAAGGTACCTTACTAGGGCTGCTATATGTGAAGCTGCAAGAGTCGGCGATGTAAACTGTGTGCTGCATAGCGAGTTAAAGGTGAAAAATGCAATGATTACAAACAAACAAACATACTGACAAACATATCCTACCAAAACAAAGTTATCAAGGGGGAAGATAAACTGTTACACCGGATCACCTCCAAAATTTAATGGAGTCTTACTTGGCCTAATATCTGTCTGTGGTGAAACTTTCACCAAAATCCGTGCAGTAGTTTTGACGTAATCTTTCTAACACACAGACAGACAGACAGACTGTTTTATTACGTCCTTGACAGATGTAATAATCATGCTTTGCCATTGCTTTGTGGATGCTTTTTGCCTGTTCGTTTTAGGGTTAGACAGGGCAGCAATCTTTCTGAGAAAAAGCACAGTTGATTAATTTGTATAAGTAGTGCAAGTAGTGCAGTGTCCGCAGGAAGTTCCCATTCCTATAGTAAATTGGGAGCTTAAGTAGATTTCTCATGGATGGTTGTATGAGGCTGTGTTTGAAGGTGGGATGTACAAAGAGGTGTACTTATGTTATATTATATTATTTGAATATACTATTTCTTATTTTTTTTAAAAATCAGTTTTATTATCAATTATATGAAAATAAAAGGATTCCTATTAAACAGGTTATTGGAAGAGACTCAGACAAAATTAAACAGAACATTTAGAATATTTGAAAACAGCAAATCAGTATCCCACCTCCTGAACACAATTTATTTAAACTTGAACTCAACAAATATAAGATTTTATTCAGCTTATGTACTTAATGAAACGTTGTACAAATAGTGAGAAATTGGTTGGTGTTATTAAAAAACTGATTTTAGCTGTTTCCTCAGTGTTGTCAAGTTAACCTCAGTCGCAAGGAACACTGACAGCATGCCTTTCACAGTAAAAGTATTTGCCGGGATGTTGGCATTAAATGTTTTACTGTGAAATGGTTAAGCAACATGAACTATCTGATGTTGTTTAACTTTGCTACCAGTAACATCAGCGAGCCACACCATCTTGGAAGTAGGAATGTTACAATGTTAATCAAAATAAAGGTTTAATGTCAAAATAAAGGTTCTAAAAATTAATCCCCCAAATTTTTATAATAATAGATGCACATCATTGTGCCATGTGCAAGCCATATCCGAAAGCTGAGGTCGATCTGACAAACAGTCAGAGAGATATGCGAGCCACACACACACACACACACACGTTTCTTGCTTTATAGACAGTGATGCCGGTAACGCGTTACTTAGTAACGCGTTACTCTAATCTGACCACTTCTTTTAGTAACGAGTAATCTAACGCGTTAATCTTGCCAAGTCAGTAATCAGATTAAAGTTACTTCTCCATGTCACTGTGCGTTACTATTATTTTTCATTGTGGGTCGATAGCAGCATTAAACTTGGTCCGTGGGCAGGAGGTCGGGGTTCGACTGAACTGCCCACTTTAAGCGAGCTGTGAGCTTTTCATCCACGGTTTTTTGCAGCTGCTCGACTCGTCCTCACCTCTTAAAGGGCGGTGATCAGCACACCTGCACTGAGCTTTACGAAGACATTTTTATACTTTTTTCCTCCTTTATTTAGAATTCTGAGCTGAGCTGCTCCGTATCGTCTCGTTAAAAACAGCTGATCCTCCGTGACGCATCAACAACTAACACTATTTTCCACTCAAATGCACCTAAACTCTCTTTCTGAGGACCACATGATGTGAAAACGCAATAAAACTTTCTTACCTGTAAATCTGGTCCTGTTTTCTGCATAAATAAATGTTATCCATTCTTTGTGCTCAAACGCCAAAGCAGGGGCGAATCCAGATGGAATGGGGGCGTGGGGGAGGGATGTGCCCCCCACAACACCCCTAGATTAAAGGTCCAGTTTTGAAGCCGTTTTTTACTACAACTACTAATATTGCTTAAAATAATAATAATTTTGACAAGTAAAATGTTTAGAGAGAATTTAAATGTTAGAAAAATGTTAGAATAGTTACATTTATAAACAATGTAGGTTTGAAATTGCAAGTTTTACTGTTACAGTGCTGTCAACAGTTAAATATGAGGTCAAGAAAGAGGTCTTTATTTTACTTTTTATAAAACAAGTATTTATTTTCATTGAAGTCAAGAAAGGGTGACTATAAAGTGAGTTTTGGCAAAACAGGTATCATTGTCATGTTGACGTGGGTTGTTGTCAACAGCTGGGAAAGTAACTAAAAAAGTAACTAGTAATCTAACTTAGTTACTTTTACAATTGAGTAATCAGTAAAGTAACTAAGTTACTTTTTCAAGGAGTAATCAGTAATCAGTAATTGGATTACTTTTTCAAAGTAACTGTGGCAACACTGTTTATAGATAGATGCTTTTTTTAATAACATTTTTCCCCAATAAACTTCTTCGTGAATTTGAAATGTCTTCAGTCATTCCTAGGGTTTAGAAAATGTGGAGAGTGAACTGATGAATGAATGAATGAAGAGCATTTTACCTGCAATGTGACACACTTGGTGAATTTAAAAAAAAAAAAAACTTTTTTTGCTACCTAAGTAAGATCATATTGTCTGTTAGTGGATGCTGGACTGACGATGGATTAGAAACAGGTGTGGTTGTCTGTGAGAGAGACAGATTGACACTCAAAGAGTACTGCTTCGAGTTTGAAATTAGTTTACTCATTCTGGGAACAACTTTGTAAAACAGGTGTTGTAAAACCTCTTAATGTGTGTACTTTGCTAATGGTGTCAGGGGTCACAGGCCAAATAACATTTTTTCCCCATGAGTCATCACTGTAAACAAATGTTAACTGAGCATGTAATATGACACAATATTAGGTTCATCATCCAAGTTATTTATGAGTTCATTTTTTTGGTTTGTTTCATCAAATAAATAAAATTACAGTACTTATTTTACAAAATCATCTTGGCCACCCCCCCCCCACCCAAAGAAAAAAACATAACATAACTGGAGCTAAGCTACAGACAACATTATCACAAGTAGTTCGCACTGTTTTAGGCCAACCTTTCACTTTGTGGTAGACTCCCTGCAAAGGGTCAACGATCACCTCACAAGGCCACCATGGTCTCCGACTGAACTTTGCCCAGATGACGTCACCCTCTAAAAACTTCACAGGTGGTAAAGAACTTTTCTTGAAGCTGTTCTGCTGGTTAAAAACATGACAAAAATAATAATTAAAAACTGAGACTCATTTATCAAATAAATCACATGCATATTTTCACGAAATATTCAATATGGGGAACATGTTAACATCCATCATGACTGGCTAGACAATATACGAGTATGTGCATTTTTACAGTGTAACTTCCTTTAAAAAAAAAAAAAAAAAAAAAAAAAAAAAAAGAGTATAGCCAAGACACTAGATTCCCATGCAGCAAGACCTAATTGAATAAATTACATGTCAATTTATTTCATTTATATAGCACCAAAACACAACAAAGCTGCCTCAAGGTGCTTCACACAAGCAAATAAATGAATAAATAAACAATAAATAAATGAAGGCTCTATGTCCATAGTCTTTGATGACTTACATGCTGAAATGCTACATGGATGTTTATCCATTCAACCCCTTACATCTACAACATGGAAAAGCCCAATGAGTTCAAAACAACGCAGAATTATTTGGATTTCTTAGACTATACATACTAACCCCGGGGCCTCCTCCCAATGGGACGTGCCCGGAACACCTCTCCAGTGAGGCGTCCAGGGGGCATCCGGAAAAGATGCCCGAGCCACCTCAACTGACTCCTTTCGACGTGGAGGAGCAGCAGCTCGACTCCGATCTCCTCCCGAGTGACAGCCGGGGGAACGCCTTGGGGTTCCCCCAGAGGAGCTGGGGGAGGTGTGTGTGGATCGGGAGGTCTGGGCGGCTTTGCTTGAGCTGCTGCCCCCGCGACCCGACTCCGGATAAAACGGAAGAAAATGGATGGATGGATATACATACTAACCTCTACCACGTGCAAAGTGTATGACTGAAAACGGCAAATGTCAAACTTCAATTTCATGACTGTCACTTAAACAGATGGTTAAAAAGTAATAAATGCAAATCTATCCAAAACTGTTGACTGAAAAGTATAATTTTTGAATATCCAAGTATGTTTTTTCTAGGGGTACACTTATGGACTGCATTTATATAGCACTTTTCCATCTGCATCAGATGCTCAAAGCGCTTTACAATTATGCCTCGCATTCACCCCAATGTCAGGCGCTCACCACACTTCGGGAGCAATAGGGGATTGCTCAAGGGCCCTTAGTGATTTTCCTGTCAGGCGGGGATTTGAACCCATGATCTTCTGGACTCAAGCCCAACACCTTAACCACTAGACCATCACCTCCCCTTATTATTAACTTATTAACACATAATAACAAGTACATTATTTTCCCTTCTGAAACAAATAACTTTATGAATGTACTGTTGACTTGGCGTCTGTTCATTTTCAGGAAGTTATGACAAATTAAAAATACTCCAAACCTATCTTCCTCCCACCTACGTACAGTAGTGTTCAGAATAATAGTAGTGCTATGTGACTAAAAAGATTAATCCAGGTTTTGAGTATATTTCTTTTTGTTACATGGGAAACAAAGTACCAGTAGATTCAGTAGATTCTCACAAATCCAACAAGACCAAGCATTCATGATATGCACACTCTTAAGGCTATGAAATTGGGCTATTAGTAAAAAAAGTAGAAAAGGGGGTGTTCACAATAATAGTAGCATCTGCTGTTGATGCTACAAACTCAAAACTATTATGTTCAAACTGCTTTTTTTAGCAATCCTGTGAATCACTAAACTAGTATTTAGTTGTATAACCACAGTTTTTCATTTCTTCACATCTGCGAGGCATTAATTTTGTTGGTTTGGAACCAAGATTTTGCTCATTTACTAGTGTGCTTGGGGTCATTGTCTTGTTGAAACACCCATTTCAAGGGCATGTCCTCTTCAGCATAAGGCAACATGACCTCTTCAAGTATTCTGACATATCCAAACTGATCCATGATACCTGGTATGTGATATATAGGGCCAACATCATAGTAGGAGAAACATGCCCATATCATGATGCTTGCACCACCATGCTTCACTGTCTTCACTGTGAACTGTGGCTTGAATTCAGAGTTTGTGGGTCGTCTCACAAACTGTCTGCGGCCCTTTGGACCCAAAAAGAACAATTTTACCCTCATCAGTCCACAAAATATTCCTCCATTTCTCTTTAGGCCAGTTGATGTGTTCTTTGACAAATTGTAACCTCTTCTGCACGTCTTTAATTTAACAGAGGGACTTTGCGGGGGATTCTTGCAAATAAATTAGCTTCACACAGGTGTCTTCTAACTGTCACAGCACTTACAGGTAACTCCAGACTGTCTTTGATCATCCTGGAGCTGATCAATGGGTGAGCCTTTGCCATTCTGGTTATTCTTCTATCCATTTTGATGGTTGTTTTCCGTCTCCTTCCACGCGTGTTTTTTTTTTTGTCCATTTTAAAGCATTGGAGATCATTGTAGATGAACAGCCTATAATTTTTTGCACCTGTGTATAAGTTTTCCCCTCTCCAATCAACTTTTTAATCAAACTACTCTGTTCTTCTGAACAATGTCTTGAACATCCCATTTTCCTCAGGCTGTCAAAGAGAAAAGCATGTTCAACAGGTGCTGCCTTCATCCTTAAATAGGGGACACCTGAGTCACACCTGTTTGTTCCACAAAACTGACAAACTCAGTGACTGAATGCCACACTACTATTATTGTGAACACCCCCTTTTCTACTTTTTTTTTAACTAATAGCCCAATTTCATAGCCTTAAGAGTGTGCATGTCATGAATGCTTGGTCTTGTTGGATTTGTGAGGATCTACTGAATCTACTGGTACCTTGTTTCCCATGTAACAAAAATAAATATACTCAAAACCTGGATTAATCTTTTTAGTCACATAGCACTACGATTATTCTGAACACTACTGTAATTAGGAAAAAAAAAAACCAACATTATTTTAATACATAATCCATGTCAGTAATGCATCCAAGTTGTCCTCCCCAGATTAACACAGGGGTAGATGTTTTCACACTGCTTCCATAAACAGAGAAATGAAAGGGCTTTCCCAAACCTACACAGGTTCCAGATTAAAGTAAAATCTAAGATACAGTGAGTGAGCAGCTCTTACTTTAAGGATAACTGGATTACTGTGTACTATGAGATCTGAGTAGTTAAGCCGGGTATGAAGTGCTGTATAATCAGAGATAACTGAACCATGGATTCCTCAGGCAGCAGAACACAGTGATAATTCCTAAGAACATTGACCAAATCTTTGAGTATCTGAGAACTCAGCAGCATCCACCACTTCTACCAATAGATCAGGAGAAAGACTTCAGAAAAAAAATACCAAGAATTTGTCAAACAAGGACTCCAAATTATTTTCTTTAATTTCAGGGTTAGGCCTAATAAAAGTTGGACTGCCTGATATGAGTAGGTGATGGTCGAGTGTTTAAGCAGTGCGCATGAGACCAGAGGATCCTCGGTTCAAAACCCCCATTTTTCAATTTATTTTAATTTATATAGCGCCAAATCACAACAGAGTTGCCTCAAAGCGCTTCACACAAGTAAGGTCTAACCTTAATAACCCCCAGAGCAACAGTGGTAAGGAAAAACTCCCTCTGAGGAAGAAACCACAAGCAGACAAGACTCAAAGGGGTGACCCTCTGCTTGGGCCATGATACAAACATAAATTACAGAACAATTCACGGACGACTATACAAATTCTGTTGGGAAGGTGTCATAGCACGGACCCACAACAGGGGGCGCAAATTAACGGACAATGAATAAGCCAAAAAGGTAACAATTTAATGTTGTGATAATACACAACGAAACGTACAGTAATTTGCACAGTTAATGTAACTCCAGGTGACGTGTGGGCAGGCTCGAAGATAGGAGACCCCCGACGAGAGAGAAGCCGCGTCCCACACGGCTTCCACCACCAACGGCCTGAAGAACACCGGAGCCGCCAAGTCCCGAGTCCCCAGGTGGTCTCTGTCTTCGGCTGTCGACCCTGGTACTGCTGGCAGAAAGCAGAAATATGATGAGTGAGTGTGAGTCCGCACACTCAGCAATTCTCAGTCCGAACACAGTTAGGAGGGAGCACCTCCACCTCCAAATCACACACACTCGTGCAGCTCCTGGTCAACCACTTATCTGAGATGGGGTGTGAGGCGAAGCCGTCGCTGTCACACCAAACACCAATCCTCCAGATAAGGCAACACTCCAGGAAAACGGCTGCAATAGAAGTTCAAGTTATTACACACACAGTGTTTAGTCAGCAGAGAAATTACCTTGGTAATGGTAGTCGATTTCTAGGCGGGGAGGTGGAGTTGCAGTCCGGCTTTTATGGTGGTGATGATGAACGAGTGACAGCTGGTGCAGAGGATGAGTGACAGCTGTCACTTCTTCTGGGTCTGGCGCCCTCTCGTGCTTGGAGCCCGCACTCCAAGCAGGGCGCCCTCTGGTGGTGGTGGGCCAGCAGTACCTCCTCTTCAGCGGCCCACACAACAGGACCCCCCCCTCAACGGGCGCCTCCTGGCGTCCGACCAGGCTTGTCCGGATGTCTTGCGTAGAACTCGGCCAGGAGGGCTGGGTCCAGGATGAAGCTCCTCTTCACCCAGGAGCGTTCTTCAGGTCCATACCCCTCCCAGTCCACCAGATATTGGAAACCCCGGCCCTTACGACGGACGTCCAGGAGCCTGCGGACTGTCCAGGCAGGCTCCCCGTCAATGAGCCAGGCAGGAGGCGGCGTAGGTCCCGGAGTACAGAGGTGCGAGGTGTGGTGTGGTTTGAGACAGGAAACATGAAAGACAGGGTGAATCCGCAGTGAAGCCGGGAGTTGAAGCTTCACTGCGGCCGGGTTGATGATCTTGAGGATTTTGAAAGGTCCAATGAATCTGTCTTTCAGCTTTGGGGAATCGACACACAAAGGGATGTCCTTGGTCGAGAGCCACACCTCCTGCCCGGGCTGGTATGTGGGGGCCGGGGAACGCCGGCGGTCCGCATGGGCCTTGGCCCTCGTCCGGGCCTTTAACAAGGCAGAGCGGGCGGCCCGCCACACCCGGCGGCACCTCCTGAGGTGGGCCTGGACCGAGGGCACACCGACCTCTCCCTCCACCATCGGGAACAATGGGGGCTGCTACCCCAAACATGCCTCAAAAGGGGAGAGGCCGGTAGCAGACGAAACTTGGCTGTTGTGGGCATACTCGATCCAGGCCAGATGGTGACTCCAGGCCGCCGGATGCGCGGAGGTGACACATCGAAGGGCCTGCTCCAGCTCCTGGTTAGCCCGCTCTGCCTGGCCGTTTGTCTGGGGGTGGTACCCGGACGAGAGACTCACGGTGGCCCCCAGCTCCTTGCAGAAACTCTTCCACACCTGTGAAGAGAACTGGGGACCACGATCTGAAATGGTGTCCGATGGTATCCCATGCAGCCGCATGACGTGGTGGACCAGGAGGTCTGCCGTCTCCTGGGCCGTTGGGAGCTTCGGGAGGGCCACGAAGTGGGCCGCCTTGGAGAACCGGTCCACTATCGTGAGAATCACGGTGTTGCCCTGGGACGGCGGGAGGCCCGTGATGAAGTCCAGGCCGATGTGAGACCAGGGGCGATGAGGCACTGGCAGGGGTTGGAGGAGTCCCGTCGTCCTCCGATGATCTGCCTTGCCCCTGGCGCAGATGGTACAGGCCTGGACATAGTCCCGGACGTCGGTTTCCAGGGACGCCCACCAGAAGCGCTGCTGGACTACTGCCACGGTCCTACACACTCCGGGATGACAAGAGAGCTTGGACCCATGACAGAAGTCCAATACGGCAGCTCTTGCCTCTGGTGGGACGTACAGTCTGTTCTTGGGGCCAGTCCCCGGGTCCGGGCTCCTTGTCAGGGCCTCCCGGACGGTCTTCTCCACGTCCCAGGTGAGGGTGGCCACGACAGTGGACTCGGGGATGATGGTCTCAGTGGGGTTCGACAGCCCCGCTTTGGCTTCTTCTTCATGCACCCGGGACAATGCATCTGATTTTTGGTTCTTAGTCCCGGGGCGGTACGTGATCTGGAAGTCAAAGCGTCCAAAGAACAGAGACCAGCGGGCTTGCCTGGGGTTCAGCCGCTTGGCGGTCCGGATGTACTCCAGGTTCCGATGGTCCGTGAAAACCGTGAAGGGCAACGATGCCCCCTCCAGCAGGTGTCTCCACTCTTCAAGAGCCTCCTTCACCGCGAGGAGTTCCCGATTGCCAACGTCATAGTTACGTTCAGCTGGGGTCAACCTGCGGGAATAAAAGGCACAAGGATGGAGAACTTTATCAGCCTCCACGCTCTGGGACAGCACGGCTCCTATCCCTGAGTCAGAGGCATCCACTTCTACTATGTACTGGCGATCAGGATCAGGCTGCACCAGAACTGGTGCAGTCGAGAACCGGCGTTTCAACTCCTGGAACGCGGCTTCGCACCGATCCGACCAGGCGAAGGGGACCTTGGTGGAGGTCAGGGCAGTCAGGGGGCTAACTACCTGACTGTAACCTTTAATGAACCTCCTGTAGAAATTTGCAAAGCCTAGGAACTGCTGTAGTTTCCTGCGGCTTGTTGGTTGGGGCCAATCTCTCACCGCCGCAACCTTAGCCGGATCGGGGGTGACGGAGTTGGAGGAGATGATGAACCCCAGGAAGGACAAAGAAGTGCGGTGGAACTCGCACTTCTTGCCCTTCACAAACAGCCGGTTCTCCAACAACCGCTGTAGGACCTGACGTACATGTTGGACGTGGGTCTCAGGGTCCGGGGAAAAGATGAGTATATCGTCCAGATATACGAAGACGAACCGATGCAGGAAGTCCCGCAAGACGTCATTTACCAAAGCCTGGAACGTCGCGGGGGCGTTAGTGAGGCCGAACGGCATGACCAGGTACTCAAAATGACCTAACGGGGTGTTGAATGCCGTCTTCCATTCGTCTCCCTTCCGGATCCGAACCAGGTGGTACACCTTTCTAAGATCCAATTTAGTGAAAATTTGGGCTCCATGCAGGGGCGTGAACACTGAATCCAACAGAGGTAACGGGTATCGGTTGCGAACCGTGATCTCGTTCAGCCCTCTGTAATCAATGCATGGACGGAGTCCGCCGTCTTTTTTACCCACAAAAAAGAAACCAGCACCCATCGGGGAGGTGGAGTTCCGGATCAGCCCGGCAGCTAAGGAGTCCCGGATGTAGGTCTCCATTGATTCGCGTTCCGGACGTGAGAGGTTGTACAACCTACTGGACGGGTACTCAGCGCCCGGGACCAAATCGATGGCACAATCATACGGTCGGTGCGGGGGAAGAGTGAGCGCCAGATCTTTGCTGAAAACGTCAGCAAGATCATGGTACTCCTTTGGCACCGCCGATAGATTGGGGGGAACTTTGACCTCCTCATTAGCCGTAGTGCCGGGAGGAACCGAGGATCCTACACTCCCGGTGGCAGGTTTCGCTCCACTGCGTCACAACCCCGGACGGCCAATCTATCCGGGGATTGTGCTTCACCATCCATGGAAAGCCCAAAATCACTCGGGAGGTAGATGGTGTTACATGGAACACTATCTCCTCCCTGTGATTCCCAGACACAACCAAAGTCACTGGTTGTGTCTGATGTGTGATTAATGGAAGCAGGGTGCCATCTAGTGCTCGCACCTGCAATGGTGCCGGCAGAGCCACCAGAGGGAGCCCTACTTCCTTTACCCATCTGCTGTCCAGCAGATTCCCTTCAGACCCCGTGTCTACCAGTGCTGGGGCGTGAAGGGTTAAATCCCCACAAAGGATTGTTACTGGGATTCGTGCAGATTTGCGGGGTTTTCCCGCGTGTGTGTTATGGCCCACCCTTAGCCCAGTTTCTAAGGACGGGCGTTGTAGTTTGACCGTTTAGGGCAGTCCTTCTGCATGTGCTCGCAAGAGCCGCAGACAAAACACTCCCCGCGGGCCAGCCTCCTTTGTCTGACATTTGTTTTTACTTTGGCCCTGCTCGTGTCCATAGCCTCCTCAGCAGGGGGAGCTGTAGCCACACGGAGCTCTCTGGCAGTGAAGCGTGGGGACGACGTCACCTTGTCGGAACCGGAAGGGGGAGGGACGGCTCATGCCCGGTCACGTCCCCCGGCCTGCTCCCGACGATGCTCGTTTAAACGGTTGTCTAAGCGTATAACTAAATCGACAAGCCCGTCAAAATCCCGCGGTTCCTCCTTAGCCAGTAGGTGCTCCTTAAGGACCGGGGACAGTCCATTTACAAAGGCGGCGCGGAGCGCAACGTTATTCCAGCCGGACCTCGCTGCCGCGATGCGGAAGTCGACTGCATACTCGGCTGCGCTACGGCGCCCCTGTCTCATCGACAGCAGCACGTTCGAAGCGGTCTCGCCTCTGTTGGGATGATCAAACACTTGTTTGAACTCCCGTACAAACCCAGTATAAGACGTTAGGAGCCGTGAATTCTGCTCCCAAAGCGCTGTAGCCCAGGCGTGTGCCTCTCCTCGAAGCAGATTAATAACATAAGCCACCCGGCTAGCGTCTGATGCGTACATGACAGGGCGCTGTGAAAAGACGAGCGAACACTGCATGAGGAAGTCTGCGCACGTCTCGACACAGCCCCCGTACGGTTCCGGAGGGCTTATGTATGCTTCAGGGGACGGTGGGGGGGTTCGTTGAATGACCAGTGGAACGTCTGATACAGGCCCAGGACCAGCCAGAGGAGTGGCTGCAGCAGCGCCCTGATCGCGCGCTTCCACCCTGGCGGTGAGAGCCTCCACCCTCCGATTAAGGAGGACATTCTGCTCAGTCACTAAATCTAACCGAGCCGTGAAGGCGGTTAAGATCTGCTGCAGCTCACTCAACACGCCTCCCGCTAATGCCTGCGCTCCTGGCTCTTCCATTAGCCGTTCAAGCTCGGGTTGACGCCCCTCGGCATCCATGACGATGGCCGAGAAATCCTGTTGGGAAGGTGTCGTAGCACGGACCCACAACAGGGGGCGCAAATGAACGGACAATGAATAAGCCAAAAAGGTAACAATTTAATGTTGTGATAATACACAACGAAACGTACAGTAATTTGCACAGTTAATGTAACTCCAGGTGACGTGTGGGCAGGCTCGAAGATAGGAGACCCCCGACGAGAGAGAAGCCGCGTCCCACACGGCTTCCACCACCAACGGCCTGAAGAACACCGGAGCCGCCAAGTCCCGAGTCCCCAGGTGGCCTCTGTCTTCGGCTGTCGACCCTGGTACTGCTGGCAGAAAGCAGAAATATGATGAGTGAGTGTGAGTCCGCACACTCAGTAATTCTCAGTCCGAACACAGTTAGGAGGGAGCACCTCCACCTCCAAATCACACACACTCGTGCAGCTCCTGGTCAACCACTTATCTGAGATGGGGTGTGAGGCGAAGCCGTCGCTGTCACACCAAACGCCAATCCTCCAGATAAGGCAACACTCCAGGAAAACGGCTGCAATAGAAGTTCAAGTTATTACACACAGTGTTTAGTCAGCAGAGAAATTACCTTGGTAATGGTAGTCGATTTCTCGGCGGGGAGGTGGAGTTGCAGTCCGGCTTTTATGGTGGTGATGATGAACGAGTGACAGCTGGTGCAGAGGATGAGTGACAGCTGTCACTTCTTCTGGGTCTGGCGCTCTATCGTGCTTGGAGCCCGCACTCCAAACAGGGCGCCCTCTGGTGGTGGTGGGCCAGCAGTACCTCCTCTTCAGCGGCCCACACAACAAATCAAATCAAATCAATTTTATTTATATAGCACCAAATCACAACAAACAGTTGCCCCAAGGCACTCTATATTGTAAGGCAAAAGCCATACAATAATTACAGAAAAACCCCAATGGTCAAAACGACCCCCTGTGAGCAAGCACTTGGCGACAGTGGGAAGGAAAAACTCCCTTTTAACAAGAAGAAACAAGAAAACGAATACACCAAACGCCAAAACGCCTACAATACAACGAATACAACTCCTATCTCTGGATGGAGCTGCACCTTAAACAGAGAGAAAAAACAGAATCAGGCATCAGAAAGACAAAAAAAATACTGTATAATTTGCCAGCATTAAACAACAAGAAAAACAGAGAAATACTAAGGTGATCGCCGGCCACTAGCCCTAAACTTCATTAAAGACCCAGAATTTAGGTAAAGTTGAGGCCGCAGCCCGCACCCATTACTAATAAACGAATTAAAAGCATAAAAAGCATAAAACAAAACTGTACCACTATGCTAGCCATATGAAAGGGAAAATAAGTGCATCTTAAGTCTGGACTTGAAAGTCTCCACAGAATCTGACTGTTTTATTGATGCAGGGAGATCATTCCACAGAACAGGGGCATGATAAGAGAAAGCTCTGTGACCCGCAGACTTCTTATTCACCTTAGGGATACAAAGTAGTCCTACACCCTGAGAACATAAAACCCGGGCCGGTACGTAAGGTTTAATTAGGTCAGCTAGGTAGGGAGGTGCCAGTCCATGAGTAATTTTATAGGTTAGTAGCAGAACCTTAAAATCTGACCTCACTGGGACAGGAAGCAGGTGAAGGGATGGCAAAATGGGTGTAATGTGGTTCCCATCTGGCCAGAAAATCTTTAAGGGCCATTGGGCAAGGTCCTTAATGCCCAAGCTGTTCCCAGTGTGTAATGAGCATTGTGCATGGCAGCACCCTGACATCGGTGTGTGTGTGTGTGTGAATAAATGTGAGGCATTACTGTAAAGCACTTTGAGCTTCTGATATAGATGGAAAAGTGCTATATAAATGCAGTCCATCCATTTATCAATATGACCTAAAATTAGTATCAAAGTGTGAATGTGTTTTTCTGCCGATGTGGCCCCGTGAGGACGGCGGTCTGTCTAGGACACGGGCGCCCATGTTCGGTCTTAGTTGTCTCCCTGTTCCAACACACCTGAGACAACTAAGAGTGTCAGGAAGGTAGATCTGCAGGACCGAACTTGGGCACCCCTGGACTAGGGTGTACCCTGCCTCTCGCCCGATGACCGTTGGGATAGCCTCCAGTATTCCTGTGAACTTGAGCAGGTATAGTGAATGAGGATATCTCTGTTATGCGTCGTTTGTTTTGCAGTGTGCACGGAGTAATGAGAAGTGATTAACCCCTCTTGCCTGGCTTGGGCACCCCTGGTCTAGGGTGTACCCTGCCTCTCGCCCGATGACCGTTGGGATAGGCTCCAGTATTCCTGTGAACTTGAGCAGGTATAGTGAATGAGGATATCTCTGTTATGCGTCGTTTGTTTTGCAGTGTGCACGGAGTAATGAGAAGTGATTAACCCCTCTTGCCTGGCACTTGGATGATCTGATAAATTTCAAACGGATTTCACACAGTTGAAGTAGAGCCACAAACAGATTTCCCTAAACCTCACTCCGCCTGTGAGAACATGGCAATACGGAGTGTAGACTGTTTGGACAGAAACAATGGAAGCTGGCTGAGCTGTGACAGCATCACGTAAGCCTACTCGTTGTGTCCTCTTCCACGGTAGAGAAATGCCAGAATAAAAAGTTTGGAGGGAAAAGATGCCGAGCTGCAGCTGTCTGGAAAGTCAATGACTTTGTTCAGATTAGCTAAAGTTGCAGTAACCTGTAAATTAATTCAATTCAATTCAATTTTATTTATATAGCGCCAAATCACAACAAACAGTTGCCCCAAGGCACTTTATATTGTAAGGCAAGGCCATACAATAATTACGTAAAAACCCCAAAGGTCAAAACGACCCCCTGTGAGCAAGCACTTGGCGACAGTAGGAAGGAAAAACTCCCTTTTAACAGGAAGAAACCTCCAGCAGAACCAGGCTCAGGGAGGGGCAGTCTTCTGCTGGGACTGGTTGGGGCTGAGGGAGAGAACCAGGAAAAAGACATGCTGTGGAGGGGAGCAGAGATCAATCACTAATGATTAAATGCAGAGTGGTGCATACAGAGCAAAAAGAGAAAGAAACACTCAGTGCATTATGGGAACCCCCCAGCAGTGTTGTGTGGGCCGCCAGAAGAGGATGTACTGCTGGCCCACCACCAAAGGGCGCCCTGCCTGAAGTGCGGGCTTCAGGCACGAGAGGGCGCTGCCGCCACGGACACAGCCGGGAGTGACAGCTGTCACTCATTAATTCCTGACAGCTGTCACACATTCTTCATCATCGCACTCCATAAAGACCAGACGTCATCTCCACCTCATCGTCGAGATATCATACTTCATTGGAGGTAATATCCTCAGCCGTTTGTGTCTTTTGCAATATATCTGTATATTGTGAGTGTTTGCAGGAGTACCGGTTCCTTTTTCTGTGGAGGCTGAGTGAGTGCAGGACGGCACTCTTTTCCCCTGAGGAATCACTGCGGTACTCTGCAACATATTGAGTGAGAGGTGGAGGTGGCATTCCCACCGCTGTTGTTACTGGGTGTACACACACCCACACTTGACTGTCTTTGTTCTTCGCCAGCAGTACCAGATCCGACAGTCGGGGACGGTGATCACCTGGGAATTCGGGACTTGGCGGCTCCAGTATTCACCAGGTACTGTGGGGGCGGAAATCGTGTGGTTCCGGCTCTTCTCAGGACAGACGTCTTCTATCCTCGAGCCTGCCCACACGTCACCTTTGTAATTTGACTGTAATTATATTCTGAGATTGTCTGTATGTTCGTTGTGCACGTTTCACAACATTAAATTGTTACCTTTTGGCTCATCTATTAACCGTTCATTTGCGCCCCCTGTTGTGGGTCCGTGTCACTACACTTTCACAACAAGCAGTCTAAGTCTATAGCAGCATAACTAAGGGATGGTTCAGGGTCACCTGATCCAGCCCTAACTATAAGCTTTAGCAAAAAGGAAAGTTTTAAGCCTAATCTTAAAAGTAGAGAGGGTGTCTGTCTCCCTGATCCGAACTGGGAGCTGGTTCCACAGGAGAGGAGCCTGAAAGCTGAAGGCTCTGCCTCCCATTCTACTCTTACAAACCCTAGGAACTACAAGTAAGCCTGCAGTCTGAGAGCGAAGCACTCTATTGGGGTGATATGGTACTATGAGGTCCCTAAGATAAGAAGGGACATGATTATTCAAAACCTTATAAGTAAGAAGAAGAAATTTAAATTCTATTCTAGAATTAACAGGAAGCCAATGAAGAGAGGCCAATATGGGTGAGATATGCTCTCTCCTTCTAGTCCCCGTCAGTACTCTAGCTGCAGCATTTTGAATTAACTGAAGGCTTTTCAGGGAACTTTTAGGACAACCTGATAATAATGAATTACAATAGTCCAGCCTAGAGGAAATAAATGCATGAATTAGTTTTTCAGCATCACTCTGAGACAAGACCTTTCTAATTTTAGAGATATTGCGTAAAAGCAAAAAAGCAGTCTTACATATTTGTTTAATATGCACTTTGAATGACATATCCTGATCAAAAATGACTCCAAGATTTCTCACAGTATTTCTAGAGGTCAGGGTAATGCCATCCAAAGTAAGGATCTGGTTAGACACCATGTTTCTAAGATTTGTGGGGCCAAGTACAATAACTTCAGTTTTATCTGAGTTTAAAAGCAGGAAATTAGAGGTCATCCATGTCTTTATGTCTGTAAGACAATCCTGCAGTTTAGCTAATTGGTGTGTGTCCTCTGGCTTCATGGATAGATAAAGCTGGGTATCATCTGCGTAACAATGAAAATTTAAGCAATGCCGTCTAATAATACTGCCTAAGGGAAGCATGTATAAAGTGAATAAAATTGGTCCTAGCACAGAACCTTGTGGAACTCCATAATTAACCTTAGTCTGTGAAGAAGATTCCCCATTTACATGAACAAATTGTAATCTATTAGATAAATATGATTCAAACCACCGCAGCGCAGTGCCTGTAATACCTATGGCATGCTCTAATCTCTGTAATAAAATTTTATGGTCAACAGTATCAAAAGCAGCACTGAGGTCTAACAGAACAAGCACAGAGATGAGTCCACTGTCTGAGGCCATAAGAAGATCATTTGTAACCTTCACTAATGCTGTTTCTGTACTATGATGAATTCTAAAACCTGACTGAAACTCTTCAAATAGACCATTCCTCTGCAGATGATCAGTTAGCTGTTTTACAACTACCCTTTCAAGAATTTTTGAGAGAAAAGGAAGGTTGGAGATTGGCCTATAATTAGCTAAGATAGCTGGGTCAAGTGATGGCTTTTTAAGTAATGGTTTAATTACTGCCACCTTAAAAGCCTGTGGTACATAGCCAACTAATAAAGATAGATTGATCATATTTAAGATCGAAGCATTAAATAATGGTAGGGCTTCCTTGAGCAGCCTGGTAGGAATGGGGTCCAATAGACATGTTGATGGTTTGGATGAAGTAACTAATGAAAATTAGCATATTTACATACACACGTCTCTTTTATTTTGAACGTTTCTCCACACAGAATGGCGCAAATGGCTAAGGACACACGTCTCATCGCTGAGTTATAGTGTTCCAGGTTTCGGGGATCCAACGTAATTATTACGCACGTACAGTGTGAGCAGTCAACTGGCAGCTGACCGTCCGACCATACAGTGAGAGCACATAAATCATGAGCTTTGACTTTACTCATATGGTTAGAGTAGGAATTTAACAAAAACATTGCTAAATTTGCACAGTGCGTGCTCAGCTTTAGACGTACAAATCAGCTGGTCTCACTACCGACTTGTAACCTTTATCTTTCACGCTAGCAAATACCATTTTTTCGCAAATCTCTCCAACCACTCTTCTCCACCCGGCCTGCAATCTCTTCTTCATCTCTCTATCTCACTCTCCATTATTTTGAACAGTCAACCCCAAATATTTAAACTCAGCTACCTTCTCCAACTCTACTCCTTGTAACTGCACTATTCCACTACACATGTATGCATCTTGTTCCTGGTGATTTTCATTCCCCTTCTCTATAGAGCCTATCTCCACCTCTCAACGCTGATCTCAGCCTGTTCCCTAATCTCAGTACAGGTCTAAATGTCATCTGCAAAGATCATAGTCCATGGACACTCATGTCTGATTTTGTCCTTTAACCTGTCGGTCATAGTAACCGGACAATTCATTGACACGGACCATTCATAGACAAAAAAAAAAAAAGACCATTCATAGACACAATTTGCAAAATTCATAGACAAAAAAGACCATTCATAGACACCAAAACTATAAAATTTAAATTATTTACTGAATGAATGATTCAAAGGAAGTGTGAAGTTGTCAACTCATACTCCTTGACAGAGTGCAACACAAGGCCTATAGACGTCTTCATGAAAAGATCCTTTTACTAATGTCCTGCTGTTGGACCAGAACCTCAGTAAAATGAGTAATAAAGGCTGTGTTTCGATAAAGTGCTATTGTTTGGTTGTGGTTATCTGTTACATATTAAATAATGAATGGTTCTTCATATGTCTATGAATGGTCCTTGTCTATGAATGGTCTTTTTTTTTTGTGTCTATGAATGGTCCGTAAACTGTCCGTCACCACTGCAAACAAGAAAGGGCTTGATGGAATCCCACCTCCACTTTTCATTCAGTCGTCATACCTACTGTGTATCTCATCGCTACTCCACTACTCTTTCCCATAACTTTATGCTGCGGCTGATCAACTTTATGTCTCTGGAGTCACTGTAGCTCTGTACATCACCCTTATTCTTAAAAATCATAACCAGAACACTCTTCTCCACTCCTCAAGAATCTTCTCACTTTCTGTAATTTTACTGACCAATCTGGTTAAAAGCTCCACTGCCATCTCTCTGGTTTCCCATGGTTCAGCTGGAATGTCCATCTGGACCAACTGCCTTTCCACTCTTCATCCTCTTCATAACTGCCCTTCAGGCTTATTAACCCTTTATACTTTCTGCTTCACTGTCTCCACAACATCAAGCTTTCTTTCCCTCTCATTTGCTTCATTCATCTACTTTCTGACTATTACTGTAGAAACTTGAGAACATTGACAGTATTTTGGGTAGATTTGTGGGAGGACCTGAGTATCCATCTAGTTCTATCCAGTGAGTTTTTATAGGAGTTTTAAAAATACACATTTTTACATGGATCTCATGTAAGAAAATAAAACAAATATCCATAATTCCTGTCACCCAAACCTTTTCTTTGCTCTCTTTAGGTATCTTGGTATATTCTTTTCAATTCAAATGACTGATAACACAGACAAATGACTTAAAATTGTTATAATTCTTCAAATAAATAGATAAATGAAAATCAAAAGAGATCCACAGGTGAAACTAAACTGCTACACTACTATGAACACATGGAATGCTGGAACTGAGGCAGACAGGGCGTCAACTATCAGAACCCCCAAATTCAGCATACATTTGTTGCGTGATTGCAAATATTAAGAAGTTCATATCATATGTGGTAAGGGTAGAGTAATTAAATTGTGATGCAGGAGAAGGCATGGGTATCCTGATATGGCAAGACAACTCTTTAATTCTTTAAGACACGTGCAAGGTACACTGTGAAAATATATAAGCACTGATCCTTGTGATTCACATATTCCACATCATAGATGAGTTGGCCTTTATGTGGCATTCAAAAGAATCGATGCTCATCAATTAGGCATGTGGAGATTAATCGATACGAATCTGTATCTAGATACAAAAGTGCACGATGCGAGTGCATCGATTCATTCAGTGTGCATCGATTCAATTGACGGTAAAATCGTGTTGCATCACTTGCTGCCTGCTTGCAATGTTTTTTTTCC
Source organism: Thalassophryne amazonica (assembly GCF_902500255.1). Classification (NCBI taxonomy): domain Eukaryota; kingdom Metazoa; phylum Chordata; class Actinopteri; order Batrachoidiformes; family Batrachoididae; genus Thalassophryne; species Thalassophryne amazonica. Next base: position 37,251,215 of record NC_047111.1, on the reverse strand, counting down.
AATGCACACTGAATGCACCACGGATGGTTCGGGATACCGGAGCGGCCGTTGTTTGTGAGGGTGTTTATCGAGAAAATGACATTTCTCTATGTTGATTCCAGACTGCAGTGAGTCTGCTTGAAGCAGCGCTTCAACCCACTGTCTGCTGGTTTCCAGAAGCGACAAGTCCACTGGCGTCAAAACCAGACGGTGCGGTAACTGAAGCTGTCCGTCAGGTAAAGGAAATAATAATATCCTCTGTTTTGTGGGACTAAGTGCGCAGCTCCAAAGAGCCGTGCAGATTTCGGTCGGAATTAACAACTTCAGAGCGAATCGCCGTTTTAAATCAAATGACACCTTCTTTCCAAATGTTATAATGCAAACAAACTACAACCAGCCAAAACCAGGTTTTTTTCCCAAAATGAGACATCCTTCATTTTTTATGAATTACATTCTGACATGCAGTTCTGCCAGCTGAGCTCAGAGTCTGTGGAGTTACATTTATGCCATTAATATCTGAAAGGAAACACTTTTGACAAAAACTAAACATTTTGTTTATTTCTATTTATGTCCAGAGATCAAGGATCCATCATATACATCAAAGATCCAGTGACCATGTACAGACTTAATTGATTTTTATTCATGTCCAGAGATCAAGGATCCAGTGACCAATTTCATATTTATTTACATTAAGACTCAATAAAAAGTTGGTGACATAGAAAACCTGTAAAGCCTATTTTTAGTAAACAGAAAATTCACAAGAGGTATTGATAAGGGAATCGATAAAGAATCTGATCGGTAAGCAGAATCGATAATGGCATTAATATTGATCAAATCTTATCAATACCTATCCCTAATCGTATCACACCAAATGGCATCATATCGCGTTGTGAGGAATTGAATTGCCATAAAATACATAACAAATCACATTGAACCAGGAAAAGGGCTGAATCGTATTGCATCGTATCATCTGTATCGCTATGTATTGCTATACGAGGGCTGTCAATAAAGTATAGGTCCTTTTTATTTTTTTCAAAAACTATATGGATTTCATTCATATGTTTTTACGTCAGACATGCTTGAACCCTCGTGCGCGGCACAGGAAAAACACCTCCGTGTTGATAACCATTTGTAAAATCCAGGCGGCTTTTGATGGCTTTCAGTGGAGTGAGTATATGAGAAATTGTTTAACAGCAGGACATGTTCCAACTTGTCCTTAAGGCTTCCAACAGAGGTGTTTTTCCTGTGGCGGAGCGTCGCGGCAGCTGCATCCCGACGCGCGGACCCGTCCGCACGTCTTTCATTAAAAAAATCTCCTTTAACAGTGGAATATCCGGATAAAATATAGGATAACACAGAAATAGTGAATTTTTAAAAAATAGTTGCACTAAAAGAGTAAAACACCACTAACTAGCTACTAGTTGGTTTTCCCTGCAATGACAACATTTATTAATTTATTACACACAGCTCTATGAGCTTCAGCCCAATATAAGTAATAAAGCTCGTAGCAACAACGCCTAAACCTCAAAAAATATGCACAAGTAGACCTAATAAATGTCTTAAAATAGTTCGTCCAACACAAAACACAACATGGCTACACATGCTGAGTTAATAAGCCACTTATTATCATCATTATTATTATTATCTTTGCCTATATGCTGGAATAAGTGATAGAACTCTTCAAATTATTGTTCATTACTTCCCATTTCAATCATACTCACAGGTGAAATGTGCGTCCACAGCCTTTGATGTGGCGATGTGCGCAGTTTATAGCTGCACATGAAGGTATTTTTTTAACAAAATCACAAAGAATAAAGTTGCGTGCGCAACTTTATAGGAGTGGTAATATGGCCGGCCGGTTTGCTTCAAAAATTTTGGCCAATGAGCGATCCAGAAACATATAGAGATCAGTGAGCAGGTGATACTACAAGTTTACAAAGGCACACACTGAGTAAAATAAAGCCTTTTAAGAGAAAGAGTCCCCGCAGATCATCTGAAATGGTCTCTTATTGCACATTTAAAGTGAAGCAGTGTGTTTGTATATATTTAAAAAAAAAAAAAACATGGTTCGCTCCACTGGCTGCCCTTCACCTCCGCAGATGAAGCAAAAAGACACGCACTTTAAATGAATTGTGTTTAACTATTAAAAAAAAAAAGCCTTGGATTTGGTAAGAGTTTTTATCAAAAGGCAGCTTTTGTGGAAACGTCGCACTCAACAGCTGTTTTTTAAAGAAGACCTGCATTGAAATAAATGTGGTCAGATCTCAGAAAGAAATAGCTGATATGTATTTATAAGACCCTTATGAATGCAGTAAAGTAAATCTGCAAGCCCAAATTTGTAATTCAGCGGAGAAATCTTCATTTAAAAATGACAAATCTGCAGCTAAAATTTGGCCCTCAGCAAAAACTGTTTGTACATCCAGGTCATTGCAGTGACGTGAGGCAGAAGACGGAGCGCTCCCGCCTTCAGTCCGTTCCCGCATTGAAATTGAGTTTATCTGTTAGTAATGTTACTGTTATACACATCCTGGTTTCAACATCCAAAAGTAAGCTGCAATGAATGCGAGATACAGCTCTGCATGCTCAGATCAGCAGCGACATCGACAGCGGGCGACGTTCTTCCCCGACGCCTTGCTCTCACTGCCTCCGATGCGCTTACCGAGTCTCTGGGCTCTGTAAGCGCCGCAGCCGGCCACTCACACTGCCCCCGTTTCTGCTGTGCAGAGCTGCAGCCAACTCCAGCACCACCTCCCTGTCTACTGAATGGAGGTGCAGCCAACTTGGCAACAAGTCCAGAGACTACGCTCACTGTTTTGATGCAGAGTGGCTGGCCGGCCGCAAGGACAGACTTCTTGTGGAAAAATCTGCAGCGCCGCACAGTCTCAGTAATTGCAGCCGCAGAGCTCCGTGGCCACTAAGAGAGGTGTGTATCTTTTCAATGACTTGAATTCTTTGCGGGTCCCGCCTCCGTACCCTGCAACGGTAACACCAGAGGCTAAAGACAGTAGATTTTCAATGCGACACCACTCAATCACATGGGCATATGAAAAAGTCCCAAAAAATAATTTTCAGGCAAAAATAACCAAACGTACCGCAAGACAATATGAAGTTTTTAAAAAAGTCGATCCTTCCGTATAAGACAATAAAAAGGTGCTTTTGTAAGAGATGCAAACTGACATAAATACACAAATTACAGTTGGCATGCGCAATGCATGCTGGGATAGGGTCTTCTCTTTGACGTCTCGGCAACGTCCCGGATGTGCTGACAGTTTTGTGGACAGCTAAATTTTAGCTGTAACTTTGTCATTTTTTAAACTAAGATTTCTCCGTTGAATGACAGATCTGGACTTGCAGATTTACTTTACTACATTCAGAAGGATCTTATGTGTAAATATAAGTCATTTTTTGGTCCAAAGATCTGACTGCATTTATTTCAATGTAGGTCTAATTTAAAGGAATTTGACTTCGGTTTGAGCTACACTCTCTCTGTACGGCATGTATAAATATACACTAAACACTGAACAAATCACAGTAATAAAAAGTGCAAATAAATGTGCAATAAGAGATAAAAAAAAAATGTCCTGTCCACAGACTGAAGATTTCACAGACCACCCGGGCTTATAGACCCAAACCCTGGGAGGTGCCCAAGAGAGCACATGAAAATTCAGTAAGGTATATCTTATATTCCAATTCTAAGGTGGAACTATGCCAGTATACAAAGGTATATCTAAATATCTAAAAAGGAAGAGTAAGATAGGAGAGTAGAAAAGAGTAGAGTAGAGCCACATGTTCATTCATTTTTGTCATTAACTCTCACATTCCAGGGTCATACATTTCATAATCAGTGAAGGTAGCCCCAACATCAAACGCCAGTTTGTAATGAGGCCTCATCTATCACAACCTCTGCAAAGGAAATATCCTTTGTGTCTAAAAACCCTAAATTATGACAGATGGTACAACCAAATATAAGAGCACAAATAAAGTCTACCATAAGCAAGTTGTGCTTTGCAGGGATTTGATGTGTGACTAACAGCCTTTTCAGGGGCTACAGATTTATTGTCATCTTTCTCCATTCAGGTATTTTCTTTGGAGCGTCCAGAGTTCTTGTATCTCGATTTAAGAACATGCTGCCTTCCTACAGCATCACAGTTTGTCATTTCAAAGAAAAGCATATATTTGTCCCCTCCAGGCAAAAACGTAGGTGTGTACTAAAATCAAATGTTGCACTACAATTTGAAGTTGTACATAAAATTGAACTCATCTCACTCGATTCAGACTTCAGTGTCAACCATTAAACCGTGGAACCGCTGAGTCAGAGCGAGAAATTGATGCCCTAAGCAGGGATTCCCCCAGAAAATTGTCAAAGTAACTTTCAGACACATGGATCGAACGAAAAACTAGTTCCAGCTTACACAACCATTCCTGTCAATACAAACCAGCCAAATCAACAAGCGACCACAGCGGATATGTTTATCATCAACACAAAATGACTACTTGTAGCACGACCAACAATACAGCATAGTTTTTCACCAAAATTTGTTTTTAACAGGTGAAAAATACATAGTTCCCTCATTTATATTTAGAAATACTAGATTTTTAGCAGTTTCTTATGATGTTACGGTAAATGTGCCAAATCTTTTGCACAGCCTTTTGACAATATTAATAAAGTTTTTTTTTTTTGTCTGACTTGTTAGAAGTCAGAAGCCTCCTCCTGGTTATGCCCCTCAATATAGCTCACGAGCTTAAATGCTTTGTAAACAGTGGACTGTTAAACAATGTACCAACATTTCTCGCTATTTAAAAAAAATAACAACTAAGTTCTGTTAATTTTGCTACGCTGCTGCCATTAGCGCACCACAATGATGCTATTTTACTGTGTAATACACATTCAGCAGTTTCTCCTGCAGTATTATAGGCTTGATGGGCTGACAGGCCATCAAGAACTACCGCCAGGTTAGAAATATTTTGTTAATAATGGCAACAAAATGTACTGCCAAATATCCACCAATGTGGATGTCAATAATCATTTCTAGACATCTGCAGTGTTTTGATTCTGGTATTCTCTCACACAATCTTCATTTCATTTGTTAATATACATCCATTCCTCCAATTAAGGTCTTCACATTCCAGAAAGGGTTGGAAAACTAAAACATTTACCAGTTTGTAATGTTGTCATTCCTTCTCACAACACTTAAAATACAGTACATTTTGGCATCGAGGATACCAAGTGATGAAGCATTTTGGGTGCTATTTGTTTCATTTTTCTTGCAAACACGTCTTAAGATCATCTTAGGGGCCTTCTGGGGCTTAGGGTCATCATCATTGCATTTTGTTTTGCAAAAGTCTCCATGCATTCTCTATTTTGGACAGGTCAGGACTGGAGGCGGGCCAGTCCAGTATCCATAGCCTGTTCTTCTGCAGCCATGCCTTTGCGTCATCCAGTAAAAAATCCATGGACGTCCCTTTTGGACTCACTGCTGGTAAGTTTAAATACTTTTTGTCTTTGGTCCAGAGCACACGACATCCATTTCTTTAAAAAAAAAAAAAAGAGATGCAATACTGATTTGTCTGACCTTAATACACACTTCCACTATGTGATGGTCCAATCCAGATGCTACTGAATAGGGATGTCCCGATCCGATCAAGTGATCGTAAAATCGGGCCCGATCACGTGGTTTCAGACTTGATCGCAATTGGACGTTCCATCCTGATCAGGAATCCGATATAGATTTTATCCTCATTATTTTGATCAGTGCTATTTCAAGCTCATTATTGCAGATTAATGGGCCTTTCACACGTTGGAAGCATCAGAGGCACCAAGAATCGGTGTAAAAAGCATTATTTTCAATGAGACGCGTTGCTTTTTAGATGCGTCAGAAGCATCGCGTCCAAAGCCGAGCTAAAGCGCCGCTTCTGACGGGAGCAGGCATTGCCACTTGTTGGCAGGCTGACGCGGTCAAAGTTCAACCCAATCTTTTTTTTTTTTTTTTTTATTGACCTACTATGGTGTTGGGCCTATATACAACCCCTGGCAAGAATTATGGAAATTATGGAATTAGGGAAAAAAATATGGAATCACTCAATTCTGAGGAAAAAATTATGGAATCATGAAAAACAAAAGAACGCTCCAACACATCACTAGTATTTTGTTGCACCACCTCTGGCTTTTATAACAGCTTGCAGTCTCTGAGGCATGGGCTTAATGAGTGACAAACAGTACTCTTCATCAATCTGGCTCCAACTTTCTCCGATTGCTGTTGCCAGATCAGCTTTGCAGGTTGGAGCCTTGTCATGGACCATTTTCTTCAACTTCCACCAAAGATTTTCAATTGGATTAAGATACGGACTATTTGCAGGCCATGACATTGACCCTATGTGTGTTTTTGCAAGGAATGTTTTCACAGTTTTCGCCCTATGGCAAGATGCATTATCATCTTGAAAAATGATTTCATCATCCCCAAACATCCTTTCAATTGATGGGATAAGAAAAGTGTCCAAAATATCAACATAAACTTGTGCATTTATTGATGATGTAATGACAGCCATCTCCCCAGTGCCTTTACCTGACATGCAGCCCCATATCATCAATGACTGTGGAAATTTACATGTTCTCTTCAGGCGGTCATCTTTATAAATCTCATTGGAACGGCACCAAACAAAAGTTCCAGCATCATCACCTTGCCCAATGCAGATTCGAGATTCATCACTGAATATGACTTTCATCCAGTCATCCACAGTCCACGATTGCTTTTCCTTAGCCCATTGTAACCTTGTTTTTTCTGTTTAGACGTTAACGATGGCTTTCGTTTAACTTTTCTGTATGCAAATCCCATTTCCTTTAGGCGGTTTCTTACAGTTCGGTCACAGACGTTGACTCCAGTTTCCTCCCATTCGTTCCTCATTTGTTTTGTTGTGCATTTTTGATTTTTGAGACATATTGCTTTAAGTTTTCTGTCTTGACGCTTTGATGTCTTCCTTGGTCTACCAGTATGTTTGCCTTTAACAACCTTCCCATGTTGTTTGTATTTGGTCCAGAGTTTAGACACAGCTGACTGTGAACAACCAACATCTTTTGCAACACTGCGTGATGATTTACCCTCTTTTAAGAGTTTGATAATCCTCTCCTTTGTTTCAACTGACATCTCTCATGTTGGAGCCATGATTCATGTCAGTCCACTTGGTGCAACAGCTCTCCAAGGTGTGATCACTCCTTTTTAGATGCAGACTAACGAGCAGATCTGATCTGATGCAGGTGTTAGTTTTGGGGATGAAAATATACAAGGTGATTCCATAATTTATTCCTCAGAATTGAGTGATTCCATATTTTTTTCCCTCTGCTTGCAACTGAATGAACATCCTCCGAGGCCGGTGATTCCATAATTATTGCCAGGGGTTGTAGAGCAGTTTTCTGAAGAAAAATCCTTGGAAATGTTTTTTGTTGTTGGTTACCTCAAAATTTCACATTACTGTTAAACAAAGTTTAGAACACTTGTAATTAAAATAGCTAAATCAATAAATGGTTCTTTAGAAACCTTTCACCTATAAATTAAAACCACCTGTTATTTCAGATTAGATCATTTCTTGTTTAACATACGGAACCTTGGACATTTATTTTTAGACAAATAACATGGAAATTTGTACATTTTTTAAGTCTGGTAGATTATTACTTGATTGTTCAAGCTACCTCAAGGAGAAGTGCACTGTTTAAGTGATAAATAATAAAATAAGCTGATTAAAATGAAGCATTTGTTCATTGTTCATTCAGTTTTTTAAAGTATCTGATTGGGACTCGGTATCGGCAGATACTCAAAATCAAATGACTCAGAATCGGATCAGGGCCAAAAAAAACCTGATCGGGACATCCCTACTTCTGAGCACAGAGAAACTGACACCTCTTCTGAACAAAGTTAACATAAGGCATGTTTTTTTTCACAGTAAGGTTTTAAGTGACATTGGTGAATGGAACCTCATATTGTAGTGCTTGACCAAAGTTTCCCAAAGTAACCCACTGCTCATGCGGTTCTATCATGTACTGATAAATGATGGTTCATGATGCAGTGTCATCTGACAGATTGGACATCACAGGAATTCAGTTTAGGTGTGGACCATTGCCTTTTATGCACTAAAATTCCTCCAGATCTCTTGAATCACTCAATTATAGAGGGAGACATATGCAAATTCCTTCTAATCTTTCTTCGAGGAACACTGTTTTTAAACATTTCAACAATTTTTTTTCATGCATGTGTTGAAACACTGGAGATTCTCTCCTCATCTTTGCTCCTCAGACTCTCCCTTTCAGGAATACTGCTTTTGTACCAAATCTGGATTAGAATCACCTGCTGACATCACTTGTTTGAAATAAAACCATTAATCATGCTTAACTCATTACTTGCCCCAAATTGCTTCCGTCCCAACTTTTTTTGGAATGTTGCAGGCCTGAAATGCAGGAATGGATATATATTAACAAATAAAATGAAGCTGACCACAAAAAACATTCAATATCCTGGATTCATACAGTCGGCAATGAAATAAAAGTCAAGGTAAATGTAAGAATGATTTTTTTTCCCCCTGCATTTTCCACACATTTGACCTTTTTCTGATTTGAGGTTGCACAAGTACATCGTTAAAAAGTTCAGTATTTTTTGTTAGTTATTTCAGAAAGTGAAAATTTTATATATTCTTAACTCATTATGTATTAACTGCTGAAAAATGTTTCAAGCATTTTTTTATTTTTGATATTATTACAGCTTACGGCAAAAAGAAAAAAAAAAAGTATTCCAAAATATTACAATATTTCACAATATCATAAATTAGTTATAATACAGAAATGCCAAATTTCTGAAAAGTACATTCATTTATGCACTCACTTGGGGCTCCTTTTACATGAATTACTGCATCAATGCCATGTGACATAGAGGCGATCAGCCTGTGGCACTGCTGAGGTGTTATAGAACCCCGAGTGGCTTTGATTGCGGCCTTCACCTCATCTCTATTGTTGGGCCTCGCGTCTCCCATCTCTTGACAATAGCCTATCGATCCTCTGTGGAATTCACACACAGATGACCAGTCACATAGTCAGGGCAAAAATGACCCAGAGGGAGCGCCCCTTTTTTAACTAATAATATTTTGATACATTTACTGGAGCTTTTAATTGTGAACATTAAAAATAATCTTCCAAGTACATAGCTCTTTAAAAAAAACACACACTCCTTAAAATTACAGAATAAAGGTTCATGTCACAGTCCTCCGCAAGACAAGGTACAAAAATAAGTCCTTATGTACTTTTTTATTCACAGCCATTTCTGTTAGCCAGACAAAAAGTGACTCATGGTGCCAAAGGTTGCGCCATTTTGACATGACAAGCACTTATCTACGTAACTTTAATAAGCTCACCACAAGAACCAGCATAAAATAACAGAATAACTAATTAAAATTTCTCCCATAATCCTTTGTGCTGCTCTGTAGTGACACTGGCATGAAGCAAATCATTGCCGTCCTGCAATTTTAGGGGCTATTTATACTACGTTTTCAAAGGAAAATAGCTAATTATCCATTCTTGGCCTTCTAGCCATGCTAATCTGCGGTTTTCCCCACCACAAACAGACACTTTTCAAAAACACCTTCCAGAGCAGATGAATTCAAAACTCCTGAGCGCTTTTCTTGTGCAGACAGTAAAACTGTCTTTTAGTAAATGGCGCAGTAACACTGACTACCAACAGGGAGAAGCAACAATATGTGCCATCGCTGTCGGGTTGCTATGTAGCATCGCAGAAGCAGACCAATATTTTCCAGTGCATTTAGACTTAAATATCGGACATCACCAGTGTCATGCAATGCTTCTGTTCCATGGATGATTCGTGACGGTGGAGGCACTATAAATCATAGAAACAAATGCAATTCTGGATGTATTCTGGAATGAAGGGAATGAGTGATTTCTGAAAAATTCAACTAATTTCCAGGGTAATTCCACAAATGTGCACATAGTACATGATGTTTGCACAAAGGCTGATGTGACAGAGAAATGTTACCGTCTAAACTCCAAATCTACATTATTGTTTAAAAATCTTATCACCTCAGGGTTTTTTCCCCATACTTTTTAAATGCGTTTCCACTACTATCACACAAGAAAACATATGAAATGAACAAACAGTAATCTAATGAAATGAGGAAGTTTGTCCGTAATTTTGTATGTCAATTTAATGCAATTTTAAGTCAAGAAAGTTTGTTTTTGTTTTTTGGTGATGAACATTTTTGAAAAGGTGGTCCTTCATTAAAAAAAGTACATTTTTTTTTTTTAAATGAAATATTGTTTACCAGTGTTTTTTCTTGTGCCATTCCCATAGGCTAAGGATCACTGTGATGTGAATTTCTCCACTGTGAGATCAATAAAAGTCTTATCTTATCTACATATATTTTGATGATTGAACGTTCTTGTGATGAAAAGTGGGAAATATTTTAACAGTTTGACTTAATATTAACATTTTACTTTGCACAAAGTCTCCATTTAAGAGATTTTCTATCAGTTATAAACCACGTTTATCTATGAAGACAGCAACACAATTAGATGTTTTATTGATCTACTTAAAAAAAAAAAAAAAAAATCACTTCAACAGAAATCTGAATATCTTAATGCAGTGGCACTGTCCAGTTATTTCATGACATCATTCTTATTTTTATTATGATGTATTCAGTTCTATATTTGCGATATTTCTTGTAATCTGGCATTATTTCCATACACTTTTGTTTAGCTGTTATGGTCGTGTGATATTTTAGAAAAGGATATTTCCACCAAAATAATGCCAGTGCAGTTAAGTATTTACTACACTGTTTATAATGTTCATAGATTAATGGTAAACCCGAACAAATGCATACTAATTCCCGCCCCACGCCCTCCCTAAAAAAACATGTTTAAAACATTGCCTGCTAGTCTCAACTCATCACTCAATGAAAATTTGTTAAAAAATTAACTCATTTAATAGTCTGATTTAAAAATCCTATCACTTTAATTATTTGAAATAGTGGTTTATTTAGATATAAATAAATAAAGACCATGCTGCATATATTGATATAAACTGTTCTTTCAAATGTGCATAATAGTAACGTTACAATGCATACAACACTAATACCCCAAACTTACAAGATGGGTTGTAATTCTGATGATGGCCGTGATGAAAATGACTGCATCGTTATTTGCCTCATGGGAGCAAATTACTGGGAAAAAAAAAATCTTTGCCGGTTGTTAATCTATCCATGTCAGTTACAAATTCTCTGTGCAGTTGCTACATTATTTAAATTTTTAATTTGGAGGGCCAAATTCACTAGTCAGACCAACCTGTCTGTTGCCATCATTATAAATGTTCATCGTTTTTTTACTTTTGACACTGTGTGCTGCTATACAATGCTGCTGGAACGTCAATTTCCCTGAGGGAGTCTTCCCAAGGGATCAATAAAGTTCTATCTAATCTACTCTTACGCATAAGTAACATTTTATTTATGGCCCATCTTTGTCCGTTAAAGACATTTTATTCCTTAAACAATAACTGTAGTCCAAAAACAGCTTCACACAAAAACCAGGAAACACTGAGACATTCCGGGAGCCTGTCTCGGATGTGCTAACCCACCTCCTGCCACACAATGGCAACTACCCTGTTCTGCACTAAAGACAGCTACAAATAGAGAAAAGATTTACATGGTTTAGCATGGACAAACATATGTATATTTGGATACGGCCATATTCCGTTTACATTTGTAGCAGGCAGCTCACACACCGCCATGTTAATATGGATAGTTTTATTTTTAAAAAGGGCCCACATTATTTTTGTTGCTCAGATTTCAATAGGAGAGAGGTTTTTTTTTCCTTCATAAAAGACAGCAGCTTGGTTTACATTCATCTTTAACATCCTCAGAAAAGTGTGTACCCTCTGAGAAGAAGTGCAAAGGATTCTGGGACTACTGTAACGATAAATAATCTTATTTGTGAATGTTTTATGTTGTTTCTTGTGGGGAGCTTGTTAAAGTGACTGTGATGCCAAAATTAAGATGTAACAAACAGCACCAGAACTGTAAATTGTATCTCCCAAACTGACATACTTCTTTTAGTTATTAGGAATAGTGGCGAACAAAACTACTTAAGGATAAAATGTTGCCACCTAGTGTTGTGGAGGAATGTATTAATATGAATTTTGAGAAGATTCTTTTAAAAACTACATGGTAACTTGATTTATTTTATAAAATGCAGGTTCTATGCATTTTATAAAATAAACATAAAAAACATGAGCTATACTATGTCTTTGAAAGGGCATGAACACAGTAATTGGTGATTAATTTCCTGTGAAGGGGCACCAGATAAAAATCTTGCCTAGGACACCAAATTTGTCTGAATTCATGTCAGGGGATTTGGCTGGCCAAACAAGCACAGTAAAATCATGGTCACCAAATCAGTTACTAGTAGTTTTAGTGCTGTGTTTCGGTGCCAAGTCCCGCTTGAAAAGAAAATCATCATCTCCATAAAACTCTTCAGCAGAAACTAGCATGAAGTGCTCTAAAATCTCCTGGTAGAGAGCGGCATTGACTTTGGACTTGATAAAACATAGTGGACCAACACCAGAAGATGACATGGCACCCAAAGTCATCACTAACTATGGAAACTTCACAGTGGACTTCAAGCAACTTGGATTCTATTCTGCACTTTTCCTTCAGATTCTGGGACCTTGATTTGGACCACTGAGCAATGGTCCAGTTCTTTTTCTCCTGAGCCCAGGTAAGATGCTTCAGACATTGTCTCTGGTTCAGGAGTGGCTTGACATTAACAATTTGACACTTCCATTTCTTGGGCATGTCTGTGTGTGGTGGCTCCTGTTGCACCAACTCCAGCTTCATTCCACTGCTTGTGAAGCTGTCCCAAATTTCTGAATCAGCTTTGTTTGACAATTCTTACAGCTCTGGTCATCCCTGTTCCTTGAGCATCTTTCCCCTACCACATTTTTCCCTTCCAGTTTGTCTTGGCTCACTCTAGGTGTCGGTGAGCATCTTCTGGGGAGCACCAGGCTTCCCCACAATTGTGGTTATAGGTACTGAACCAGACTGATAAGATTCATGGTATTTATACTACATAAATAGTGACTTACTCACACCTGAAATGAAATATTCAAATAATCTGAAATACTTTTTTTTTTTTTTTAATCTCTAGACTATAATGATCAAAATTAAGATAAAAAAGTGCTTGAAACATTTTATTTTATATGTAAGAGTTCAGACCATATAAATCTATACATTCAAAATATATTTTTTCACTTTCTGAAATACCTGACAAATTTTTTGAAACTTTTACAGATATTTGAAGTATTGATGCACCTGTATATTGAAGTAGTGTCTTCAGCAATAGAAAGTGCAAAATATTATACAAAACTCTGTAGTCTGTTTGAAAAGCGTGCTGATGGCATAGCGAAAGAACCGTGGTGCCTCAGAAAGTTTAGTGGACAAAAAGTGAAGCAAAGCGGCGACACTACGCTAGAACAATTCAGTGCAACGCCAACATTAAGTAAGGGCCTGGTCACATGGCACACAATAGCTGAACGAAAGAAAAAGTCACCAATCGTTGAAAAAGGCAGGCGAATGATCCTGCACTTCTCCCATCACTGAAAAACCTGCGAATCAAGAGCGCATAAAGGAATGAAACAAAACCGAAATTAACAAAAGAAAAACAAAGTGAACCTTGATGCTTTAAACAAAATCAAAATGAAATATTCATGATGAACGTTCGTGTGCGCATGTTCCAGCTGTTTGTGGCTGCGTGTGCACACGGCTGTTCCAGCCACAAACAGCTGGAATGTGCGTAGATAGTTAAAGTAGTTGGATAAAACGCTCTTGTTGCTTTCTGTATGAAAACATTGCTTTTCATCCCACACATGGACGAGTCTCATTCAGCATTCAGCATTATTGATCCGTTCAGATATCGTCAACGGTTGTGCAAGAAGTCGGACTTGGGAGGTTGGACGAAGTTGGACAACCGTCAAACAGAACGCTGACGGTACGGGAACTACGTAAACGATGAGGAACCATCAAGACAGAAAGGAAAATGGAATACAAATGAATTGAAGTTGTCGTTGGCATTCGTTCACATTTTTCAAATTTGATAATTCTGACGACGCGCCAGCTGCAGGAACGAAGCTGGATGACGGTTAAATGATGTCTCAGAAAGTCAACGTAAGTCCAGATTTCTAGTTTCGTTTTGGCTTTGGTGTCTTTTGTTAGTGCCGTGTGACCGGGGCTTAAGCAAGACACTTATGGCAGGAAATGCGCATGTTCCTTCCAGCTAACTCCCAGGCTTAGGGACCGTGTGCTATAACGGCAGTCACAGGGGAAAACAAACAAAAAGAGATTTCAAAATGAATAGCAAGAATGCACCACATCTCAACCAATCTGAATTGAGAAAAAAAAGCCAAAATTGCTGTTCTTTAGTAAAAACTTTTGTTTTAGAAGTAAAACTTGCCATCAGATATCTTGAGGGACTATCCCCAAACAGGAAGAGCTCTGTGTCGCTCTCCCACTCATCATCCGAGCCATCCCAGTATCTCCTGCGCTGACCAGAGGACTGGGACCGGGTGACGACCTTTGCCGAGGACGGGGCAGCATCCTTGGAATCTGAATGCAAGACTCCAGAAATGGACTGAATAACATCCTCTTCCCTTTCATGCTTATCCATCAAACCTGCCATTGGTGAGGTGGTCTCCTGTGCTTCAGTGTTGCAATTGTTCTCATCGTCCTCAAACAAAGAGGACTCGAAGTGAAGGAGGCCATTAGCAAAGGGGCTGTTGCTGTCAAGGGAGAAGGCCGGGCTCGGCGGGCCTGAGAAGCAACCTTCTGTCTTTTTCTCTGGGACAACAGGGTTACACCGTCTGACTTCTGGAACATCTCCACTTCCAGTTTTGACCTCATGTTGTTTTTGCACAACAGAAGGGCTGTCAAAGCTGTTTGTATTCTGGGTGCAAGAATATTCCCTGGTCGTGCAATCGGCCCAGGAGTCCCGCGCCATCTCCGGCCCCATGACCTTCTTATTTACCCCCCATTCCCAGCTCCTCTCTTGTTCCTTCCCCTCCCTCAGGGGCAGGAACAGGTCCGGCTGGCTCACCATCGTGGTGAGATGCTGCAGCTTCCTGAGAGGACTGTAAGAAGAGGTGGTGGCAGAGTGATCCCTCTGTGTGAACCCATAAACAGACGCATGCTTGAGGGAGGAGGCTGTGGCAGACATGCTCAAGCCGATCCTGTGGTCATACTGCCTGAAGAGGGACGACTGGTCACAACCAGAGGTCAAAGGGCAGCAGCCAGACTGCGGAGTCTCCCGACCAGGGCCTGCGTAAGGCCCACTCATGCTGGCATGATTCCACCCTAAGAAATGAACAGAGAAAGAGAATCATTTCAATGTTCCTGGAACTCCTATATAGTGACTTAAAGACTTCATTTTCTCCAGTTCTCATAATAATAATAATAATAAAAAACACTTCAGCCATGACTGTTGACTGTTACAACAGTCTGTCCACAATGACTCAAACACTGAAGGATGGAATCTGACTACACTTCCTGGAAATGGCATTTGTCTCAGGAAGAGTTGAATAAAATCCAAGGCCTGTCGCCATATCTGGTTTAAAATTAGTGATGGAGTGACACATGCCACACTGTGATAATCATACCGTGGAGCCTGTATTGAAAAGTATTTATTTTAAATGGGTAAGAAGAAATAATAAAGCACAAAAGATTTATATAATACAAACAGGAAAGGGACAAAGGCAAGGATTGTAATTTTTACTTGGAAGCTGTACAGCCTTTCCCAGCCTGACCGGAAAACCACTAAGGGCCCTTGGGCAAGGTCCTTAATCCCCTAGTTGCTCCCAGTCTGTAGTGGACACCTTGCATGGCAGCACCCTGACATCGGGGTGAATGTGAGGCATTATTTGTAAAGCGTTTTGAGCATCTGATGCAGATGGAAAAGCGCTATATAAATGCAGTCCATTTACCATTCAAATTTTTAAGATTTAAGTCATAAAAATTATTTTCTTTGGTACAACTATAATTTTATTTATTAGCCTTTAAATAGGGAATTCATAATATGACATTGCCAATCAAAATTTACATTGCCTAGAAAAAAAAACTTCATCTGAAGACAAAAATTTCAAAACAACAGCCTTGAACTACTTAGGGTTGCAACCCATACAGTCTATAATAGTGATGTCATAGATCATGTGGGGGCTTCCTCAGATTTACGCGAGAGATGATGGGAAGCACACGGCGGCAGCCAATCAGAATAAAGATACACACGTCTGCAAACGCTCTGAAAACACTGTTTCTGTATAAATCTAACAGGTTTCTCATATATTTTGTAAAAGTTATCAAGAAATAAACACTTCTAAACCTAAAAACACTGTTTTTGAAACCAGATCAAACCTCTGATGTGACTTATAAGACATCTTACGGATGTTAGCATGCACCTCCTGTGTACGTGTACCGCATGAAGTTGAAGGTAACTTCTGATGATCGTCCTCCTGCAGATGGCATAAAAAGGAAAATAAAAAATTCTACATGAAGTCCCTCCCGCCGTAATTATGTTCTCGTCATTAATAAGAATTGTAATTTTGCGACATTTCAAATATAAACCAACATTATAATGCTTGGATTTCAGTAAAAACTAAATTTTGTCAGTTTGTTAATTTGAAAGGTTGTATATCTTTCATAATAATTCATTTTTTCCAAGTTCGATGCTCACCAGTGATTACATTTCTGCATATTTAGTATGAACAGAGACGGAATAATGCATCATACATATGTTTCCCTCCACAGCTCCCTCCACCGAGTTCATAAACTGCACATTTTTTTAATATATTAGCGCTTTCACTTTTTGTACATTTTGTACTGTACTTTTATTATTGGCATTTATTATTATATTATTGATGTTTATTTGGTGCTTCAGTTCCTGCAAAAGTCCTATATAAATAGTTATTATCATTAATGAATGTGTGATTTTTCAGTATTCAAGTTGCAGGACCTCCCAAACTAGTTAAATGCAATATATATATATATATATATATATATATATATATATATATATATATATATATATATATATATATATATATATAAATCATGATGTGTATTGTGTCCCCTATTTAAAATTCTTTATTTCCTTCCTGTTATTTCAAGAACTTGCCTCGTGACATCACAAAGGTATAAACATGTGATGTCATAAACACCCCTAGGCTCCAATATAAAGCTGCTCTGTTAATTATATTTGCTAAATTTCATATTCATAAATGTAAATTTTCAGGAAATAAAGCCCCTGTTCTAACTCTACTTGCCTGAATTACATTACAAAGTCTCAATTCAATCATCATCAAACCCTAAAGGTGTGAAGACTTGATATTCTAAATTATTTTGTGCTGATAGGTTATCTTTTTTTATCTTTATGTTTTTCTTTATTCGTTGACCCCTGGCATACCTTTGTACTTTGTGTAATTGTTTAACTTTAATTAAAAAAAGAAAAAAAAAGCTGCTGTTAGTTGGTTGCAGTAATAAAGGTTGCCTATTAGAACACTGCATTTTTTTTTTTTTTTTTGCTTTTTAAAATCTCACCCTGTTGCCAGTTTTTTTTAATATATAAAAACCTGGTGTTTGCTCGCTAAATGCGACAACTGACAACTATCGATACAAACATACTGATTGACGACCAACTGACCTCAAGTGACATTCTGGGCGGGCGGATTTACGCAAAAACCGCACTGACACGAGCCCAAACGCGTCTAGTATCGCGATATGACGAGAATAAAGTGAGACGGGTCAGCGGTGTGCACGCTCACCGCGGGCTGTTACGCGCAAAAACACATTTACAAAATAAACGTCTGGGAAGAAAAAAAAAAAAACAAACACGCGCCGGCTGGCCCTGATACGGATTAAAATAGACCCGCATTAGGCGCGTGCATGTGCAAATGTCAGTGTGTCGCACGACACCGACTAATTAAAATAATAATAAAAAAACACCGCGTATTAACACGCAAAAACGACGACGCCGAGTTCACCTTCCTGCAAACACACACACACGGACGGACACACTGACACACACACAGACACACACGGCCGTGTGCTTCTAAAGGAGTAAAAATCACGCACTAAAACGCCAAATAACACGCGATCTGCCGCGAGAATCTTACCATTCCGGTGTGGACCCGCGCGATCGTGACCCCAGGCTCGTTCATTTGGGCCTTTAAAGGCGCTAATTTGCGATTTTTTGAAAGCGGATGAGGAGAGTCCCGGCGGCAAAACTACAAGGCCCGGATCCTGTACTCACTGGCTCCCCCCTCCTCCTCCTCCTCCTCCTCCTCCTCCTCCTGTCTACATGCGCGGCCGCCTGGTCCAGCGGCCCCTGGTATGGAAGAATCAGGCAGCAGCTGAGGCTCCTCCTTTGCTTTGTGGTTTTAAAAAAAGTCAAACTTTGCTCTGGCACACTGTGGATTTCGTGCCTGCAAAGTGTGCCGCCGTGCGCGCTGCCACTCGTCACCAGAAGTCTCCCCTCCCGAGCCGGTCTACGCCGCGGCGCGCGGAGGGGCCGTAAATCTGTCCTTAAGAAGGGGGGGGGGAAATAATTAATTAAAAAATAAAACACGCGCCCCGCCCCTGTCCTTAATCATTAAACTCAACCGGGGCTGCCATCACCGGTGACACGTGCCAAAACTTCTCCTCCAGCACCATCACCTCCCCAAAAATCCAGCAGCTGGAAAACCAGAAAGCGTCTTAAAAAAGCAGCACCCGACCCGGAAAACCAGCCTGTCCTCTCCTCACACGGCTGGGCTGGAGTCTGCACACCCCGGTCCCTTCAAAATGGAGTCCTCCAGCCTTTAAAGGAGAGGAGAGAGCAGAGGGGAGCGAGAAAAAAAAAACACACAAACCCACGCAGGCCACAAAGTGTTAAACCTGCGCTGCGCGTAAAGTTCGCAAAAAAAAAAACAAAAAAAGAAACGGAGGCACGGCGTGTGCGCCAAAACATCAGTGTCACGACATGTTCTTCTCATGTTCAGGTCCCCGCCACGCCGTGTTTATCGGCTTTCCTGCGCGTCGACTATGTCCGTGGAAAACTGGAAAGCACCCACTGAGATACGCGAGGCTTTTGTTTTTCTTTCCTTCTTTCTTCTTCTGGGTGAATAATGTGCACATGTGAAGCTTTGCAGACATGTCAGTCAGCGCCCAAACATGGCGCACACGACGTGGTCGACACCCGTCAAATACACACGCCTGTCCACTCGTGGCGGCGTGGAAAATAAAAGTGCTCGTCGACACTGTCGTCGTGCGTGAACACCAGCCTGTTAAAACAGCCTGTAAGCGCTCAGATTTAAAACGACACGAAACACAATGAGGTCACTGTCGAGTCCGCAGAACGGAGACTTTCACCCCCCTCCCCCTGTTTTCTGTCCGTTTGTGGATCACACGCGACTTCTGGCGTGGATCAGACACGCAGCAGCGGACATGAGCTACATTTTTTTTTATCTGTGCATGAAGGGTTTAGTTAAGAAAAAGCGAGCGAGCGAGCGTGAGACAGGCACACTGGGCCTGCTGCTGCGCCTTTACGCACCGCAAAACAGCGCCCCGCGCAGGCAGGCTGCGCGTCTGCACAGCTGTTTGTGCTTTCTGCTTCAGACCACAGGTGTACATTTACTGGGAATTTTAAATGGTTATCAGGCCGCAAATACACCTAGAGTTTATAAAACAGCAGGAAAAAAAGTCTCCACCCTCACAGACTATGTGGACAAACACAGTGGGACAGTGGCTTCCAACCATTATTTCTTGGAGACCTATTTGTCAAAAGGCTGAGCACCCACACATCCACTCACACAAAAGTGCAGTTTGTTCATTCACTCATCCATAAACGAGGACATAATCATTACCCCCCACCCCCCCGTGAAATTTGACATTTTTGTTTTCTTCAAAAAATTTTCCAAGTGCTTTTTAATAGAGTTTTCAAAGAATTTTCAACACAGCATTTCTAAACATCCTAGTTTTATTTTGGATGCTTACATTGTTTTACTTTGCACACTGAAGCAAAATTATTTCACAAAAACCAAAAATGGCCAGTGTCAAAATCATTAGCCCCCCGGTGCTAAGAACCAATTGTATGTCCTTTTTGTTGGATAACAGCCTGCAGTTTGTTGTAGTTTTCCACAAGTCTCAGACATGGCTCCTGAGGAATCCCAGCCCATTCTCCTTTGGTGAATCCATGGCGACACCCGTCGGAGCAGCTGGTATGTGCACACCACGAAACATCACACTGACGGGCAGGCATGCACAATGTTGGTGCGACAGTTCGTGCACGCGGGAACACAGTACCACCAGCTGCACATCGTGCTGGTGTGAAGAAAAAAATAGGTTAAAAAATACATGCTGCAATGGTTCCGTGCACACGGAAACACAACAGCTTTTCCCCAGCATCTACACATCATGCAGCTGGAAAAAAAAAAATTACGTCACCCATGGGATTCGAACCCGCGCCTTCCAAAAGCTCTGATTGGTGTCAGAAACTTTACCAAATGAGCAATCATTGCTGTCCTTTAAAAGGTGCTGAACACTGCCTCATATCACATGGACATATTTAAAAAAAATAAATAAAAATGACGCATCACATGAAAACATTGCATTGTATTAAGCTCCTTTTATCAAGCGGGCAATACAAATATGATGTGTCTGTTCCTCTGTAGATGACCCATGGTCACTGACGTACAGTCATGAAATCACATGAATGAGAAGCAGTTCGCTTGTCTCATTCATGTCCACATCTGCTGATGCATGTCCTGCCGGCCTGCGCGCGTCTTGCCAACACGTGTGTCTTGTGGATGGCGCACTGCAGGACACCGCATCATGTGGAACAGAGCTCACGTGGGTGATGTCACAGTCAGATCGCTTGCTGCGTGTTATGATCTGACGGTCCGTTTCAACCTGGGGGCAGCCTGTCCATGTGCATGCTCGCTTGCTACACCCCGTCGCCACAGTGATATGTTTTTATTTTTGTCCACTTGAGGACAGCAAACAGACACACGCACGTCACAGTGGTCAGTTGTTAGTCCATGTCCATCCAAACACGGTACTGTCCAGCTGGGATGTCCAGAATGACAGATCTCCATGGCTGCTTCTGTCATAGCCGGACCTCCTGTCAGTTCAGCGCACACACCAAAGCCACACTTGTGGGGCACTTAGACAAATTTCACTGCAAGTATGACAGTGATTGTTTGCAGACTGTTGTCATGCCAAGGGTGCGAATGGCCACACATTTTGTAAGTGCCATGCGAACGGTGTTAGATGTTTGTGTGTGTCAACTGGAATTTGGTCGACACCTGCCGCAAGAGCGTTGGATGGGCTCGCACAGCGCACACTCTGTCTTTCAGCCGCTGGTGTACGCAAATAGTTGTAGCAACAGGTGTACGAGGCATTGGAAGCAGCTATGAAATTATATGGCTTGCATACGATTCCTGCTTCATGTGCACTTAATGCGCATGTGTGAAGGGGCACTAAAGCTCCTCCAGATTTCATGGTCTTCTGGCATGGACCTTGGTCTTCAGTTCACCACAGATTTTCAGTGTGATTCACATCAGGGCTTTGTGTAGGCCAGTCAGTAATGTTCACTGTGGTATTGTGGAGGTAGTTCTTCACCAGGAGCAACGTATGTTTTGGGTCATCGTCCTATTGGAAGACAAAGTGCAGACCTAGACCCACTTTTGCTGGTGACTGCTTGAGGTTTTCTTTCAAAATCTTCACATATCCTTCTTCTTCATGATTCCTTCCACCTTGAGGAGATTCCCAGTTCCAGATGCACTGAAGCATCCTCACAGCATAATACTCCCACCGCCGTGTTTTACTGTGGAGATAGTGTTCTTTGGGTCATATGGCTCGCCCTTCTTTCTCCAAACATAAGCAACATCTCTATGATCAAAGAGCTCCAGTTTCATCTCATCTGACCAAAGGACATGCCTCCGATATGCATAATCTTTTTCCAGGTAGTCCTCAGCATACATCAGTCTGGCTTGAAGTGTCTCTTCTGCAAAAGTGGAGTTTTCTTGAACTGCAACTTTGATCATCTACTTTGAGACTACAATTTCCAACTTTTTGTCCTCGTCTGTATTAAAATTCAGCAGCTCTAGAAAAATCTAACAGTCATTGGGTGTACCCCGGTATACGAGGTCTGTTAGAAAAGTATCCGACCTTTTAATTTTTTTCAAGAACTATATGGATTTGAATCATGTGCACTTGCATCAGACAAGCTTGAACCTTCGTGCGCATGCGTGAGTTTTTTCATGCCTGTCGGTTGCGTCATTCGCCTGTGGGCAGGCTTTGATTGAGCACTGGTCCACCCCCCTCGTCGGATTTTTATTGTTTAGGAATGGCGGAGCGACTGCCGCTTTGTTCCATGAAATTTTTTTCAGAAACTCTGCCAGACAGCCAGGTGGAAACCATTTGGAAGATTCAGATGGCTTTCGGTGAAGATTCTATCGGTATCACACAGATTAAGGACCATTAAAACTAGATTAAAACGGCCCGCGGCGGAAGGTGCACCGCGCCTCGAGCGGCCATCAACAGGCTGGAACGAGCAGATCACTTCCAAATTTAAGGCTCTGTTGATGCAGGACGTCGTGTGACTAGCAGAGAAGTTTCAGAAGAGGTCGGGATCAGCACTTTATTGGCACATTCCACTGTTAAAGGAGATTTTGTAATGAAAGACGTGCGGACGGATTCGCGCGTCGGGAAGCAGCCGCTCACAGCCGCTGGACAAACAACACCTCCGTGTTGGAAGTCTCACAGGACAAGTTGGAACATGCCCAGCTGTTAAACAATTTCTCGGACACTCACTCGACTGAAAAGCCACCGAAAGCCGCCTGATATATATATATGGAGAGAGACAGATAGATTAATCCCGAAAGGAAATTTCAGTTGTCATAGCAGCCAGGTCCCTCAAAAAGATAAAAATAAAACAATCAGAAAACCTGAGATAGAAAGACACAGAAATGCAGTGGATATACATACATATATACATACATACATAGACAAACACATCTACGGGCAATTTAATGTGTCCAGTTCACCAAACCTGCATGTTTTTGGTCATGAGAGGAAGTCAGGTAGGAAGAGATCCCAGGACTTTCTCACAGTGAGGCATCAGTGCTAGCCACTAAACTGCCATATTGCCCATTTATTCTAGCCAAAAACTAACATTAATACATATGTAAATACCGTACAACCAGAAAGTATTCATAGCGCTTCACTTTTTCCACATTTTGTTACGTTATTCCAAAACATTATTTTGTTTAGCCTTATTCCAAAATGGAGGAAAATTCATTTTTTCACCTCAAAATTCTGCTCACAACACCCCATAAAGACAACATAAAAAACACATAATTTTTTTAGTAAAAAGAAAAAAGAAAAAAATCTGCACACTTCAGGTCTGTACAAAATAACTTTACTGAAGCTGCAAGTTTTCAGTCTGTAAGACCTTCATTAGGCAGAGTCAGTCCATGTCCATCCAAACACGGTACTGTCCAGCTGGGATGTCCAGAATGACAGATCTCCATGGCTGCTTCTGTCAGAAGAGATAGAGAGAGAATTTTGTTTTAGCAAATTTATTCGAAAAAACAAAACAAAAAACAACTAAGAAATCATACATACATATGTATTCACACCCTTTGCTCAGTACTTTTTTGATGAACGTTTTGCAGCAGTTACAGCCTCACATCTTCTTGAATATGATGCCACAAGCTTGGGGCACCTATGTTTGGGCAGTTTTGCTCATTCCTCTTTGCAGTACCTCTCAAGCTCCATCAGGTTGGATGGGGAGCATGAGTGCACAGCCATTTTCAGGTCTCTCCAGAGACATTCAATCAGATTCAGGTCTCGGCTCTGGCCGGGCCACTCAAGGACATTCAGAGAGTTGTCCTGAAGCCACTCCTTTGATATCTTGGCTCTGTGCTTGGGTCACTGTCCTGATGAAAAATGACCTGTTGCCCCAGTCTGAGGTCAAGAGTGCTCTGGAGCAGGTTTTCATCCAGGATGTCTACGTACATTGCTGCATTCATCTTTCCCTCAATCCTGACTAGTATCCCAGTTCCTGATGCTGAAAAACATCCCTACAGCATGATGCTGCCACCACCATGCTTCACTGTAGGGATGGTGCCTGGTTTCCTCCAAACATGACACCTGGCATTCACACCAAAGAGTTCAATCTTTGTCTCATCAGACCAGAGAATTTTGTTTCTCATGGTCTGAGAGTCCTTCAGGTGCCTTTTGGCAAACTCTAGGTGGGCTGCCATGTGCCTTTTACTAAGCAGTGGCTTACGTCTGGCCACTCTACCATACAGGCCTGATTGGTGCATTGCTGCAGAGATGGTTGTATTGCTGGAAGGCTCTACTCTCTCCACAGAGGAATGCTGGAACTCTGACAGAGTGACCATCAGGTTCTTGGTCACCTGCCTGTCTAAGACCCTTCTCCTCTGATTGCTCAGTTTAGATGGGTGGCCAGCTCTACAAAGAGTCCTTGCGGATCTGAACTTCTTCCATTTATGGATGATGGAGGCCAGTGTGCTCATTGGGACCTTCAAAGCAGCAGAAATGTTTCTGTACCCTTCCCCAGATTTGTGCCTCAAGACAATCCTGTCTCAGAGGTCTCAATTTTGAGCTCAGGCACACGTACATACTTACGTATGTACATGTGATTTCTTAGTTGCTGTTTTTTTAAATTTTTAATAAATTTGCAAAAATCTAAAAAGAAAAAAATAACTGTCATTATGGGGTATTGTGTGTGTAGAATTTTGAGGGGAAAAATTAATTTAATCCATTTTGGGATAAGGCTGTAACATAAAATGTGGAAAAAAGTGAAGCTCTGTGAATACTTTCTGGATGCACTGTAATGTCCCATAGATCTGTCTGCTACCTGTTGGATGGTTTGTGGATGCTGGATTGATGATCAATTAGGAGCAGGTGTGGTTATCAGTGAGACAGACACCTTTTTTGCAAAGAAATGAAAGAAATGTACTAAATTAGAGAAGTTGACCATTATTTCCTGATAGTTTCACAGCAGTTACATTTTAAAACTCAGCTAAAGACGAGGACTCACTGCAGAAAGATTCAGTGTGCTCATGCCTTATGAACGTAATACAGTACTGCATCAATGTAATGTAGGAATGTATTTCAGAAGAACCGCAGAACACAGTGCACACATTATGGTGTGCACCTCTGGCCATGCAAGTACAGGTTTTCTAATCTGTGGCTATTGAGCTCCGTTGTTACTTCCTTCCAAAGCAGATGAGGGTGGTGGTCAACTGGATGCATTCCAGCAACTTCTGCAATGTCACCACCAAAGTAGTGTGGGTCCCGTGGGGTTCCCGTGTATGTCCCTGGTGGGCACAGGTTCCATTTCAATACTGGTGAATTCAGACATCATTTACGCACAGAAAACCCTGAAGCAGACGACTTTGCTCCTGCCGACAATAACAAGTGACATGGTCATAATGGTCGGTGAGAGACACTTCAACCAAGAGTAACGCGAGCTCTACGTGGATTTTTACAGTGAGGCAAATAAGTATTTGATTCACTGTTGATTTTGCAAGTTGTCCCACCTACAAAGAATGGAGAGGTCTGTCATTTTTATCATAGGTACACTTCAACTGTGAGAATTAAATTTATTTCATGCATTTTATTTCATGAAATTTGATCACCTACCAACCAGCAAGAATTGTGGCTCTCACAGACCTGTTAGTTCTTCTTTAAGAAACCCTCCTATTCTGCACTCTTTGTATTACTTGCACCTGTTTGAACTTGTTACCTGTATAAAAGACACCTGTCCACACACTCAATCAATCACACTCCAACCTGTCCACCATAGCCAAGACCAAAGGGCTGTCTAAAGACACCAGGGACAAAACTGTAGACCTGCACAAGGCTGGGATGGACTACAGGACAACAGGCAAGCAGCTTGGTGAGAAGACAACTGTTATGATTATTTATTAGAAAGTGGAAGAAACACAAGATGACTGTCAATCCTCCTCAGTTTGGGCATCCATGCAAGATCTCACCTCATGGGGTAAGGATGAGTCTAAGAAAGCCCAAAACTACATGGGAGGACCTGGTCAATGACCTGAAGAGAGCTGCGACCACAGTCGCAAAGATTACTATTCATAACACACGCCGTGATGGTTTAAAATCCTGCAGGGCAGCAAGGTCCCCCTGATCAAGCCAGCACATGTCCAGGCCCTTTTGAAGTTTGCCAATGGCCATCTGGATGATCCAGAGGAGGCACAGGAGAAGGTCATGTGGTCACATGAGACCAAAATAGAGCTTTTGGTATCAACTCCACTCACAATGTTTGGAGGATGAAAACAACCCCACAAACACCATCCCAACTGTGAAGCATGAGTGTGGAAACATCATTTTTGGGGGTGCTTTTCTGTAAAGAAGACAGGACGACTGTACCGTATTTGAGGGAGGAAGGATGGGGTCCTGTATTGTGAGATTTTGGCAAACATCCTCCTTCCCTCAGTAAGAGCATTGAAGATGGGTCGTGGCTGGGTCTTCCAGTCTTTTTCTAGCCTTACAGGAGTATGCCCATGTCTGCGGGTGTCAAAAGTAACTATCATCCTAAGTCTGAACATGCATTTCTAAAATACTTTCAACTCCAACACCTCCCAAAATTTGATGCATGTGTGTGTGCAACCTAGCAGTGCAATATGTCATTCACAGAAACTCTGAGCACCCCCCTCCACCATTTTATGTTTTTCAGGAAATGTACCTAAATTTACAACATTCGACGGAGGCTATTTTGGTTCCCCCCTCATGGTGCCCTATGTGCAGCAGCGGCACATAGGGCACAGATTGGACCGGTCGTCTGCCTGCATGGATGCCTTCCAGGACCAAAGTTGGTAATGTGGTGTGATGAATACAACAATGTGTGCCACCAGCCCATTTTCCATGACTTGACTTGATACTTCAGCAGAGCAGAATTTTATCAAAATTAGCAACAAGGAAATAGTGAGCTCATATAACCGCTTTGGACCTTGTATAATTCATTCAAATAAAACATCAGAACCTGTGATATCTTATGATTATTATCAGTCACAGATTGACGCAAGTTCTCATTTCACTTTTGTAGCTGTGGCACCTGCAGGAAAGTGCAATTAATGACGCAGTTAAACCTCTCAATTTCATGGATAGCTAGCCTAGAGTGGTCACGGTCGAGAATGGTGACAAACCGGTGTGTGAAGATCACGGTTGACCACAAATATGATCGAGAGTACAATGAGGTAATGTGCTGGACATGTACCATGTAATATGCAAAAAAACAACTCCACCAGCACACCCGTTGCATAACTTTCACACAACCATGACGCTTCTGGAAAACCTCCTGGTAATGTCACAAATGTACAACGTTTTAGGAGCAACTGAAAATCTGTGAAATGCAAGAAATAACCAAAGTGTGTCAAAATTTGCCATGGAATTTTTTTTTTTTTTAAAGTCCCTCCATGATTAAACCAGTTCACAGCACAGTAATGGAATATCGCGATTAATCACACCCTCCCAGACCCTCTAAGGCAGGTGGGGTTCTCCACCTTTTGTAACTTAAGGCCTATGTTTGTATTGTTAAAAAATTTTTTGAGGATCTTTTTGGTTGCTGGTATTTTTTATATATATATATATTATTTTTTATTTTTATATTATTATATTATTTTTTTATATATATATTTAATTACTAATTTTATTTTTCCCTTCATATTTTAGCATTCACTTAGATAATGAGAATTTTCTAAGTGAATGGGCATTAATGCCCATTAATGAGGTCCACAATTATGGCAAATAACAGTATTTTATCTTGATACTTTAAAAAGTTATAACAAAAAAGTGGCCTAAACTGTCAGGCTTACACTCCCGACATATTTAAAATATCACATCTGAATATCTGCAGATGGCTATAACTGTTGTTTTTTATTCTTTGACTCTCTTTCTTATACCATACCTCACAACTCCTGAAAGAAGACAGAAAGCACAAGTTGTACAATAATAATAATAATAATGACTGTAAATTGTTAGACTAATAATAATAAAAACGTCTTCCGGCATGCAGAGGTGACGCAGCGTAACACTCAGCAAACACATGAGGGCAGCACTGCGCCACCGTAACCTTCACACTGTCCAATTAAAAAGGCGAAGAAAAAGTCTACTCGCCTCTTAGCAGTTTCACTTTCTTACAGAAACTGGATCAGCGCACAGTCTTCCCGTTAGAAGATCTCCGGAACCATCGCCCGTTTCCAAACCGGTTCGGGCAGCATGCAGGCGGACTTCCGCGCTCCCCGGCGGCGGTCCCGGGTTTATGAGGAGTACGAGGCTCCGCTGCCGGTGAGCGGCAGAACGGAGGAGCCGAGCAGCTTCCAGGCCCAGCTCATCAACCGGCACGTGCTGGTGTGCCAGCCCGCGCACAGCAGCGCCCTCTACAGCAAGGTCTGGGTGCTTCATTTAGAGATGAAATCCGCTTCGATCCGTTACTATGATTACTGTGAGGAGGAAATTTGCGCATGGAGACGTGTGTCAGTCTGTGTTTGATTGGTAAATGTGTAAAAAAAAAAAAAGTATCAGATATGTGTACAAAAATGTGCAAATGTCTGTGTTAAAAACTCTAAACGTATAATGAGATTTGTAAGTGTTTTAGGATTTGCAAATGTCCATGTAAGTGATGAATTGTCTATTTTGAGATCGGGAAGCAAAATACTTATTTTTCTCACTAGGATTTTTTTGACAGAGTAGAACCCCATCTACAGATTCATATTACACAAATACTGAATGTTTATGAGTTCAATGGTACGAATATTTCATGAGGTGAAAGTTGGAACATACCATTCTTTGAGGCGAAGCTGAGATGAAGCTTTCAACTCATGAAATATATGTTCCATTGAAAGAATGTAAAAACATTCATGATTTGTTTTATATAACAGCTAAAATAGATCCTTGTCATATGATATTATATTAATTTCTAAGCAACAGAAAAGGGACTTATGTTTTGCTGCGTCACTGCTGTTCTGACACCAACAGTCTAACATGAACTTTAAATAGGAGTCCAAAAATAATTCTGATAATGTAGTCTGTGATGCAGCGCACCATCTTCGTGTACTCCCCCCCCCCCCCCCAAAAAAACTGTACTTCCTCAGTGCAGCGAAAAAAATCACATCAGAAATTAGTCCAGCTTTTCATTCTAACAGCTCTTCATGCCTCCAGACGGCTTACAGCGCAGTGGATTTGTGTGTGTGTGTGTGTGTGTGTGTGTGTGTTAGAAGAATTAGCATCTGCAGCAATTACAACCCCAATTCCAGTGAAGTTGGGACGTTGTTTGAAATGTAAATTAAAGCCGAATACAATGATTTGCAAATCCTCTTCAACCTATATTCAATTCAATACACCACAAAGACAAGATATTTAATGTTCAAACTGGTAATCTTTATTGTTTTTGTGAAAATATTTGCTCATTTTGAAATGGATGCCTGCAACACATTTCAAAAAAGCTGGGACAGTGGTATGTTTACCACTGTGTTACATCACCTTTCCTTCTAACAACACTCAATAAGTGTTTGGGAACTGAGGACACTAATTGTGAGTGTCATGATTAGGTATCACATGTGATTCAAATCCATATGGTTTTTGAAAAAAATAAAAAGGTCCGATACTTTTCTAACAGACCTCGTAAAAGGAGCATCCCCAAAAGGCTCAGCCATTCACAAGCAAAGATGGGGTGAGCATCGCCACTTTGTGAACAACTGCGTTAAAAAAATAGTCCAACAGTTTCAGAACAATGTTTCTCAATGTTCAGTTGCAAGGAATTTAGGGATTCCATCATCTACAGTCCATAATATAATCAGAAGATTCAGAGAATTTGGTGAACTTTTTACATGAAAGCGGCAAGGTGAAAACCAACATTGAATGTCCGTGACCTTCGATCCCTCAGGTGGCACTGCATTAAAAACTGACATCATTGTGTAAAGGATATTACCGCGTGGGCTCAGGAACACTTCAGAAAACCATTGTCAGTTAACACAGTTCGTTGCTACATCTACAAGTGCAAGGTAAAACTCTACCATGCAAAGTGAAAGCCATACATCAGCAACATCCAGAACCGCCGCCGCTTTCTCTGGGCCCGAGCTCAATAGAAATGGACAGACGCAAAGAGGAAATGTGTGCTGTGGTCTGATGAGTCCACATTTCAAATTGTTTTTGGAAATCATGGACGTCATGTCCTCCGGACAAAAAAGGAAAAAGACCATTCAGATTGTTACCAGCGCAAAGTTCAAAAGCCAGCATCTGTATGGGGGGGGTGTAGAGAAGCTTGAATCTTCGACTGGACTGGGTTGCTTGACGCGAGGATGTTTCAGTTCAAATCACAGAAGCTTCCTCAGCTAAAATTCTTGCTCTTGTAGTCTGACTTCTGTCTGACCCTTGTCGAGAAGAACAAACAGAAGCCACAAAAGCTGGAGTTTTAAACCTAACCAGACGCCTCCTATCGAGAGGCAGACTGCTATTGGCTAGTGACTAAACAATTGCTTTAATTAGCACCTTTTGTGCTCTAGTTAGCACCCTCCTAAGGACAGGGTAGCTGTCCCTCCTAACGATGGGACTGATGCCTCTCCTGATGACATCAATGACTCATTACCATGAACAAAAGACTGAAACTGCTTAGATCTGAGTACCCCATTGTAAACGGGGTTAAGGCTGGGTTTCAACTGTTTCACATAGAATGCCTCCTTCACCCCTCTCTCAAATCATTTCTTCTCTCTGGCTAAGATTTTAACTTTTTTGTCCTCAAACATGTGGTTAGTGTCTTTAAGGTGGAGATGAACTGCAGACTGAGGTCCACTGGCGCCCTCTCTGCGGTGCTGGTATAGCCTTTTGTGTAACGGTTGCTTAGTCTCACCTATGTAGTGTTTGTTACAGTTTTCCTGACATCTGATAGAATACACTACATTGCTCTGTTTGTAACTAGGGATCCTGTCCTTAGGGCGAACTAATTTCTGTCTCAAGGTGTTAACAGGTTTAAAGTAAACTGGAATTTTGTGCTGTCTGAAGATCCTGTGTAGTTTTTCCCCTACTCCTGCTAAATAAGGGAGAGACACTCCTCTTGTTCTTGTCTCCGTCTCCTGTCTGTTTGGACTCTTTGTTCTCTGGGACTTCTGCACTTTATCCAGGGACCATAGTGGGTACCCACATACTGTGAGGGCTTTCCAGACAAGTTGTTGTTCTTTAGCCCTTCTCTCTGCAGTTGTGGGCACCTGTAGGGCTCTGTGTTGAAGAGTCCTGATCACTCCGAGCTTGTGTTCAAGGGGGTGGTTTGAGCCCAAGGGCAGATATTGGTCCGTGTGAGTGGGTTTTCTGTAAACCCCTGTCTGGAGCTGCCTGTTCTCTCCAATCGTAACATCACAGTCCAAGAAGGCTAAATGGTTGTTTCTGGCATTCTCACGTGTGAATCTGATATTGGAGTCCACCGAGTTGATGTGCTCTGTAAAGTCCTCAACCTCCTGTTGCTTGATTTTAACCCATGTGTCATCGACATATCTGAACCAGTGACTGGGAGAGATGCCCGTGAAAGACATCAAGGCTGTCTTCTCCACTTGCTCCATGTATAGATTGGCCACAATGGGGGATACCGGAGACCCCATCGCACAACCATGGATCTGCCTGTAGTAATTCCCCCTAAACAGGAAATACGTGGTGTTAAGACAGATCTCCAAGAGTTGGCAGATGTGGTCTGGTGTGAGTTTGGTCCTTTCAAGTAGAGACACATCCTCCAGCAGTCTCTGCCTCACAGCTGAGACGGCCTCAGCGGTCGGGATGCAGGTGAACAACGATGACACCATAGTTTTATCTGCCTCCAGCTGAAGGTCCTTGATCTTGTTCACAAAATCTTGTGTGTTCTCCACATGGTGGTCTGAGTTACCCACTAGAGGAGCCAAAATCCACTTGAGGTGCTTGGCCAAATTGTACATGATGGAATCTGTTGTACATACAATAGGCCTGAGTGGCACGTCCTGTTTGTGGATTTTGGGCAGTCCATAGATGCATGGAGTGGCGTCCCCAGGGTACAGTCTGTAGTATGCCTGCCTGTCTGAGTCCCTCTTTCTCCAGGTTTTGGAGGTAGTTAATGATTTTCTTCTTATAGCCGCTTGTGGGGTCTCTCTTCAGACGCTCGTATGTATTGGAGTCACTGAGCAAGTTGTTGATCTTGGCCTCGTAGTCCAATGTATGGGGGGGTGTTAGTGCCCACGGCATAGACAACTTCCACATCTGTGATGGCACCATCAATGCTGAAAGGTACATCCAGGTTTTGGAGCAACACATGCTGCCATCCAAGCAACGTCTTTTTCAGGGATGTCCCTGCTTTTTTTAGCAAGACAATGCCAAGCCACATTCTGCACGTGTTACAACTGCGTGGCTTTGTAGTAAAAGAGTGTGGGTACTAGACTGGCCTGCCTGCAGTCCAGACCTGTCGCCCATTGAAAATGTGTGGTGCATTATGAAGCGCAAAATACGACAACGGAGACTCCAGACTGTTGAACAACTGAAGTCGTACATCATGCAACAATGGGAAAGAATTCCACCTACAAAGCTTCAACAGTTAGTGTCCTCAGTTACCAAACACTTGAGTGTTGTTAGAAGGAAAGGTGATGTAACACAGTGGTAAACATACCACTGTCCCAGCTTTTTTGAAACGTGTTGCAGGCATCCATTTCAAAATGAGCAAATATTTGCACAAAAACAATAAAGTTTATCGGTTTGAACAATAAATATCTTGTCTTTGTGGTGTATTCAGTTGAATATATACTCAACAAAAATATAAACGCAACACTTGTGGTTTTGCTCCCATTTTGTATGAGATGAACTCAAAGATCTAAAACTTTTTCCACATACACAATATCACCATTTCCCTCAAATATTGTTCACAAACCAGTCAAAATCTGTGATAGTGAGCACTTCTCCTTTGCTGAGATAATCCATCCCACCTCACAGGTGTGCCATACCAAGATGCTGATTAGACACCGTGATTAGTGCACAGGTGTGCCTTAGACTGCCCACAATAAAAGGCCACTCTGAAAGGTGCAGTTTTGTTTTATTGGGGGGGATACCAGTCAGTAACTGGTATGACCACCATTTGCCTCATGCAGTGCAACACATCTCCTTCGCATCATCCGTGAAGAGAACACCTCTCCAACGTGCCAAACGCCAGCGAATGTGAGCATTTGCCCACTCAAGTCGGTTACGACGACGAACTGGAGTCAGGTTGAGACCCCGATGAGGACGACGAGCATGCAGATGAGCTTCCCTGAGACGGTTTCTGACAGTTTGTGCAGAAATTCTTTGGTTATGCAAACCGATTGTTTCAGCAGCTGTCCGAGTGGCTGGTCTCAGACGATCTTGGAGGTGAACATGCTGGATGTGGAGGTCCTGGGCTGGTGTGGTTACACGTGGTCTGCGGTTGTGAGGCTGGTTGGATGTACTGACAAATTCTCTGAAACGCCTTTGGAGATGGCTTATGGTAGAGAAATGAACATTCAATACACAAGCAACAGCTCTGGTTGACATTCCTGCTGTCAACATGCCAACTGCATGCTCCCTCAAATCTTGCGACATCTGTGGTATTGTGCTGTGTGATAAAACTGCACCTTTCAGAGTGGCCTTTTATTGTGGGCAGTCTAAGGCACACCTGTGCACTAATCATGGTGTCTAATCAGCATCTTGGTATGGCACACCTGTGAGGTGGGATGGATTATCTCAGCAAAGGAGAAGTGCTCACTATCACAGATTTAGACTGGTTTGTGAACAATATTTGAGAGAAATGGTGATATTGTGTATGTGGAAAAAGTTTTAGATCTTTGAGTTCATCTCATACAAAATGGGAGCAAAACCAAAAGTGTTGCGTTTATATTTTTGTTGAGTATAGGTTGAAGAGGATTTGCAAATCATTGTATTCTGTTACTTACATTTTACACAATGTTCCAACTTCATTGGAATTGGGGTTGTAGCTCCTTCAAATTGTCGTCCATCAGCAAAACAAACTCTGCATGCTAAATGCTGCCCCCACTAGTTGGCAGGGTTTGCTGCGTGCAATGGTACTAAATGTACAGAATCAAATTTGCATGTTAAATGGAACCAAATTGCACGCTAAATGCAATGCAACACAAATGGGCCGAATAATCCATGTCAGGTGATATACAAAGCACCAATGAAATGACAAGGATCCACTCAGCTGTTATATAACAGTTAATATAGTGGAGCAGATATAACATCAATTTACCAGCAAAATCATGCAGATGCTAATACAAGCACCAAATTTCGCATGATGATTCCCCCAAAGTTGGACTTAACCAAATCTGGTCGATTGGACACTTGAAAATTACTTTTGTATAGAAATGCTGTTACTTGATAGATTTGTGTAATATTCATAACAAATTATATGTTACTCATTATAATGCCATCATTAAAATCCAACATGGCATCTGATTTCAAGATGCCACTAAATCAATCTCCAAATCTTTTTTTTTTTTTTCACAAAAATGTCTTATTTGATTTGTTTGAACATGGTGTCAAATTGTTAGTTTTTGAGTGAGCCAAGATGGCGTAAGGACGTTCTCTCCAAGGCTCCTGCAGGCTTTTGGACATTTCACCCTCAAAGACGACATATTGTTGACTTTGTTTTACAAACTTGCTACTTCACAACTTGGGTCACCGAAGGATCGCATAACTTGACAGCAACATGACGGAAAAACTGCAAAGGTTTAAATACAATGGCGCTGCTGAAAAGCACAGCAGACCAAACATGAGGCTGCAGGCGGCAGAGGCTGAGAAAGGAGACGATTCCCAGAGGTCAGTTCTGCCTGGGATGGGTGAGGAGGATGTCAGGGCACAGATTTTAACATCACTGAGAGACGACATAACTCAAATGATAAGAGAAGAACTGAAGAATGCCCTGGCAAGTGATTTTGACGCTCTGAAGGCGGAGGTGCAGGCACTTCGCTCTGACATCGCGAATAACTCTGCTGCCGTGAATACACGATGTGACGCTATTGAAGTGGACGTGCAAGAAGTGAAAAATGACATGTCTATTTGGTCAGATGACACGACTGCACTTCAGTCCACGGTGAAAATGCTCCAAAATGAAGTAAAATCACTATGGGACAAGTATGAAGACATGGAAGGGAGAATGAGGCGAGGAAACATTCGCATCATGGGCAGAGATGAGCAGCCAAACTCCAGCAATCCAAACGAGGTGGCTAGAGTTATTAAACAGGTCTTACAGTTGGACCGTGAGGTGAAGATCGATCGCTCACACCACACACTCGCTCCCAGAAAGCCAGGAGACGACAGACCCCGAGTGATAGTTGCATTATGATGGAGATGCCGTGGATATTTTAAGGCGCGCCAGGGATAAAGCCCCGCTGATGTACAATGGCGAGAGGATCAGCATCTTCCTGGACTACACTACAGCTGTGGCTAAAGCTCGAGCTGCCTTTTCAGATGTCCGGAAAGCTCTTTGCGGACTATTTTATCCAGCAATGTTCAGAATTACCTTCAAGAACGAGAATGTGGAGTTTAAAGATCCTGCAAAGGCCATGGACTACATACAGAACAGTATCCTCTGTGGCACCGAAGTCGACCCTTAATGTCAAGGTTTGGTGTGATTGAATACTATATTACTTTATAAACTAACGCTTGGATGAAGCGGTTTGTTGTGTGAAAAGAATCATAGAGTATCGGTAATGTTAAGTTTGGCTTTTTTTTTTCTTTTTTTTTGTCTTTTAAGATATGTTGAGTGATTTACAGAGTTTTGTTTCTGTAAAAGGGTATTGTGCATTTTTGGTTGTTTTAAGGTACTTTATAACAGGTCTGCAGGGGCCTGAGCTTCATTGTTTTTCCTTAGTTTTTGTTTTGCTCCCATCCCATTAGTGCACACAGCCCTTCTAGTGGACTGCATTTTGTGCTGCTTTTATAGTGGCTAGGGACCTAAACCCACCTTTTTGCATTTCAGATGTTCAAGTTATTGTTAATAATTTTGTTTTCTGCGTTCTGATCCCACTGTTCCTCGGGGATCTAATATTGCTTAAAAGAACAACAGAAATTTTGTTTACATCGGATTTGATCTCTTCAAGTACAAAGATGTCTTATATTTACAGTTCGTATTTGTTTGGGGTAACTTTTCCTTACATATTGCCACTGTTAACTCTCATTCCGCACACCTCTCTTCCACTCTGCTGCCCATTATCCAAAGCAACTCATCCAATGCCTGATTATACTCATATAAGGTCTGAGTTATGAGCCCACTGACAATTGTAAGTTACAGTGTGAGGGGTTTGAATAACCCACTTAAAAGGAAGAAAATATTATTTCAGCTTAAACATTTTAAATGTCAAGTGGCATTATTACAAGAGACACATTTATCAGATATGGAGCATTTAAAACTGAAGAAATCCCGGGCAGACAAGGTTTATTACTTATCTCATCGCTCTGGCAAAAGACGAGGGGTTGCAATACTGATCCATAGACAAGTTAATTTTACCGAAACATTAATACACAGAGATGCAGAGGGCAGATTTATCCTTCTGAATGGATTGTTAGATGGCATACCTGTCTCCTTTTGAATGTATATGGCCCAAACGAGGATCAACCTGGATTTATAAAGTTAGTATTTAACAAGATTAATGAGTACAGCTCTGGTCTTACTTATGGGGGGAGATTTTAATTGTGTAATGTTTCAACTAGACAGGCAACCCCCACCTAAAACACCCATATCTAAAATGGGAAAGATCCTGAAACATTTGTCTACAGAAGCAAGTATTGTTGATATCTGGAGAACAAAATTCCCAAGACAAAGAAATTTTACATTTTATTCAAATCGACATGCATCATACTCAAGGATAGATTACCTTTTTACTCCCAAAGCTGAAATGCATAGAGTTCAGGATATAACTTTTATGCCCATTACACTTTCTGATCACGCTCCAGTTGTGCTCCGGTGGGATATAGGCTTGATGCCAATTTCTTGGAGATTGAACGCCTCTCTCCTTAATGACAAAGATTTCATTGCCCTTATCAAAACAGAGCTCAAGAATTATGTTGATACAAACAACACACCTTTCACCTATAGTGCTGTGGGATTGTGCAAAAGCTTATTTAAGGGGGTGCATAATTTCTTATGCTTCAGCAAAAAAGAGGCAAAAGATGGCTAAAAAGGTAGAATTGGAGAATAAAATTAGAGACCTAGAGCAAAAGCATAAACGAGCAATGGCACCTAATCTTACTGCTGACCTTATTGTGGCCCGTAAGGAACTCCAAGAGTTGTTATCTGACAAGATAGAAGGAAATTTGCGATTTGCTAAACAGCAGTATTATGAGCATGGAAATCGGGAAAGTAGGCTTTTGGCTTTTAAATTACAAAAACGGCAATCTTCTAATATCGTTCATAAATTGAAATTGGGGAATAAATGTATATTTAAACCACATGAAATAGCTGAAGCTTTTGCAAAGTTTTATACATCTCTCAGGATTCTGATGCCTGTTCTGATGATTCAAAAATAGCGGATTACCTTCAAAGTATTAATGTAACTTATCTATCCGAGACTGATGCCATGTATTTGGATCAACCAATTCGAGATTATGAAATTAAGCAAACAATCACCCGTCTCAAAAACAACAAATGCCCTGGTCCGGATGGATTTATAAATGAATTTTATAAATGTTTCCATGAAGAACTCACGCCAGTTCTCTTAAATTCATACCATTATTCACTAAGCATCAAAACAATGGCTTCAGAAGCAACATTGATAGTGCTGCTTAAAGAAGGTAAAGACCCGACATACTGTAGCTCTTATAGACCATTATCTATGTTAAATCGAGATGTTCGTATTCTGACAGCTATACTGGCACGACGATTGAATGACTTGATACCTAAAATTATTCATCCGGACCAAACAGGTTTTATTGCCGGGAGACATTATGGGAATAACTTAAGATGCCTGCTTAATATCATGTCACATCAAAAACAGAGTCAAACTACGACAACAGTTCTATCTTTGGATGTCCAAAAGGCATTTGATTGAGTCTCATGGAAGTACTTAATTCAAACATTAAAAAAGTTTAAATTTGGCCCTAAATTTATACAACCCCTGGCAAAATTATGGAATCACCGGCCTCGGAGGATGTTCATTCAGTTGTTTAATTTTGTAGAAAAAAAGCAGATCACAGACATGACACAAAACTAAAGTCATTTCACATGGCAACTTTCTGGCTTTAAGAAACACTATAAGAAATCCGGAAAAAAAATTGTGGCAGTCAGTAACCGTTACTTTTTTAGACCAAGCAGAGGGGGGAAAAAAAATATGGAATCACTCAATTCTGAGGAAAAAATTATGGAATCATGAAAAACAAAAGAACGCTCCAACACATCACATCACTAGTATTTTGTTGCACCACCTCTGGCTTTTATAACAGCTTGCAGTCTCTGAGGCATGGACTTAATGAGTGACAAACAGTACTCTTCATCAATCTGGCTCCAACTTTCTCTGATTGCTGTTGCCAGATCAACTTTGCAGGTTGGAGCCTTGTCATGGACCATTTTCTTCAACTTCCACCAAAGATTTTCAATTGGATTACGATCCGGACTATTTGCAGGCCATGACATTGACCCTATGTGTCTTTTTGCAAGGAATGTTTTCACAGTTTTTGCTCTATGGCAATATGCATTATCATCTTGAAAAACGATTTCATCATCCCCAAACATCCTTTCAATTGATGGGATAAGAAAAGTGTCCAAAATATCAACATAAATTTGTGCATTTATTGATGATGTAATGACAGCCATCTCCCCAGTGCCTTTACCTGACATGCAGCCCCATATCATCAATGACTGTGGAAATTTACATGTTCTCTTCAGGCAGTCATCTTTATAAATCTCATTGGAACGGCACTGAATATGACTTTCATCCAGTCATCCACAGTCCACGATTGCTTTTCCTTAGCCCATTGTAACCTTGTCTTTTTCTGTTTAGGTGTTAATGATGGCTTTCGTTTAGCTTTTCTGTATGTAACTCCCATTTCCTTTAGGCGGTTTCTTACAGTTCGGTCACAGACGTTGACTCCAGTTTCCTCCCATTCGTTCCTCATTTGTTTTGTTGTGCATTTTCGATTTTTGAGACATATTGCTTTAAGTTTTCTGTCTTGACGCTTTTATGTCTTCCTTGGTCTACCAGTATGTTTGCCTTTAACAACCTTCCCATGTTGTTTGTATTTGGTCCAGAGTTTAGACACAGCTGACTGTGAACAACCAACATCTTTTGCAACATTGCATGATGATTTACCCTCTTTTAAGAGTTTGATAATCCTCTCCTTTGTTTCAATTGACATCTCTCGTGTTGGAGCCATGATTCATGTCAGTCCACTTGGTGCAACAGCTCTCCAAGGTGTGATCACTCCTTTTTAGATGCAGACTAACAAGCAGATCTGATTTGATGCAGGTGTTAGTTTTGGGGATGAAAATTTACAGGGTGATTCCATAATTTATTCCTGAGAATTGAGTGATTCCATATTTTTTTTTTCCCCCTCTGCTTGGTCTAAAAAAGTAACCGTTACTGACTGCCACAATATTTTTTCCCTGATTTCTTATAGTGTTTCTTAAAGCCAGAAAGTTGCCATTTGAAATGACTTTAGTTTTGTGTCATGTCTGTGATCTGCTTTTTTTTCTACAAAATTAAACAACTGAATGAACATCCTCCGAGGCCGGTGATTCCATAATTATTGCCAGGGGTTGTAGATTGGATTGAAACAATATATTCTCTACCACAAACGGCTGTTAGAGTTAACGGATTTCAGTCTGCAAGGTTTACTATGGAGCGTGGTTGTCGCCAAGGATGTCGGCTGTCACCCTTGCTCTTTGCTATTAGTATTGAGCCACTTGCTCAACTTATAAGAGGTGAGGATAACATCAAAGGAGTATTAATTGGTGATGAAATTCATAAAATATCCTTGTACGCTGATGATGTTCTTCTGTATGTGACAGATCCTTTAACTACAATTCCATGTTTACTGGAAAAAAATATCAGTATATGGGTATTTTTCTGGGTATAAACTTAATGTCGATAAAACAGAGGCTATAGATGTTGTCGGTGACATCCCACCGGAGCCAAAACAGCAAAGTGGCTTTTGTTGGCCAAAAGAAGGCATAAAGTATTTGGGTATCTGTATTCCCTCCTCACTGGACGCATTATTTGATGCAAATTACGGAAAAATAATTACTACCATAAAAAGGGATTTAGATCATTGGTCAGCCTTGCCCCTTTCTCTGCTAGGTCGGGTAGAATCCATTCATATGAATGTCCTTCCGAGATTTCTTTGTTTCAAATGTTACCTGTTGGAATACCCAAAACAACATTTGAAGAAATGGATAAAATCATTTTGAAATTTATTTGGCAAGGTAAGTGCCCCTGGATAAAATATAAAACACTACAAAGACTTAAAGAAGCAGGGGGTGTGAATCTTCCTAATCTCAAATATTACTTTTGGGCAGCACAATTAAAACCCTTGATTTCATGGATTCAAAATGATGATCATACAAGATGGGTGGGTATTGAACAAACAGTGTGTTCTGAACCTTTGCAAGCATTATCGTTCATTGATGCTCCTGTTAAAGGTTTACCATAACCACTCTTGATATATGGAAGAAAATAAGAATTGCCTTTAAGCTTCCAACTAATGTCTCTATTTTGTCTAATATTGCGTATATTAAATCCTTCACACCAGTTACTTTGGATGCAGGCTACCGGAAAGTGGCAGATCATGGTCTTACTTATGTCCATCAGCTAATAGATAAGAATGGGCTATTGTCATTTGAACAGTTAAGACAACAGTCAGAACTTCAAAAGAATTATTATTATTTTTATTTTTTTAGATACCTTTAAATAAGGTCCTTTTTGTTATCCCACAAAGACTGGGAAAAAGTGATCGATCCTTCACCTATTGAACATTTTTTTAAGTCAAATTCAAAAGCACAAAGGGGATAAGAAAATAATCACAAAGTTATATGAAATTTTCATTTCTATGGTTCAAAACAAGCCTGTTCAAGCAAAACAAAGATGGGAGACAGAGTTGGGACAAATCATCTCTGATGAAAACTGGAAGATGGTGTGCTCAGTTGCTCATAAAACCACAAACTCAAATATTTGGAGAGAATTCAAATGGAAAATATTCAGCAGATATTTCAGAACCCCAGATATTGTCGCAAAAATGACTCCTAATGTTCCAAGTTTGTGCTGGAGAAATTGCGGAACAGAGGATCCCAATCACACAAACATTTTTTGGTCATGTCCCAAATTACAGTGCTTTTGGGATGAGATATATAAGGCAATCAACCAGATCCTCCGTGTTGCAATACCAAGGGTCTTAACAGTGGCAATACTTGGTATCACTCTCCCTGGAGTGCAGGGAGGAGCTGCAACATACCTCTTGCACATTTTGTTTACAACAGCATTGAAATGTATCACCTTGTCTTGGAGGCAAGTGGAACCACCCTCTTTCAACACTTGGGTCCAAAAACTGACAGAACTTTACCATATGGAGAAGATAAGTTATTTATTAAAACTTCAGTTACAAATATTCAAATTGCGATGGCCACCAGTGGAATTTTTGTTAATGTGAAAGTATAATTTGAAGTGTTTGTCTTGTTTGTACCTTTTTGAAGAATGTCCTGTACTAATTGTTCTGTTGTTTTAAAAATCAATAAAATCTAAGTTAAAAAAAAATTGTTGGTTTTCAAGCATGCCAGATTAAATTTACGTGTTCCAATAAAAATATGACACTCTCAGTGGCATACATTTGCATTTGGCTATGTGGACTGCTGGAATTAAAAATAACCACACAGGACAGCCAACCCTAAATTTAATAGGCCTACATGCAGTAGTTTAAAGAGATTAAGGCTTTAAAAATGTGCTGGATGGAAACCATTGATACTAAATGCAATAAACTTCATTCTAATTTGTAACATAAGCAAAATAAAACACAAGCAACATAAATACAATTTAAAATATAACAAAATTTAATTTGACATCAATATAATTTTAATCAAATAAGAGACTTTCTATGTCATAAGTGATTTTTGATCAGCCATTTTGGTAGCCATCTTGGAAAATGGCCACCATCATTAATTTTCAAGTGGTCAATCAACCAGATATGAAGATTTACCAGATACGCTGACATGTTGATTCTCATGAATTTGGTGCTTGTACCACAAAATGGATGATGAAAATGGATTTTTTTTTTTCTTTTTTCTTTTCATTGCCATTATCTGCTCCACTAGTATTCTGCTGTTTGGGA
The DNA here is from genome assembly GCF_902500255.1 of Thalassophryne amazonica. Classification (NCBI taxonomy): domain Eukaryota; kingdom Metazoa; phylum Chordata; class Actinopteri; order Batrachoidiformes; family Batrachoididae; genus Thalassophryne; species Thalassophryne amazonica. The sequence continues at coordinate 37,208,834 of NC_047111.1, read as the reverse complement.
CGAACACCATTTAAGTGACATGACCAGCTGAAGATTTGGACAAGAAAATAATCGGCACAGAAGTAGTGGTGTCATGGATCACAAAACCCACGGTTCAGAATGGATCATGATTTTTCCCTCATGGTATGAATCATTTTTGGGTCAGCAAAAAAAACAAAACAAAACACCTTGCTGTCCATTAAAAAAAAACAACAACAAAAAAACAAAAACTTGAAGCACAATTAAATGTTGAAATAATATATTCAAATATAATGCTTAAATGTTAAATTCCAATATGAACTGTATCAGTAAATAAAAAATAACCTTAGTTAAAATCATAAAAAGTAATAAAAAAAAGAAATGGAACAAGGCGGCTCTAAGTTTATAACTTATAATACATTTGTTTTGGGGGTTCAGTGGGCTTTCAACCACCTTGACTCCATACACGAGTTGGGCATTGCACTTGATTAACTTGGCTCACAACAGCACAAGGAAGAGGTGATGGACTCGTGGTCCTCAATTTTTTGTTTATTCTTAATTTTTTGTCCTTAATTTGGTCTTTAATTTTATGTTTACTATTTGTTTATTTGGGACATGTTTTCTGTCTTTGGACGTAGAAGTGCGCCGAGCCCGCAGCAGGCTGTCTCTAGCGGACCACAAGGTGGGGCAGTCTGTCTGCTTTTAACAGGCTCTGTGAATGTGCACATTGGTTTTACTGCAACTGCCTTGACATTTATGCAGTTATTATTTTCAAAACAAGTCACTATGACAATAAATGTGGATTTCACACTTTTGTGTAAACTTTGCAATTAATCCACGGTTTACATGCATGCCGGACCATACGGATCAACTATGATCCATTAGATCACACCACCAAGAGCTACAAGCAATGACTAATGTTGCAGTTGTATGCCTTTTCTAATTGGACCAACCTCCGTTTCCACACATTCAGTCAGAGCCGTTTGCTTTCATGCCATGTTTTAGCATTACTGTGACACAACAGGAATCTCCTTGTTCTTCAAGCACTTTACAGAGTTCCTCGTTTGCTTCATCAGAGCACCCATTTCATGACTTTTGAAGGAAGAAGAGGTCCTGCTCTCTGGATGTTTCAGTGCATGTTGGTGTTTGGTTCTGGAATAGATGCCATTGGTCTGAGGTTGTTTGGATACTGCAGGAATTTTGTGGTTTGGGTCTGGGATGAGTATTCCTCTTCCATCACAATCTTTGTGGACACAAAAGAAATCAGATGAGCTGTCTAAGAGAAGGAAAAAAGTGATGAGCTTGGAAAGGAACTCGTCAAAGAGCTGCTATTCCAAGTTTTAAGTGTAGCACGCCAACAAAATTCATACAAATCAGTGTGTTTGTGTCATTGACATAATTGATGTTTTGTTGCAGTCCTACAAACAATTCTCTTTGCTCACGCTAGCATACCAGGGGTTTGTAAATGGTCATTTTGAGAATGTTACTTCACAGCCTGCTGTCAGAACCTTGTAACTACAGCTTTTGTAAATGAGTAAAAATGGTGGGTGGCCATGTGGCTGATGTTTCGTAAGCCCTCTCTGAGGACTGGAACCAGTCTGGAACAGTTTGATCTCGAGTGTTGAAATTGCCATCGTGACAGTTAAGTTGCCAACATCATAATTAAGAAAGCAGGAAAGAGATCAATACATCACAATTTTAGTTAATAAAAAGCTTTAAAGAAGCTTGTTTTAATGTGTTGGTTTGTTTTTGTTTTTTTTTCTTTTTCTGTTGAAGGGTTATTTCGGGAAAGGTGTCCTGTCTAGAGCCCGACCAGACTACAGTATCTCCAGTCAATGGGAGGGTGAGTTTAGATCCAAACAGCAATATTAAAATAAGTTTCTTCCTGTCGGTCGTGCTGTCATCGTCAGTTGTCTTTTGCTGTCTGTTGCAGAACATGGAGGTCTGTTACTTCCTGTCATTTCCCAATCCAGGTGAGAAAGTATTGTCTCTTCAGATATTATCCATTTGTTTTAACACACAAATTAAGAGTTAGCTCACCTCCTCATCCTCTGCTCCTGCAGGTATGAGGAGCTGCTCTGTTTGGCGAGGGGAGCGCTGTCATCTCAGGGGTTGGACAACGAGACTGTCAGTCAAACCCTGCTCAAGATCTCTCAGCCAGTACACGTGGGCGATCTTAAGTGTGAGGTAGGAGGAGAAGAAAATGGATATCAAGGAAAGAAGGAAGAGATGGAACCAAGCCCAAAGGAGGAAGTCTCTCCCCATAAAAAGAGAGTCAGGACAGAGTTGGTGATTGAGCCCGAGGCCAAGAGGTCCTGCAGGTAGTGTGACCTACCATTACAGAGTGACCAGAGATGTCCAACTCAAATTACCTGAGGCGTCTGCTTTTGTTACACCCAGAAAAGACAACTGTATCATGAAAGAAAGACAAGCTTGAGTTTAGGGTTGGATGATGTCAATGTAATACTCCCCTATCACATATAAGGAAAATCGAGCCAGAATGTCTAATTTACGGTCACATTCTTTATGGCATAGCTATGTTTTATGTGTCAATGAGAAAGTTGCATGGGTTTATCCAGTTTTGCAAGTGTGTGTAACCAGGAAGGCTTGGTGAGTAAGCATTGTCCAGTTAGCGATCTCCATAGATAAGCTGTGATGTGGGCACAGGACTTTAAAACATGTAGCACTGCTAGCTGTTAGCAGTGTTTATGCTTGCCGGTTTATTGACTGTGGCCTGTTGAATGAAAGAATCAAGAAACAGAAATGGAAATCAGATGTTTAATGACCATCATGTGGAACTCCTACAGCTTGGAAATAACGGTTTGTGAAGCCCAAAGCAGCTGTGCACAATGAACAGCTTTATTTGCAATCTCAACAGAAATCAGAGAATCAAGAAATGCAAATGTGATGATGGCAGTCGGACATTTATAGACTGTCATGCCAAACATCTGGAACTTGAATGCAAAGAACTGTGAAACCCCAAGTAGTGTTGGATATCAGAATGATATTCTCTGTGATTGCTGTGCCATTTCAGGTGAAGTAAAATCAGCTGGATGCGGTTGTCTTGCAGGCAGTGGTGGGCACAACTATCCATAAAGCTTCTATAACCATTAATCCACTAACTGAAAAGATAACTTTTATAAAGCTAAACAGATAAAACCATAAAAGATTTAGCGAAAGTTACAGCTAAAAGCTAAACTGCTAACTTTTAGTATTGACTCCAGTAGACTGGGAGCTACTGATACTTCTGAGTAAATTCAAAGGCAATCGCAAACAACAGCGAGCCAGTGCTTCTGTTTAAGATGAGCCTTTTCTCAGCAAGAGAGACCTGGTGACCAGAGAGAGGGGGGAAAAGGTGTGGGGGGGGGGGGACAAAAACATTTATTTTCACAGCCATACAGTCTTGCAGACGTGTTGCAGGACGCATGCAGAGCAAGGCAGTTTTGACTTATGGTTAAAGTTTTAAACAAACTAATTCTGGACAAGTTATCGAAATTAGCGTCACCTCTGTTGTTTTTAACAATGTGAAAATATCAGCTATGTGTTATAGTTTTAAAGTAATGCACTCATTTTGAAGATTTGAGTGTTAAACACACACGTGCCAAAAGGCATTATGGGAAAATTTAAATAAGCTGCTCTCATCACTTCCTTCTCACCCCCCTCCATCAAAATGCAGAGAACGCTGCCATCTACTGAATGGGAGTGTAAATAGGCCAACTGTAATTTGTGGGTGGTACTTTTTTCTTCTTTGTAATACCAGCTGGCAGCTGCTGCACCCCATTTTACTGGGGAGGAGACTGAGCTTCTCACAGTGGTCTGTTTATTGCAAAGCACACCACAGGAATTAACATGTAGGATTTTAGGTTTTACAGGTGTTTCTGACTGTTCAGCTTTGCTCACTATACCAGCAAAAAAAAAAAATGTTAGCAGACTGAAAGTTGTCATAACTAAATTTAGTGGAAACTAATTGGTCCGCTGATAAGCTGAAAAGCTAATCTAACAAATATGTTAGCTTTGCTAATTAGCGGTTAGCGGAACTGTGCCCACCACTGCTTGCAGGGCATGTACGTATTATTTGTTACTTAGTTTGGCCAGTCTTTTTTATGCTTAGTTGACATATTTTTAATGCTGGCTGCACCATTTACAGCACAATTGGAAGTACAACTGACTGCAAATCTCTGCAAAATAAGCCAGTAATACTACTGCACTTCTTTATTGTGGCTAGGAGGTGATTGTGTGAAAGGGAGGACTGTAAATCTACAACCCCTGGCAAAAAGTATGGAATCACCGGCCTCGGAGGATGTTCATTCAGTTATTTAATTTTGTAGAAAAAAAGCAGATCACAGACATGACACAAAACTAAAGTCATTTCAAATGGCAACCTTCTGGCTTTAAGAAACACTATAAGAAATCAGGAAAAAAAAATTGTGGCAGTCATTATCGGTTACTTTTTAGACTAAGCAGAGGGAATAAAATATGGTATCACTTAATTCTGAGGAAAAAAAATATGGAATCATGAAAAACAAAAGAATGCTCCAACACATCACTAGTATTTTGTTGCACCACCTCTGGCTTTTATAACAGCTTGCAGTCTCTGAGGCATGGACTTAATGAGTGACAAACAGTACTCTTCATCAATCTGGCTCCAACTTTCTCTGATTGCTGTTGCCAGATCAGCTTTGCAGATTGGAGCCTTGTCATGGACCATTTTCTTCAACTTCCACCAAAGATTTTCAACTGGATTAAGATCCGGACTATTTGCAGGCCATGACATTGACCCTATGTGTCTTTTTGCAAGGATTGTTTTCACAGTTTTTGCTCTATGGCATTATCATCCTGAAAAATGATTTCATCATCCCCAAACATCCTTTCAATTGATGGGATAAGAAAAGTGTCCAAAATATCAACGTAAAAATTTTTCCAGAGTTTAGACACAGCTGACTGTGAACAACCAACATCTTTTGCAACATTGTGTGATGATTTACCCTCTTTTAAGAGTTTGATAATCCTCTCTTTTCTTTCAATTGACATCTCTCGTGTTGGAGCCATGATTCATGTCAGTCCACTTGGAGCAACAGCTCTCCAAGGTGTGATCAGTCCTTTTTAGATGCAGACTAACAAGCAGATCTGATTTGATGCAGGTGTTAGTTTTGGGGATGAAAATTTACAGGGTGATTCCATAATTTATTCCTCAGAATTGAGTGAGTCCATATTTTTTTTTTCCCTCTGCTTGGTCTAAAAAAGTAACAGTTACTGACTGCCACAATTTTTTTTTCTTGATTTCTTATAGTGTTTCTTAAAGCTAGAAAGTTGCCATTTGAAATGACTTTAGTTTTGTGTCATGTCTGTGATCTGCTTTTTTTTCTACAAAATTAAACAACTGAATGAACATCCTCCGAGGCCAGTGACTCCATAATTTTTGCCAGGGGTTGTACTCACCTACTAATCTACTAATATAAGCAACAGGTTGGTCATCATCATGTCCCACAGCAGCCTGTATTCAGGGTTCTCTTGAAATAGAGCACTGTCTCCCCCTGATGGGCATTTACCATAAATGTCGGTACAATACAATTGACAAGAGCTCATGTAAGTTAAATCATGAATTAATCTGTATTTACTAGTGTTAATTTTGATAGACGAGATGAAATGTATTCATCAACGACCATTTTTTTTTTCATGAAAAAGGCAAGACGACAACACTGTTGCTGCTATCTTTACAATTTTAGCAGCAACAGTGGAATTAGTGTGTTTATGACAGGGTGGGGAGCGTGGCATCCACTGGTGGCTTCCATATGATGTCGGGCAGCCGTCGGAGGTGGACGATGAAATCGTCCTCCCAATCCTGATTGTGATGCATTGGATTTAATAAGATGGCACATGATAATCCAACCTTGTTAGAGATTAGTGTACATATAAAACAGTATTACACATAATACATTTGTGCTAAATATCTTCAATGCTTTACTTAACTGTGATTTATTTGGACTTTTCAGGGAGGGCTCTGAAGCACAGTTCCACTCAGAAGACCAGAAACCTGACCCCTCCCCACAGGAGGACCACCTCAACTCTGATTCTAACTCAGACGCTGACCCCGACCCCGAACTTGCCACCAGCTCTGACTCGGGCCCTCATCCTTTGGTTTCTGGTCCTGCTTTTGTCCTGGTGGTCCCTCAAAATGAAGTGAGAACTTCATCTGAGATAATATATCTGTGTTAGGCTTATTTGTTGCTGACATTCAGTTGTATTGTTTTAGTGACGGCAGTGTGTCTGCAGGGTGATGGAAGCATCAGAGAGGTTCGAAGGACACCATTCACATTGACGGAGTACCTGCAGCTCAGCCTGGAGGAGGTATCACACTATTCACTTTCTAAGAACACTGTAACAATAGATCTTTACGTAGTGAGGTGCATAGCTCTGGAAAAATGTGAAGCGCTCAGAAACACAAAAGTTAAAGTAAAATGATGTGCTCATTATGTATGTAATCCTTAAATTGTCCTGCATAGCTTGATCATTGGTTTAAAAAAAACAAAGAATATACATTTCACAGAAAAACAGATATGTAGGGTGGTGGCCAAACAGTTATGTGTGCTTCTTTCCATTGCAGAAGGTTCCTGGTTCCCTTGCCCATTCTCCATGGAATGTGGCATTGTGTAAGGGCCCCTTCACACATAGTGCGAATACGTACACTTCAGGGCGACTCATGGCGGGAGAGCTCATATGAGCGCATCATGAAACGTTACGCCGACAGGCAGGCCTGTACAATGCCGGTGCAACGTTTCGTGCATGCGACGGTGTCTTTCTAGCAGGAACACAGTGCGAGCAGCTGTTCCATGGAATGAGGTGCACCACATTGCGCCGCTAATAAAAAAATAAAACAGATAAAAATGTAATTAAACAGAAACATTTAAAAATCTCAAATTAAAAAGCTATTGAAAACCAGTCCCCTTATGTAGCAGAAAATAAATATGTCTTGAGTCTGGACCTGAAAGTACTCGCAGAACTCTGCTTACTTCCAGCTGGAAGTTGGTGCACGATGCGCAAACGTGCTACTGCCTGTCGTCTTCTTATTAACCCTTGGAACACACAGCAGACTGGCCTCCTGAGATCACAGTGTACATGCCGGTTAAAGTGGATATGACACTTAAAGACAACATACCGGTAGTCTTATTACATGTAACTTAGGTTATATAATTCGGTCAACTAAGCGTTTTGGGAAAATGGACACGGTTCTCCCGTTATATAAAACATTTGAACGTCCCGCCACGGAAAAATCTACATGCCCCGTGACCAGCTTCCAGCTAAGCACGAAACCAGAAATACCTCACTGCCTGTAGACCATATCGGCTTGCACGCTTGGCAGCCGTTGTTTAGACTTTTTTTAGCGGCAGAAACTTTGATTAAACACAGCTCTCAGGGACTTGTTTATCGATATGCCTGACCAGTGTGTCGCAGCATATTGCACAAACACAAGGGCGAAAGGTCTGAGCCTTTTCAAGTTTCCACAGGACGAAAACCTCAGCAAAAAGTGGGTTCAGCAAGTTTGTCGTACAGTATCAGGTCTGACGAAGGGGACGCTATGGAGGCCGACCACGTTTTCTTTGTGAAGTTGGTGCACCAACTCGGAGAGATAAGGTGTACAACCATTCAGGATCTTATGGCCCAGTCACACGGCACTTAATGAAGGGCAACAAAGCCCAAAACGAAACAAGAAGTCCGGATATGACACCTAAAAATTTAGGTAAAACTGATATAAATATCACAAATATACATACAGTATAGTAAGTTGAAAGTGGCTTTAATCATTATCACTGAGAAATAAAGTTTGTACAGCTTCTCAAAAGAGTGTTTCTTGGAAAGCGCGATGGCAGCATTCCATCAGCGGTCACGTGATGCCGTGACGTCACAGATTGTAGAGTCCCATCTTTGTCTGTTCGATTGACAACAAGAACAGATATGCCTCAGCATGGACAGTGACGAGATCGAGAACTTTTCTGACTCCTCTTCAAGTGTCCACCTTTTCTCAACGAATTGTGACTTTTTTTACTTTTTCCCTTCATTCAGGAATCATTGTGTGCCATGTGACTGGGCCATAAGAGGCTAACAGTAGAACCTTAAAATCTGCCCTCATATGATGAGTCAGCTACTGTAATGAAGCCAACACTGGTGTAATATGTTCAGATTTCTTAGTCCCCGTTGGTATTCAAACAGCCACATTCTGCACCATCTGAAGTCTTTTAATGCTTTTTAGTGGGAGGCTAGAAAACAAAGCATTATGAATGTATGAATCAAAGCCATGACATCAGCCTGAGGCAGAACTGGTCAAGTCTTTGCAATATTTTGTAAATGAAAAAGCAATCCTTGTTATCTCTTTGCTATGTACATCAAAGGAAAGAGACTGGACAAATTTCACACTGAGATACAGAGAGATGATCATATAGGTGTCTCAACCTAGCAGGAACTATAACCACCATATCAGTCTTATTACTATTTATTAACAGAAAGTTGGATGATATCCAGCATCTCACTGCTGCCAAACAAGCCTCCAGCTTAACACTTCCACCCTGATGTACTGCAGCGGATTAGAGAATATTTAGAGGGGAATCCTGCAAATGGTGACAAAAGCATCAAATTCGGCAGAAATACTCCTCAGACAATCCTCTTTTGATAAAACAGATTGGCCACTTGAATTTGAATGGTCAAGTAGGGGTCAATTGAAGAATTACACAGAGGTCAAAATTAAAAGATGCTCCAATCATACTGAAAAAATATTCCACATTATTAGCCTGATCATAAAGATTCCAAAAAGGTATAGGTTGGACTATCTGTGACTGAATTCCTTGGAGTTACGGGATAAAAACAGCAAGAATGGTGACAAAGGTCAATTACATTTTGTACATGGGTCAAAAGTTAAAGTTGCTCCAATTTTGGTAAAAAGTGATGCAAATTATAGTTGAGCTAACACGGTTTTAAAAAGGAATAGTTTGGACCATGTATCATCCTTACTTATCACGTTACAGGGTAACATATGTCGCATGTCATAGAATCCAGTAGACGTAGACCTTGATTGACCTTTACTTTGGAGACCAAGCATTCAACACTGTCAACACTATTCCATTTATTAATCCTATTAGCTCAACCAATAATTTGCATCACTTTTTACCAAAATTGGAGCAACTTTAACTTTTGACTCCTGTACAAAATGACACTGACCTTTGTCACTATTCATGCTGTTTTTATCCCGTAACTCCATAGAATTCAGCCACAGATAGTCCAAACTATACCTTTTTGGAATCTTTATGATCAGGCAAATAATATGGAATATTTTTCAATATGATTGGAGCATCTTTGAATTTTGACCTCTGTGCAATTCTTCAATTGACCCCTACCAGACCACCGATTGAAAAGTCAAGTGGCCAATCAGTTTTTTCAAAAGAGGAGAGTCTAAGGAGTATCTCTGCCAAATTTGATGCTTTTATCATCATTTGCATGATTGTTTCACTTATCTGCTGCACTAATGCCTGGTGAGAACAGGCATGTACAACTGTAAGTCATCTGCATAACAATGACAATCAATCCAAAAGGTGCAAAGTACAAAGAAAACAGTCATAAGAATGGCCAGACTGGTTGGAGCTGATGGAAAGGCAACAGTCACAATTTGCTCATTATAACTCTGTACAGAAGGCTCTGAAATCACAACACATCAGATGTGGAAGCAGAAGACCTCACCGTCAACCCGTGCACTTTGACTTTGGTGTGCACAGTCTCATCAAAATCGGACAGTGCAAGATTAAGATGAAAATGTTGTCTTTATTTTGACCGTCCCTGTGGGAATGGACCAGTTGACTCACTGGGTGGTTGCCAATCAGGACCCAAAGAGGTTCTGTGGTGTCGTGCCTGTACCAAAGCGCACTACTGATATGTGTCCCCAGACTTGATTTGACTTATTCTCTGTGGTACAGGATGTGGATGTGGTCTATATTCTCCTGTCATGTGATTGGCTGTCTTCTTTCTCCACCAACAGACTTTCTTCTTGGTCTACGCACTGGGCTGCCTGTCTGTCTACCAGCACCAGGTACCTGCATGTCTAACTGACCTTCACTATCTCTGTCTGTCAGTCATTTTTGTTGGTCTTTTTGGTGACATAAATTGTCCAACACCCTTAAACGTATTCAGGAATTTCTTGAATGTATTGAAATCCATGAGAATATATCAGCATGTACATAGAAAGAAGCATACGGGTACAATTCAAAATCAAAGCTTTGGTTTGGTGTCGGTAATATTTATTATTATATAAGTGTAGTTATGCAGGTACTGGTTTTTAAAAAAGGAGGATGGTGGTTGAAAGAAGCTGATTAATGATGGGAAATAACAATGGTCATGAACCAACTGGATATCTGTAGCATATTAAAGTATAATTTTTTATTAACATTAGAGTATAAACCATGAATGTTATATTTCAAAAAATAACAAAAAATATTTTTTTAAAACATAGAACAATGTTTGCTGTAAAAGGTTTTCTGGTTTTCACTACTACTGATTTTTACTAGTTGACAAGTTTTTCATAAGAGTAGTCATTATTTGTTTATTTATTTAGTTGACACGTTATGTACAAGCCCCAACCACCTGCCGTCTGGAAAATCCTGCAGTTCCTTGAATGGCCACTTGAAGCTGACTTGAGCAGTTGGGATGCAACTCACTCACTCACTCATTCACTCACTCACTCACCCACTCACCTTTCCTCTTTCTCAACACATGTACTGTCTGGTTTGTGTGAAATGAAAGTGCATGCTACACTGTGCTCTACCCGTTTGGATTTTTCGTGAGTGGCGATTTCCTTCTGAAAAGTTAAGAGACTTCCAAAATAAAGCTCTCAGAGCAGCTGGAAAGCAACGGGCGAGCACCGACACTGCTTTATACCTCATCCACAGATATTGTTAGGTTGTAATATAACAATCTCATGGCTCGAGATCTCGTCACACCCTTATGCATTTATAAACTTTGTGGATTGAATGAAAACTGCTTCCTTAAATTTGGTCATCTGATAGCTACCTCCTCCAGCGCTCACAGGCTATGTTTCTTTCCTGCTTTTAGACAGCGTTCTTTTGTAATCACCCCTACTAGTGTGTGACGTGCTCACTGCGTCAAGTTACAAACTGTTCAACTGTTTTTGAGTTTACTTCCAACAAAAGTGACACTTCAGCGTCAGGGTGTTTCATGTTGTTGAACAGATTCTTATTTAATGTAAGAACATCAGATTATAGCCAAACCCCAAAACACAAGTCCAGGGTTGGTTTGTTTTTCATTCCCTGTAGGTTGGCATAGTAAACGGCCTTTCTCCGTTCACATATTTTAATATTTAATTTTCCATTTATTTTCATTTATATAGCGCCCAAATCACAACAGAGTTGCCTCAAAGCGCTTCACACAGGTAAGGTCTAACCTTACCAACCCCCAGAGCAACAGTGGTAAAGAAAAACTCCCTCTGAGGAAGAAACCTCAAGGAGACCAGACTCAAAGGGGTGACCCTCTGCTTGGGCCATGCTACAAACATAAATTACAGAACAATTCACAGACGAATATACAAGAAATGCTATTGGCGCACAGGACAGGAGGATCGCCAACACTAATACACCTCCCATCTCTGGATGGAGCTGCACCTTAAACAGAGAGAAAAAACAGAATCAGGCATCAGAAAGACAAAAAATACTGTATAATTTGCCAGCATTAAACAACAAGAAAAACAGAGAAATGCTAAGGTGATCGCCGGCCACTAGCCCTAAACTTCACTAAAAGTTGAGGCCGCAGCCCGCTCAAATTACTAATACGAGTAAATGAATTAAAAGAGTAAAAAGCATAAAACAAAACTGTACCAGTATGCTAGCCATATGAAAGGAAAAATAAGTGCGTCTTACGTCTGGACTTGAAAATCTCCACAGAATCTGACTGTTTTATTGACGCAGGGAGATCATTCCACAGAACAGTTAGTTAAAGCTGTTATGGGTTTAAAAGACCACAGTGTATTTTGCCACATTTCATGAGAAATTATCAGATTATAAGTACATTTTTGACTTGATTATATCATCATTCTGTATCCTCTCCATTGTTTTGTCAGGAGCCCCTGTCAATCATCCAGCTGTGGAGGACGTTCCGGTCAATCCGGCCTGACTTTGTCAGCTTGTACGCAGCCTATCATTACTACCGCAGTAAGGGGTGGGTGCCGAAAGGAGGGGGAGGAGCCAAGTACGGCGTTGACATGAGTATGACACACACTCACACAACTACAAACCTGTGTCCATTTTCAGGCTCCGCCTCACAGAAAAGGGATGACTTCTAAAGGTCCGATCATCTTACATTGGATTCTCTTTAAACCAGTAAAATTCAATTAAATGTATTCATTTTATATATAGCACCAATTCATAAGTGTCGCCTCAAGGCGCTTTACACAAAACAATTAAAAAAAAAAACAAGTTAAAATGAATTAAAAGATTTAAAAGCAAAATTAAAAGATTAAGAGTAAAAAAAGAAATAAATAAAAAGTATAGTAACACAATATGCTAGCCATAAGAACAAGAAAGCAAGTGTGTCAGAACAGGGGCACGATAAGAGAAAGCTCTGTGACCTGCAGACTTTATATTCACCCTAGGGACACAAAGTAATCCTGCATCTTGCGAACGCAAAGCCCGGGCTGGTACGTAGGGTTTAATTAGACCAGCTAGGTAGGGAGGTGCCAGTCCATGAACAATTTTATAGGCGAGCAGCAGAACCTTAAAATCTAATCTCATAAACAGGAACGTGTAAGACTGGATCTGGCTCTATCATGTTCTCGTTCCACAGCTGATTTACACACAGAGCTCATCCATATCTGCCAGGAGCCCCTTCCCCCATTTGTCAGACCCCCACCACAGTGGTCGGATACAGTAGAGTAGTGATGAACATGCTTTTGGATTGTGGCCACCAGAGTGCGCTACAGTTTTTAGGAGAACTTGGTTGCAATCAATGAGACATACTCAGATTTCGAACTCCATGGCTTCCTCACAGTTGATGACCATGTTTCCAGTCCTTAGCTCCAATGGTAATGAGAGGGAGGGGCTGGATGGAAATGCCATCTTTGAAGGGGTCGGAGTCTGAAATTGGACACATATCCACCAAGCTGATACTTCTGTCAGCATGTGTTGTGAATATTTACATTTGTTTGCTTTATTTTTGCCATTTTTTCCACTGACTGGTGTGTGTATGTGTGTGTGTAGTGTTGTACAGGAAAGGACCACCCTTCTACCATGCCAGGTGAGACTCTGTTTGCACTCCTTTTTGTCAGGGCTCCCTGTAACCTAATATCAGGCTTCCAGGATGTTGTAGTAGAAGCAGGAATGTTTTCTTCACACTTGAACAACGTTGGTCTTTTTGTTCATGTTGACTGAGTTCAGCGACACAGATGCAGCGTCTCAACTCTGTTCTAGTCCATTTTCTTTTTAGTCACTTCTAATCAAGTCAAGCCAAATCTATTTATAAGGAACATTTAAAACAGTTGAATTAAAGTACTGTACACAGAAAAGGAATACATCAGAAGACAAAACACAACAGACACATTCACTCATGATACACATAAAATAAGTAGCAGAATAAAAGTACACCATTCATTTATATATTAAAAAAAAAAACAGGACAAGCCAAAGGAAAGAAAATGTTTCAAATAGGATTAAAAGATGGCCAATGATGGAGCAGATCTAATGTGGGCACTTGAGCTTTTCAGCAGTCCTGACGCAGCTACTGAAAAACTACAGTCACCCTTAGTCCTTGACAGGTGCATCTAAAGAAATTTGAATAATGTGAAAAAGTTCAGTTTTTTGTTAGGTATTTCAGAAAGTAAAAAATGTATATACTCATTACATACAAACTTTAGTATTTATTTAGTATTTTAATTTGGATAATTATGGCCTACAGTTCTACAAAAGTACAAAATGTGTATTTCAAAATATTTGAAAATTTCATTTCAAGTCACTATTTATGCAGTATAAATACAATGAATCTCTTAATCTGGTTCCGTACACAACTACAATCATGGGGAAGACATGCTGATTTGACAGTTGTCCAGAAGACACTCCTTGACACCCTCCACAAAGAGGGTAAGTAAGCCAGAGAAGGTCATTGCTTAAAGTGCTGGCTGTATCAAAACATATTCATGAAATGTTGACTGGAAAGGAAACGTGTAGTAGGAAAAGATACACAATCAACAGGGACGACCATGACAGAAGTGTCTTACCTTGGCTAAAGCAAAAAAAAAAAAAAAAAAAAAAAAGAAAGAACTGGACTTAGGTTTTGCCAATGGTCCAAAGTCCTCTTTTCAGATTAAAATAAATATTGCATTTCCTTTGGAAATCAAGGTCCCAGAGACTGGAGTAAGCGGAGAGGCATAGAATCAAAGTTGCTTGAGATTTAGTGTGAAGTTTCTACAGTCAGTGATGATTTGGGGTGCCGTGTCATCTGCTGGTGTTGGACCACTATGTTGTAGCACATCCAAAGTCAATGCAGCCATCTACCAGATTTTAGAGCACTTCATTTTTCTGTCTACTGACAAGTTTATTGAAGATGTGGATTTCGTTTTCCAGCAGGATGTGGCACCTGCACACAGTGCCAAAACTATGCATAAATGCCTTGCTGACCATAGTATCACTGTACTTGATTACCCCATAGATTCTCTATGGAGTATTGTCAAGAAGAAAGTGAGAGACATCAGACCCAACAATACAGATAAGCTTTCAAAGCAATCAAGGCTTCCATAAAACCTCAGCAGTACCACAGGCTGATCTCTTCTATGCCACACCATATTGATGCAGAAATTCATGCCCCAACTAAGTATTGAGTGCATAAATGAATACACTTTTCAGAGGTTTGGCATTTCTGTATATATACAACCCCTGGCAAAAATTATGGAATCATCGGCCTCGGAGGATGTTCATTCAGTTGTTTAATTTTGTAGAAAAAAGCAGATCACAGACATGACACAAAACTAAAGTAATTTCAAATGGCAACTTTCTGGCTTTAAGAAACACTATAAGAAATCAGGAAAAATAATTGTGGCAGTCAGTAACGGTTACTTTTTTAGACCAAGCAGAGGGGAAAAAATATGGACTCACTCAATTCTGAGGAATAAATTATGGCATCACCCTGTAAATTTTCATCCCCAAAACTAACACCTGCATCAAATCAGATCTGCTCATTAGTCTGCATCTAAAAAGGAGTGATCACACCTTGGAGAGCTGTTGCACCAAGTGGACTGACATGAATCATGGCTCCAACACGAGAGATGTCAAATGAAACAAAGGAGAGGATTATCAAACTCTTAAAAGAGGGTAAATCATCACGCAATGTTGCAAAAGATGTTGGTTGTTCACAGTCAGCTGTGTCTAAACTCTGGACCAAATACAAACAACATGGGAAGGTTGTTAAAGGCAAACATACTGGTAGACCAAGGAAGACATCAAAGCGTCAAGACAGAAAACTTAAAGCAATATGTCTCAAAAATCGAAAATGCACAACAAAACAAATGAGGAACGAATGGGAGGAAACTGGAGTCAACGTCTGTGACCGAACTGTAAGAAACCGCCTAAAGGAAATGGGATTTACATACAGAAAAGCTAAATGAAAGCCATCATTAACACCTAAACAGAAAAAACAAGGTTACAATGGGCTAAGGAAAAGCCATCGTGGACTGTGGATGACTGGATGAAAGTCATATTCAGTGATGAATCTCGAATCTGCATTGGGCAAGGTGATGATGCTGGAACTTTTGTTTGGTGCCGTTTCAATGAGATTTCTAAAGATGACTGCCTGAAGAGAACATGTAAATTTCCACAGTCATTGATGATATGGGGCTGCATGTCAGGTAAAGGCACTGGGGAGATGGCTGTCATTACATCATCAATAAATGCACAAGTTTACGTTGATATTTTGGACACTTTTCTTATCCCATCAGTTGAAAGGATGTTTGGGGATGATGAAATCATTTTTCAAGATGATAATGCATCTTGCCATAGAGCAAAAACTGTGAAAACAGTCCTTGCAAAAAGACATAGGGTCAATGTCATGGCCTGCAAATACAACCCCTGGCAAACATTATGGAATCACCGGCCTCGGAGGATGTTCATTCAGTTGTTTAATTTTGTAGAAAAAAGCAGATCACAGACATGACACAAAACTAAAGTAATTTCAAATGGCAACTTTCTGGCTTTAAGAAACACTATAAGAAATCAGGAAAAAAAATTGTGGCAGTCAGTAACGGTTACTTTTTTCGACCAAGCAGAGGGAAAAAAATATGGAATCACTCAATTCTGAGAAAAAATTATGGAATCATGAAAAACAAAAGAACGCTCCAACACATCACTAGTATTTTGTTGCACCACCTCTGGCTTTTATAACAGCTTGCAGTCTCTGAGGCATGGACTTAATGAGTGACAAACAGTACTCTTCATCAATCTGGCTCCAACTTTCTCTGATTGCTGTTGCCAGATCAGCTTTGCAGGTTGGAGCCTTGTCATGGACCATTTTCTTCAACTTCCAACAAAGATTTTCAATTGGATTACGATCCGGACTATTTGCAGGCCATGACATTGACCCTATGTGTCTTTTTGCAAGGAATGTTTTCACAGTTTTTGCTCTATGGCAAGATGCATTATCATCTTGAAAAATGATTTCATCATCCCCAAACATCCTTTCAATTGATGGGATAAGAAAAGTATCCAAAATATCAACGTAAACTTGTGCATTTATTGATGATGTAATGACAGCCATCTCCCCAGTGCCTTTACCTGACATGCAGCCCCATATCATCAATGACTGTGGAAATTTATATGTTCTCTTCAGGCAGTCATCTTTATAAATCTCATTGGAACGGCACCAAACAAAAGTTCCAGCATCATCACCTTGCCCAATGCAGATTCGAGATTCATCACTGAATATGACTTTCATCCAGTCATCCACAGTCCACGATTGCTTTTCCTTAGTCCATTGTAACCTTGTTTTTTTTCTGTTTAGGTGTTAATGATGGCTTTCGTTTAGCTTTTCTGTATGTAAATCCCATTTCCTTTAGGCGGTTTCTTACAGTTTGGTCACAGACATTGACTCCAGTTTCCTCCCATTCGTTCCTCATTTGTTTTGTTGTGCATTTTCGATTTTTGAGACATATTGCTTTAAGTTTTCTGTCTTGACACTTTGATGTCTTCCTTGGTCTACCAGTATGTTTGCCTTTAACAACCTTCCCATGTTGTTTGTATTTGGTCCAGAGTTTAGACACAGCTGACTGTGAACAACCAACATCTTTTGCAACATTGCGTGATGATTTACCCTCTTTTAAGAGTTTGATAATCCTCTCCTTTGTTTCAATTTACATCTCTCGTGTTGGAGCCATGATTTATGTCAGTCCACTTGGTGCAACAGCTCTCCAAGGTGTTATCACTCCTTTTTAGATGCAGACTAACGAGCAGATCTGATTTGATGCAGGTGTTAGTTTTGGGGATGAAAATTTACAGGGTGATTCCATAATTTATTCCTCAGAATTGAGTGAGTCCATATTTTTTTCCCTCTGCTTGGTCTAAAAAAGTAACCATTACTGACTGCCACAATTTGTTTTTTTTCCTGATTTCTTATAGTGTTTCTTAAAGCCAGAAAGTTGCCATTTGAAATGACTTTAGTTTTGTGTCATGTCTGTGATCTGCGTTTTTTCTACAAAATTAAACAACTGAATGAACATCCTCCGAGGCCGGTGATTCCATAATTATTGCCAGGGGTTGTAGTCCGGATCTTAATCCAATTGAAAATCTTTGGTGGAAGTTGAAGAAAATGGTCCATGACAAGGCTCCAACCTGTAAAGCTGATCTGGCAACAGCAATCAGAGAAAGTTGGAGCCAGATTGATGAAGAGTACTGTTTGTCACTCATTAAGTCCATGCCTCAGAGACTGCAAGCTGTTATAAAAGCCAGAGGTGGTGCAACAAAATACTAGTGATGTGTTGGAGCGTTCTTTTGTTTTTCATGATTCCATAATTTATTCCTCAGAATTGAGTGAGTCCATATTTTTTTTTCCCTCTGCTTGGTCTAAAAAAGTAACCGTTACTGACTGCCACCATGTTTTTTCTTGACTTCTTATAGTGTTTCTTAAAGCCAGAAAGTTGCCATTTGAAATGACTTTAGTTTTGTGTCATGTCTGTGATCTGCTTTTTTTCTACAAAATCTAACAACTGAATGAACATCCTCCAAGGCCGGTGATTCCATAATTTTTGCCAGGGGTTGTGTGTGTATGTGTGTGTGTGTGTGTGTGTGTGTATGTGTGTATATGTATATATATATATATATATATATATATATATATATATATATATATCTTGTGAAATATACTAATATTTTTAGATAAGCATTTTCTTTTCTTTTTTTTTTGTAACTGTAGGCTACAATTCTCAAAATTAAAATAAAATAAAAAAACATTTGATACATTTTAGGTTATATGTCATGAGTTGCGCTGCAAAGGACCCGCCTTTTGCCCAATGAACACTCCACCTCCCCTTGCCCCTTAATTGTATTAAATGGGTATAGACAATGAATGAAAAAATGTCATGAGTCTGTTTATGAAATATGACAAAAATCTTTTTCATGATATTCAGTTTTTTAGATGTATCTGTATTTTAACATCTTACTGTTACGAACAGTGTTTTACAGGGTTGGGTTTACTGTGCTCATTAGTGTTGGGTATTTTGTAGTCAGAATACGTGCGTATGTCTTTAACCGATCAGAGTGGCACCTGCCCTTCCCTTTAAACTTTTAACTGGAGTACGCCAGGAATACAGAGCCTTGATAGCAAATGAAAGGATTACTGACTTGATAAAGGATTTTTTTTTTTTTTTTTTACTCCATCTTGTCTGTGGGTGAAGCTTGCAATGAGGCACTGTTGGGTGTGGACATAGCAGTGCCGCACTTCTTCTTATGGGCTGTGGTTTTTATTTTGTACTTCTCCCTTTAGTTATTCAGTAATTGTGGAGAAGATTGATGAGACGTTTCGTGGTTCGACATTGCGCCCGTTCACGTGGCGCTCCTTGGCGACACTCAGTAGGATTACTGCCAATGTTTCCAAGGTAACAACCTAGCAGATTTAAATATTTCACTAAGGATTGGTTTTTTGTTTTTAACCAGCTTTAAAGGTTTATTTTGTGTGTGGGGGTGTTTGCAGGAGTTACTGTTGTGTTACATCATTTATCCTGCTGACCTATCAGAAGCTGAGTTGGACTCTCCTCTCTGTCTGTGCAGACTCACTGTGCAGGTAGCAAGCTATACTATAATTCTCATCATAACTTTTGAAATTGTAAAATAGAGAAGCCTGAATTACTTTGTGTGTTCAAAATGGTACAAACAAATTAAAATGTGTAAAAGTCCAAGGGGATAATTATTCTTATTTTTTTAATATCACACAGGGTTTTTGTTGTTGTTTTCTGTAGCTATACGGCCACTAGGGTGACATAGTACTGCACATGGTTTCTTGTGGGTGTAATAACGTGAACAAAATTGAAGAAATTTTGACCATATTTAAGTCAGACCTCCTAAAAGAGTCTTTCATGCAGATTCCATTTTGAGCGTGATTTCAAGAAAAGTGGCCTGCTTCAGTGACCAGAATATTGGTTATTGATTATTTGTTATCTCAAGGCAGCAATAACTGGCTGCCTGGAGATGACAATAAAGAAAGAACGGTTTCCAAAATACTTGACTAAAATGCCAAAAGGTAAAATAAAAAGTGAGCAATGGAGAATCTCAGCTTTACAAAGGCACAGCTGATTCTTTTATTTTGAAGAAGAAGCAGTGGATCCAGGTATGTCCACTCAGCCAGTCTCTCCTCGCAGCACCAGGACACAAACAAACGAACAGTGTTGCCAACTCCTCAGTAAGAAAATTAACTATTGGCTGTCCTAAAAGTCACCAGAAGTAGCTAAATGATGTCATCATCTAATTTGCATAGTATGATGTCATTACAGATGCTGTAGGAAAAAACGTGGGACAGATCATTGAATTATCAACGTTTTAATATTGTTTGGTAAATTCCATATTCATAAATGTAGAGTATTGGCAAGGAATTTACAAGGACATCTGGCTGAATTTGAACAGTATATAAGCAGTATTAAGCTTATAGACTCTCCCAAATGTCCTAAAACTGTCACGCTCTATAAGGAATTTTTTGAAGGGAATTAATGTTAAAGAATGCCTTTACTTTTGTTATTGTACAATTTTTTTTTTTTCTATCTGTTTGTGGTCTCGTCCTTTGTTCGTTTGCTGTTCATTTTATTGTTAATGTATTTGTTGGAAAAAAAAAAAGAGAAAAAGTGAGTAAAAACACCTTAATAATATTGAACGACAAATAGACTTGATTGTTGGTTTGTTTATTTTGCCATTAAAATTGGCTATCACTTCTCAAAATAACATAACTTCTCAAGGCCAGTGATCCTCAAAGTCTGGAGACTAATTGGTCACAGCGCAGCAAACGAGGTCAGTAGGCTGTGCGAGTCCGAGTCAGGTTTGACATTCAATACAGGAACTTGGAAAATCGCACGTGCGTGTTTGAAGGTGGTGGATTGTAGATATCCCTCCGCTCAGTGCTTTGCAATCGGGCTCTGTGGCTTTGCAGCAGCAGCGGAGGTGGGGAGACCTGCTGCCGCTCGGTGAGAACAGAGACTAGATCTGAGTCACCAAACACCAGAAAAGTCTCCAGTGACACCAGGAAAAGTCGCTAGATTTGTCGTTAGTCACTTTTGAGAAAATAGGTTGTCAAGAGGGTTTGGAAAGTCGCCAGATTTTGCGAGAAAGTCGCTAAGTTGGCAAGACTGCAGACAAAGGAAGAAACAAGTCACAGGGCTGTGACAGTATCAGCTGGCTCTAACTCATATCACTGCCTTCATCATTCAGCCATCCAAAACAAAAAACTGCATTTGAGATAAATAAACTTTAGATTTTGAAAGCAGAACCATCAATGCCCTTTATCGACCCTAATCCCAGTGTGGTTAGGTCTGCAACACGGCTGGTTCTTATTATGTCCAAATACAGTATCTGAAAACAACACGCTTCAGTGAATGTCACATACCTTTTTTTTTCTTTTTTTCAGAGTATAAGTCACCCCAGAGTATGAGTCGCACCTGTCAAAAAATGCCTCTTGAAGAGGAAAAAAAAAAACATATATAAGTTGCACAGTTTTCTGTGCTGTGAGCTTTTAATTTTGGATTTTTGTGCATTGCTGTTGTGTAATTTTTATTACTGGCATTTATTCTTATTATTGAAGTTTATTTTGTTCAGTGCTTTGATTTTTGGTAAAGTTTTATATAAACAATCAATGTAATTACTGTTATTAGTAGAAAACTTGTGAATTTTTGGTCTGTATGTCACACCGGAGTATAAGTCACAGGACCCCCCAAAGTAGAACAAAATAAACCTCAACTTGGAATCCAAAAAAAAAAAAAAAAAGGTAATTTATCCACGTAAGTGGTCAAGCCACCATTAAGCCGGCTGAGTGTGTTGGTTCAATTTTTTAAGTCCTTTTTAAGTCCTGAAGATAACAGCTCACGATCACTGTCCTTTAGCAACATTTAAGATATTTTTTCTCTCTTTCTAACAGGAGGTGATCGTCAGTAGGTGGGTTTCCTCCAGAGAACGCGCCGAGCAAGATGACATCTGATTAGTTGACAAGAAATCTGGGTGGGGCTTCTGTTCAGCTGAATTTGGGAACTGTAAAATTTACAGATCCCAAGTTGGAAACTGATGTTTTCACGAAAAGACTGATGGCATCAGCCAAATGTGTCCTTCAGTGAACTGAGACTAAGTTGCTTCCTCTCTGATTCTTCTTTGCTGAAGATTTGGTGCTGAAAGACATCAACTGATCAGCTGAGGATAAACAGCAGGGGAACATTTGGAAAAGGAGCAGGAACTGGTTGTTTAAGAGACTAATATGATCTGACTGTACCTAGAAGAGTGTTCAGCTGACATCATCAGATGGTGTTATTATTGTTTACCCACCGTCTTGGTGCAGGGTTTGCTCCAGACCACACCACGACAGCCAAATCATGAATCATGTAAATGTGACAGATGTCTCATTCTTACAGCTCAGGTATGTAGCTTCAGCTTCCTTTTAGACCAGATCTCTGGATTTACAAATTAATATATGTAAATCAATTCCAGATTAGAACTTCATGGTTCAATTTTGGTTTGGCTCCAGACTTTTGTTATATAGTTGTTTAGTTTGTAAAGTGGTGACATGCTGGACTAGTTCTACTTAATCATTTTGTATGTGATCATTTGT
This sequence comes from Thalassophryne amazonica, assembly GCF_902500255.1. Lineage (NCBI taxonomy): Eukaryota > Metazoa > Chordata > Actinopteri > Batrachoidiformes > Batrachoididae > Thalassophryne > Thalassophryne amazonica. The sequence goes on along the minus strand of NC_047111.1, from coordinate 37,186,556 downwards.
AGGCAGTGTATGAGATTATCCAGGCAGACTGGATGCTGTAGCCCACCGAGTAAACATTTTACCACATGATGTTCCTGAGCTTCTCCATCTAATGGTTCAGTGAATCTAGAGATGGTCTGATTTTGTTCTTGTGCTTTGCATTCCAAACGTGAGTGGACCCAGCGTCTGCTCCGCCATTCATCATGACTGTTGACATATTACTGTCACTTTTTGAAGTGAGCTGGTAGGTTGAAGTCCAGAAGATAAAAATTGTGAGCCATCTCTTTTTCATCACTTCATGGGATGTTTCACTTCATGAATCCAGAAAATGTTGGAGATTTGTCACATTACGTAAAGACAACTTCAAAAACAAAGTGGTCTGGGGGGAAATGCACCTCAGAAGGCAAAGGGTTTTAGCCATGCTAATGCTCCCCAGAACCATTTTACTGAAAGAAAAAAAAGTCAGAAGGACCTAAGTGACATGGTGAGATGCTTCACTCATTAATGTCAGTGACATAAACATATTATTTACTGTTGTAAATTACATTGATCACTCAATAAATCTGTCAAGCTCAAGAATACAGAAGTTTCTGTTCTTGATATTCTACTCAGCAATGATAATTTCATGATTACCTTTAATAAACCCATACGTATGTACCATTAAAGCCTACAATAGTTTATCATTAACAAATTGTCAGTCTATTTAAAGTCCGTTCATAGTATATGAAATCAGGAAAAATAATTGTGGGAGTCAGTAACGGTTACTTTTTTTAGACCAAGCAGAGGGAAAAAAATATGGAATCACTCAATTCTGAGGAAAAAATTATGGAATCACCCTGTAAATTTTCATCCCCAAAACTAACACCTGCATCAAATCAGATCTGCTCGTTAGTCTGCATCTAAAAAGGAGTGATCACACCTTGGAGAGCTGTTGCACCAAGTGGACTGACATGAATCATGGCTCCAACACGAGAGATGTCAGTTGAAACAAAGGAGAGGATTATCAAACTCTTAAAAGAGGGTAAATCATCACGCAATGTTGCAAAAGATGTTGGTTGTCAGTCAGCTGTGTCTAAACTCTGGACCAAATACAAACAACATGGGAAGGTTGTTAAAGGCAAACATACTGGTAGACCAAGGAAGACATCAAAGCGTTAAGACAGAAAACTTAAAGCAATATGTCTCAAAAATCGAAAATGCACAACAAAACAAATGAGGAACAAATGGGAGGAAACTGGAGTCAACGTCTGTGACCGAACTGTAAGAAACCGCCTAAAGGAAATGGGATTTACATACAGAAAAGCTAAAAGAAAGGCATCATTAACACCTAAACAGAAAAAAACAAGGTTACAATGGGCTAAGGAAAAGCAATCGTGGACTGTGGATGATTGGATGAAAGTCATATTCAGTGATGAATCTCGAATCTGCATTGGGCAAGGTGATGATGCTGGAACTTTTGTTTGGTGCCGTTCCAATGAGAATTATAAAGATGACTGTCTGAAGAGAACGTGTAAATTTACACAGTCATTGATATGGGGCTGCATGTCAGCTAAAGGCCCCCCTTCATGGCATGTCTTTTTCCTGTTTTTTTCCCTCAGCCCCAACCAGTCTCAGCAGAAGACTGCCCCTCCCTGAGCCTGGTTCTGCTGGAGGTTTCTTCCTGTTAAAAGGGAGTTTTTCCTTCCCACTGTGGCCAAGTGCTTGCTCATAGGGGGTCGTTTTGACCGTTGGGGTTTTTCATAATTATTGTATGGCCTTGCCTTACAATATGGAGCGCCTTGGGGCAACTGTTTGTTGTGATTTGGCGCTATATAAGAAAAAAGTTGATTGATTGATTGATTTTGGAAAAAATGCATGATCCAGCAGATTTAAGCTAACATCATGCTAGCTATAGAGACTCAAAGTGTAGCTTACCAAAGCACTGCAACATGTGTGAAATGTTTTTAAACTTGTCTATAACCGTTCAGATACAACAATAAAAAAAAAAACCTTGATCATAGAAATTTCACTTTGAAGGGCAAAAAACAGTTTTTGCACTTAAATATGTTTACCTCTCATGCAATGATGCTCCCTTCTTTACAGGATGAGTAAAATGTCTGACTCTTCAAAAATGAGTGGTCACATGACCAATTCCTTTTATGGTTCCCGAGAAACAGGTGCTGGCACAACTTACCCGCAGCACAAATCACTCCACTCTCCCTATATAAATATTTTTCCACTCAATCTTGAGACTTTGAGGAAATGTCCAACAGGAGACAAGGTTCGTATGCTTCAGGGTGCAGATAAGTTCAATCAAAATCATTGTATGTATGCAGATTCACATCAAATGATGTCATATAAGGGGAGAAACCCAGGATGATGAGCTAAAATCAACAACTTCCTGATAATGATACAATATTTTTCACTAATGTTTCCAGAATTGCAGAAACAGATGTGTCCGTTATTGGTGTTACATCTGGTCATTGGTGTAACACTGACATGGCAATACTACTGTTACACCAATGACCTATTACACCAATGACAAAAAATAAAAAAAATAATTTATGCTCCCCATCCATTAACCAGCAGCTCTCTTGCATATTGCATGGGGAAATGATGGATTGGTTACTACAAAACTATGCATTAACTGGATTAATCCTCCTACCGTTCTGCCTCACCACCCCATAACACCAATGACACAGAATTAAGTTACTCCTCAAAATTTGTGCAATTTGATGAAAATCTGATGAAAAACTACTCACCAAGTTTAAAATGGCCTCCACGTCTAGCATGTGTGGCACTAGTGCTGCCATCTGGTATAGAAAATCATAACTTAGGGCATTTATTATTTATTCCCCCACCAAATTGGTTCCATGTTACACCAATGACATAAAGAATGGACAAAACATAAAGTCTGTGAAAAAAAAAAATCATTGTCATTGAATGCAATCATTTTGCCAATTTAGGTTCGACATCCATGTTTTGTGAAATGTTGCTGAATATTTAGTGGATATAATGACTGTATTTGTTTTTTGTTTTTTTTGTTGGTAGATTCTTTAATAACATCAAAAATAAGCTGTTGTGCTATTGATGTACATACATACATACATGCATACAGAAATACATTTTTTTTATCCCATAGGATTAAAAAGCTTTTCAGCCTACCATCCCTGGTTCTCAAGACTAGGCACCTAAGTTGCTCTACTCTTCTCTGTTCTACTCTTCTATTCTACTCTTCTTTATTTAGATATTTAGATATACCTTAGTAAACACTAGTAGAGTTCTACCATAGAATTGGAATGTATTATAGAAGACATACCGTACTGAATTTTCATAGTACATCATGTTGGAACTTTGATAATATGTTTGTGATTGTGATCCTGTTGGATCATCCAATTGTAACTCAGCTTTAGCTTTCAGGCTTAATAACCTGTGGACCAGATTTGTTGATCACTGCCACCCTGGGTGGCATATGGCATGTTGGTCACCTGTCGATCATAAGTTCAGTTGGCTTCTCCTGTTTTTCACTCAGGTTTGTCACAGCAGATCCAAGATGGAGTTACATGTTGGTTTTGCCCAAGTTTTACTTGTGCAAAAGTAAAATGCTGGATGCCCTTCTTGACACAACTCCATGACATGGTGAGTGGGTAGTGGTGGCCTTGAACCAGGAACCTTCTGCTCTGGAAACAAGCTCATCACGCTGCCTTTGGTCACTTGAAAAAGTACGAGCTATCCTAGTGCGGCAGCTGCAGCTCAGGAGTCAATGAAGGATGATACAGGGGTTTTAAAATGCTGCTATTTCAAAGCGCACTGCATTATTTGTCTGATCATCAAAAAGTCTGACAGGAATCCGATAAGATTTTTGACAATAAGACTTCAATAGGATTTCCAGCAAAAATTGGAGCAATCTTTTCAGAGTCCATTAGTGGCTCACTAAAAACCTGGGCCCGTATCCTCGGTGCATCTCAAAGCCCTCTCTAAGAGCTCCTAACTCAGCCTAAAATATCCTAGCAAGGACTCCCAGCCTCAGAGAGAACCAAGAGGTGTGTGAGAGCAACTAGGGGCAAGGAGTTGACAGAAACTCCTATCTCAGTGAGGAGGCGGGGTTGACCCCGTTGCTAGGTATGATGTGGTCCCGTAAGAGCTGTGATTGGTTGTCACTGGATGGCAGCAACTATCACACTATGTCTTTGGGGATCCATAACTACATCTGTACGTCACCACAGCTGGACTAGCAATGACTGGCAGGTATGTCGATTTCTGTTTGTTGTACATTCACAAATTGTCCGCAAATCAGATACAAAGCAGACGTAATACAAGTGCTTTATTCGTGGCCACTCTGTATTCATTCGCCACAACTTATTTTAGTCCGTGATGTGGACATGCTAGGCATGCTATATATCCGTTTTACACACTGTCCCAGTCCACGGCCAAGCCACAATACCCCGTCAGTTGCAGATATCAGCGGATAACGGCACATATACAGTGCATAGGTTCAGTATTTATTGAGTAAATGACGGGCGTCATCTGCAACCAAAATTTTGTGCAGCTCAAAAATCCTGGCAATGGAAAAACGTGCCTCTGCGGATAATTGCGGACGTGTGCGGATGTCGGCCCACTCATACAAGCATGTTTCATGAATATTGCAGATGTTGAGCGAATATGAACCAATTTTGTGTGCAATTCATATGCAAATCTTCCTAAACGCCAGTGGGACCGGGCCCTTAGCCTTAGACTGCTTCATGGATAGGGCCCAGAATGTTATCTGATTACTAAGTGGTCATGGAAACAAGAAAACCTGATATGCTTTATCCAATAACGACCTTTATCTGATTATGAGAAATTGGATTATCACACCTGTATTTCTCTCCAATACTCAGATTTCTTGAGTGCATGTAAACCATTAATCTGTTTTTTTTTTTTTTATTCTTTTACATTTGCTCATGTGTAAATGGAACTATCACTCACACTTCCAGAGGCACGTTGAATTCTTCTCAAGTCTTTTACACTGTATTTTCATCTTTTCTTCTCCACATGATTTTTGGGGCCCTGTTGATCATTTGCACCAAAAAATTAGATTGCTCATTGATCACCCCACTGTAGTTTAGTTATTTCCTGAAAGGCCTTTTACAATTTCGCTCTTTTTTTAATGTCTAAAAAATCTATCTTGGCCCATTTTTTCCTGAGGTAAAGAAGCTGCCTAATAATTATGCACACCTTGATCCATCCATCCATCCATCCATTTTCTTCCGCTTTATCCGGAGTCGGGTCGCGGGGGCAGCAGCTCAAGCAAAGCCGCCCAGACCTCCCGATCCACACACACCTCCCCCAAGGCGTTCCCAAGCCAGCCGAGAGATGTAATCCTTCCAGCGTGTCCTGGGTCTTCCCCGGGGCCTCCTCCCAATGGGATGTGCCCGGAACACCTCTCCAGCGAGGCGTCCAGGGGGCATCCGGAAAAGATGCCCGAACCACCTCAACTGACTCCTTTCGATGTGGAGGAGCAGTGGCTCGACTCCGAGCTCCTCCCGAGTGACCGAACGCCTCACCCTATCTCTAAGGAAGCGCCCAGCCACCCTGCGGAGGAAACTCATCTTGGCCGCTTGTACCCGCGATCTCGTTCTTTCGGTCATGAGCCAAATCTCATGACCATAGGTGAGGATCGGAACGTAGATCGATTGGTAAATCGAGAGCTTTGCCCCCCTACTCAGCTCTCTCTTCACCACCTTGATTTTGGGTGTTAATCACTTTAGGCCACACCCTCCCTCATTACACAAATACATATCACCTGCGAATGCTTAAATCCAACAAGCATTCAGGGCCCGTATCCACAAAGCAGCCTAAGGCTAAAAATAACCTTATTCTGAGCAAAATCTTAGAATTCTTCAAATTCTTAGACATTTCTTAGAATTTTCCCTTGGTAAGATGAAAGTTGTCCGCAAAGGACCTTAGACCTTAAGAGGGCTTCTAAGGTGCCAACTGGTAAGAGGAGGGAGGAGGACTTTCAAGAAGCCTAACTATGTCTTAAGCAGACAAGCTGGTGAAAAAGACAGAAAGGAAGAGAGATATTCTCCGTATGTAGGATGACATTGAGTCAGTAACACGCTACCAGCTTGATCTACGTAACTATTTTACGAGGGCTGTCAATAAATCTGTTCTTTTTTGCATATTTTTTCTCCATGTTTGGTCATTGTGCAGCATGGCCTAAAAAGTTTCTTTTTCTTCTTCTTTAATAGGTCAAAACCTTGAAGACCAGCTCAAATCCTGCTCAACAGTCAGGTACACTACTGAAAAATTAGTCACATTATACATATATATATATATATATATATATATATATATATATATATATATATATATATATATATATACGAGGTCTGTCCATAAAGTATAGGTCCTTTTTATTTTTTTCAAAACTATATGGATTTCATTCATATGTTTTTACATCAGACATGCTTGAACCCTCGTGCGCATGCGTGAGTTTTTCCACGCCTGTCGGTGACGTCATCCGCCTGTGAGCACTCCTTGTGGGAGGAGTCGTCCAGCCCCTCGTCGGAATTCCTTTGTCTGAGAAGTTGCTGAGAGACTGGCGCTTTGTTTGATCAAAATAAAATGCTGAAACCGACTTCTTCTGAAACTTCTCTGTTCTCTCATGACGTCCTGGATCAATAGAGCCTGAAATGTGGAGGTTTTCAGCTTGAAACAGGCTGACGACGGCGCCTGAGAGCGCTGCGCGATGTCTCGCACCGTGGGAAGTCCTTAAAGCGACAGTATCACCTCAAAATCTGTCATCAGCCATTAAAATTTTCACCGAAAACCAGCTTAATTTTTCGAACCATGTCCACTTCGATGTGCCTCACAGGTTTAGAAAAAATTTTGATCAAACAAAGCGCCAGTCTCTCAGCAACTTCTCAGACAAAGGAATTCCGACGAGGGGCTGGACGACTCCTCCCACAAGGAGTGCTCACAGGCGAATGACGTCACCGACAGGCGTGGAAAAACTCACGCATGTGCACGAGGGTTCAAGCATGTCTGACGTAAAAACATATGAATGAAATCCATATAGTTTTTGAAAAAAATAAAAAGGACCTATACTTTACTTCCTAGTGCATTTAAGCCTCCCTCCATATCCCCTGTGCCAGATTGTCATGCATGCTACGCCAAGCCCTCCAGTGTCCTCTGTGTTCTTTTGTCTTCTTGCCAACCTTTCCTGCCTGACCTTGGTTTGGTCATTTAGCCTGCTCCCTTGGATTCTGGTGCCTGTAATACTAGCTCTGTGTTTTTATCTCCAGCCTGTTTAACATATGCTTCAGTGTCTTGCCCATCGTGGATTTAGCTGCTACGCAGACTGATATTTCTGTGTTCTTTGACTAAAGAACTTTGTACTCACTCTCATGTGTGGGTCTCTGCTCATGGGTCCTCAGTTGTATTCCAGGTATAACAGCAAGGGGTGGAGCCTAACATGCTGTAAGAGCTGTGATTGGTCGATCCCATGGTCAGTGTAGAAAATGAACCAATGGCCCCTGTCCTTGTTTTATGGGCTAGGATTGCAGGATTTGTTGTGTTGTGGTTGCAAGATGTAACGCAGATTTATTTGGAGGATCTTCTGCACCATCTTCTGTCACGAAAATGTAACAATTTGTGACGGTATCACAAAAAAACAAAAAACAAAACAAAACATGAGACTGGGCTGGAAAACAGCAAACAAAGCAGATATCCGTGTCATGAAAATACCAGCTTGTCTCAGCACTGCTTGTTCTGGTCGCTGCCCCTGAAGGAAAACACGGCCCTTTGGGAAAAAAAATCTGTCAAGTACTGACTGGAAACCTGGAGTGTGACAGAGAAGATAATCTGATGGGGTGCTTTGAGGTCACATATCTGAAAAAAAAAATCATTTACGCAAAAGCAAATATGTCAAATTTAAATTGGACCACAAAAAAAAGGCAGTTTTGCAATTGAATGTCATAAAATAAAAATACACTTTAAAGACAGTTTTATCCAAATGGTCCACACTGTGTGTGCGTGTGTGCGTGAGTCTTCCTGTTGTTAGATTCCACTTCACTCCCCCACTGCTGCCAATTCTTGACCCCTGACCCTTGCTACATCCAGCTGACAGCTGTTCTGGCCCGCACCAGACAGCTTTCTCTGTTTCTGTCCTTTCTTTTGTCATGTCTGTGCCTCAGTCTCACTCACTTTCTTTATATTTATATCTTTAGTTTCTTGTTTTTGTCCTTGTTACACCCCCCCCCCCCCCCCCCCCAAAAAAAACAACTTCATGAAAAAGAAAACAAAAAATCCCCAAAAGAGCCCAAATGCATATTTGGGTTCCTCTTTTCCAAAAGCATTTTAAGGCTCAGCTGATTGTAGAATCACTATTACAAACTGTCAAGAGCTGGAGGTTTTTGAGTCGAGTCCTTGGAGGAGTTTGTAAGATGATTGCAATCGCTGTGTATATGTGTGTGTGTATGAGTCTGTCAGGATTCATGTGGCTGATTTCATTCATATTGCACACGAGAATTGCTTGAGATAATATCTCACTGTATCATTAATATGAAGGTCAAAAATCAATCAAGGTCAATTAAAAAAAAATCAGATTTTTTGCAATACTTTGAAAGAAGGAGAGCAAGAAGGACATTTCAGTTGTCTATGACTCAGAAAACAAATTGCCATATGTTGATTGGTAAGTCATGGTTATCCTTCGGCCGCGAGGAAGATCATCTCTTGATTGATTCCCAGACGGGATGGTGGACATGAATGATGTGCACTGTTTCTTACAGGTTGCTGTGGGAGGCTTCTGCCGGTCAGGATCTTGCTCTTTGTGTTGTTCATTCGCATTTTTTGAAGACTTCCACTCTAGTGCGGATCATCGCTCCCCAGCTGGCTCGTTCCCTCGTGTGTTCTTCCCAATATAATAGAATAGAATAGAGCCTTTATTGTCATTGTACATATATACATACAATGAAATTTGTACTCTGCATTTAACCCATCCTAGTTACAGTTAGACACAACCCAAACACTAGGGCCAGTGGGTAGCCACAGTCCAGCGGACAAACTCCAGATGTAGAGACGTTGCCTTTAGTCCAGCAGTTAAGGGACAGAATCGTGCACTTTTTTTACAAAAGCGCCAAACTTTGTCCAGGGACTCTTTAGGTTATATTAAGTCATGTCAAAGCGGGAGACATTTGATTTTAGCCCTGTATCCTGCTTTTTTTTTAAAGGATATTTGCATGGTTATAATACAGTGTATATTTTGCTATTCATATGACAATACGATCATATGGTTATTATGTAGGGGGCCAGTGATCAAGATTGGACGTTAAGCTGTAGAGAATGGCTACTGCAACTAGTGCAAAGCTATACTGAGCTTATGTGATCATGTATCGCCCGTCGTGCGGCGTCATACGTCGTCGTACATCCTTATACATTAGCAGGGTGGTATGTTTCAAAATGGAAAGAGGTACAGGACTCATTTCAGGCCTGTAGGGATCTTTAACAGGCCTCTACCTCTGAGACATAAAATTAGGTCACTGTGATCTTCCTACCATGAAAGCTGTAGAGCGTAGTTCATTAAAAATGTTCATGAAACATTTGTGCATATCTAGGAAGTTTGCCAACCAGGTATTTACAATGTTTTCAGTTAAAAAAATATGGTGATAATCGTCTTAATACCGATAACATAAAATAATAATGATAACAACAACAATAATAATAATAATGGTTATGGCTATAAAAACAAAATTGATTTCTTGTAATTAATAAAAAAGCATTTCTTTCCGTTCAAACACTGTTGTTATTTTAGAGTGTAAATATGTTAGAGTGCATGAGTAGCATCTTTCCTTTGCCCTATGCTCCCAAACAGCTATATTGCATAGGTATATTGATATTCACAATGAGTTAGACAATATTTAGTCACTTTCCCTAGATTAACGCTTTTTCTGAGTGTAAGCACACTGAAGTATATTCGAAGCATCCCTACGTAGCCTTAATACATTTTTCATAACCTTCAAGTTTATATTATGACCTTAAAAAGACATTTGGATAAGAGTTTGTCATGAATTATATGCTGTAGAAGGCTGAAAATGGTTATTCTCTTAAACCCAACTTTTTAGAGTGTAGACATTTATGGATTCAATGTCTCCCGATCGTATATACTTCAGGACACTATAAAGTACCTCTGATAAAGTTTTGGCGCTTTTGTATAAAAGTGCATGATTCCCCTAAAATTTGTCCCTTAGCCGCCGGACTACTTGGTCAGGGGTAGAGAAAGGAGCAGACCCTAAATAAGCATGTTTTGATTGTGGGAGGAAACTGGAGTGCCCGGAGGAAGCGATCCCATGACCTTCTTGCTGTGAGGCACTAGTGCTAACTATTAAGCCTTCGTGCCGCCCAGGTCCCAGGTCTTCTGGTCAATGGAGCAGTTCTTGAGTTTGTGCTTCAGGAGGTCCCTGTAGCATTTCTTCTGCCCTCCTCTGGACTGAGAGTAGAAGATCTGCTTGAGAAGTTGGTCGTCATCCATCCTAACAATGTGACCATCCTATCCAAAGCAGGTTCTTGATGATGATGATGATGATGACTTGATGCTCTGTGGCTTTGCTTCAGCCAGCAGGCTGATGTTGGTACAGTAGTCTTGCCACCTGATACAGAGGATACTCCTCAGCTAATGTTGGTGGAATTGCTCAAGGGTCTTCAGGTGGCGGCTGTAGGTGGTCCAGCTCTCAGATCCGTACAGCAGCATGATGACGGCTTGGTAGACAAGGAGCTTTGTCTCATGTTGAAGCTCTCTTGTTGTTGATAACATGTTTGCGCAGCCAGCCGACGGCAGTGCTTGCACAACTGAGTTGGTATTAGATCTCGATTTGTGACACCATGATGATATCGTTATATATGCCGGCAGATATCGTGAGATACAATTCAAAAATCAAATTTTTCTGAGTAACCCTGAAACTACACGACCTAGAAGGGTGTTCTGGAGAGCATATACATCAGAAAACTGTCATATTCTAATGTGTATCTTTCTAACATAATGACGATGCCATCATTTGACCTTATTCAATGTATTATAGGTGCGCATAATATTTAATTCATAATCCAATTAATTTTGGGGCACATAAGAAGACCTTTAGTCAGTCAGATCAGCCATTTTGTTTTTAGTCATGTGATCACACCCTGCTAATGATTATGTGGATTGCAAAGGAATTTTTGTGCACTACTTTTTATCCATTTTATGACAAATGCTTTGTGAGGATCACCAGCATTGCTATGGCTTGTAGTGACCAATAAGACTTGTGTGTATCATCTTGATATGTACAAGTTTGCTTATAAGGTATTTACGGTTGTGGTCCGAAGTTGACATATACTCATTATGGGCATGGCTGTCATGGTAATTTTGGTACATTTAAGTGATTTACATGTATTTATTTAGAGATGATCCAAAATAACTTCAAACACATACACCCAATTCTTGTTTTTTAAAGTCACTAATGCTGTATGGTGTACAGTCATTCCACTCTGACAAAAGAACAGCTCAAGGCCATCATTAAAAGTCCAAAATTACCTTGACATGAATACCCATAATGAATGTATGTAAACATCTGACCACAATTATAGCTGGAAATGGTGTGATTTTTTATTTTTATTTTACATTGATCTATATATTACACTAGTTTTATGAGCCAAAGCCTTTGGTGCATCCCGTTTCTAGCACCAAAATACACTCAACAAAAATATAAACGCAACACTTGGTTTTGCTCCCATTTTGTATGAGATGAACTCAAAGATCTAAAACATTTTGCACATACACAATATCACCATTTCCCTCAAATATTGTTCACAAACCAGTGTAAATCTGTGATAGTGAGCACTTCTCCTTTGCTGAGATAATCCGTCCCACCTCACAGGTGTGCCATATCAAGATACTGATTAGACACCATGATTAGTGTACAGGTGTGCCTTAGACTGTCCACAATAAAAGGCCACTCTGAAAGGTGCAGTTTTGTTTTACTGGG